>NW_004955437.1:829724-858620 GCF_000276665.1 Chinchilla lanigera | reverse complement strand
AAATAAAATATAAAAATAAAAACGTAACTTTGGGTATTTAAGCCCATAAAAGTCAATTGCTAATAGAAATGCAACATACACTTCCTCAACCCATAGGGAAAAATTTTTTTAATGAAGAAAACTTTACCAATCCAAAAGAAAGCAAGAAAAAATGAGAAAGCAAATAAAAAGTAAATTGTGAAAATCTGAGAAGCAGCTACAGATGCCACTGTGGGCAGTACCAAAAACACTGACTCAGCTGATGTCAAGAGAAAAAAAGAAAAAGCTGAGGAGCAGAAAAAAATCTAACTACTATATGTCATTTAATACAATACAATACAATACAGAGTAATAGGGTAAACTCTGATTTAAAAATTGATGTAATAAGAAAAGACTTAGAAAACTTTTAATTTTTCTATCTCCCTGCAAAAAATAAGAAAAATTAGCTAATGTCCATCAACAAGAAATATACCTAAAGTAAGGTGACACACTGAAAATGAAGCTTATATCACACCAGGTAATTAACAAAAGCTGACTATAATTATGCAAATAGTAAAACAAAAAGGAACAAAAAATTGTATTCCATATTCTTCTATTCCACAGAAGAAATTTTTAATAAAGATGATGTAATAGCCATGACTTTACAGCATAAAAATATATAAAACTAGCTGGGCATGGGGGCCCACAACTGTAATCAAAGGATGTGAAAGGCTGAGCTGAGAAGATCTCAAGTTCAAGACCAGCCAGTGCATCATATCTTAAAAAAAAAAAAAAAAAAAGCACAGAAGAAATCAGTATGTTTATAATTAAGTAGGAAAATTTTTATACTTCCTTTCTCAGAAAACTAATAGATAAAATAGACAAAAATTAGTAAGGCTGCAAAGGCCTTAATACAATTTTAAGAAGCTTGATCGAACAAATATACCCCGAACATTCCACCCCAGGAGCACACATAGCAAATGTATTAATCTGACAACCAACTGCCCCATCTGGTGAAAGTTTCAATTGCAAAATATATTTTTAACAAAATATAAGCAAATTTTCTGAGTACAAGGCAGAAAAATTAGGAATCATAATAATACATTAAGAAAGTTAAAAGAATGCCTCCAAATAACCCACAGGACACAAAGGGTATTATGAGAAAAATTACAGACTATAAACAAATGAGAACAAAATCATTTTTATCAAAGCACTTAGGATACAGCTAAAATATCACTTAAAAATTAGTACAATAATTACTTATTAAAATTATTACTTAGAAATTTTTATAGTAAATGGCTTTAACACAAAGTGAAAGCATCATATAGACATATTTTACTTAGAAATAAGTATAAATTTCTTAAACAAACATTGCAAATCTAAGCCAATACTGTACTTATTTTTTAATACCTCATGACCACAAAAGAAATGACAGAAAAATCTATCAATAAATTCACTAGGCTCACAAGTAAAAGGAGAAAATCTATATGATAATCTTTAGAGAAAAATTTAGAAGACAGCATGGATTCATAACCAAAACTCTTATTAACAAGAAATATAACCTAATTAAGGAATAGATGAGGACTTCCTTAAATATTAACACTCAAGTCTAAGTTGAGACAAGAAAAAATGAAGAAAAAGATTCAAAAGAAGGGATAAATTTTTCATATTATCAGACTATGATTATCTGCACACAAAATCAAAAAATAAGTAAAGAGACTATTAAGTTTGATGAGGTCAGCAAAATTGCTGGTTACACTAGCAAACAAAACTCATCAACTATTCTTTTATTCCAACAATAAAATTTAGAAAATATAATTTGAAAATAAAATTAAACCATTTACTAAAGCAGCAAAGCTTACAAATCTCCTAGGACAAAAACCTTTACAAATGTATTGCTTTATATAGAGAACATTATAAACATAAGAGCAAGTTAACACAACTTCACCTGAGCATTTAGCATTACACATGACAATGACAGAAACCCTGTGTCCTGAGATAAACAATGCTGAGGATGGGAAAACGAAGCTGGGGAAATGAAGAGAAAAACAGAAAGTTAGGGAAGGAGCAAGAAAGGGAGAGAAGGAAAGACAGACAGCAGGCCTTATGTGTTCTTAAACCGCTCAGCGGTCTGGTTAGCACTGGAACCTAAAATAAAACATTCATCCATTTGCTCCAAATTGCTACCTAATGAAAACAATTTTTTTTAAAATGGAAACTGATTTTTCAATGTTGATGTCTTAGTTACTTTTCTCATTTCTCAGACAAAATATCTGATGCCCAAAACTAAGGAGAGAAACGTGTCTTTAGCTCACAGTTTGTAGAGGTTTCAGTCCATAATCATCTGGCTCCAAGGCAGGGTTGCACATGGCAGAGGGCAACAGTTCACTGTGGCAGAAGACAGCAAAAGCAACAAGGGAGCTTACTAGTGTCTTTCTGTCCTTTTTAACCAATCAGTGGACCAATTTTAGTAATCACACCCCCCTAATTTCAGCATCACACTCTAAATTCAATCACTCTGCAAAAGCCCCATCTAAGACTGCACGAGGCTTTGGCGGGACAGCTACACTCAGCCAGCACTACGACTAAAGGAGGAAAGGGAACACAAGGGCCATTTCTCAGTGGTCAACTTGGCTCCAGTTTTTAACAATGCCTTTGAAAAACTTAAGATCTGAATAAATGGAGAGAGAAGCCAGATTCAAAGACAGGAAATTTCAACAATTATAAAAATGTCAATTCTCCTCCAATTTTTTCAAAATTAATATTCAACTAAAAATCAAATAAGAGTTTTCACAACTGTTGAAAAAGCAATACGATTCTTTTGGAAGAGAAAAGATCCAAGAAAAGACACCATTTCTATAACATAAAAGTTCAAGAAGGGAGGCTCATCCTTTTGCACTATGTTTGACTACCAACTTGTTTAAAACTATAGCATTGAATGAATGTGATGTCAATCCAGGAATGACCAAATCAAAGACAGAATTAAAACCCAGAGATAAATCTTTCTTATATGACAACACTGATCCCAGACCAAATGGATAATTCAATAAATACTCTTAGAACTATCTTTATATTTAACAACATCTAGGCAAATTAAATACCTAAACATAAATTCTATCACTACCAGAAGAAAAATTTAGGACAAGATAGTTGTAGCTCTAAAATAACAAAGAGGCTTTCATTTAAATGATCTATAAAACATGAAACATAAATGTTGGCTAACTAAAATTCTAAATTTTGTGGTGGAGCATGCCTGTAATCCCAGCACTTGAGAGGCTGATGCAGGAGGGTCACTGCAAGTTCGAGGCCAGCCTGCACTACAAAGTGAGATCAAGGCCAGGCTGAGCTGCATAGTGAGACCCTGTCTCAAAAAAAATAAAATTCAAAACTTCTTACTGATGAAACACTCTACTATCAAGATTAATAGACAAGACACAAACAGACAAAAAATATTTCCTAGGCATAAAACTAACAGTGTCATCAATACTAAAAATATAAATAAAATGCCATAATCAGTTAGAAAAGGAAAAGATATAAATGAGTTAAGTATAAAGATAAGCAGCTCACAATTACAAGGATACTGTCACAAGTTCAAGCCAAGACTGGGCAAATTAGTGACTTAGTGAAATCTTGTCTCAATTTTTAAATTTTTTTTTTTTTTTTTTTGGTACTGGGAATTGAACTCAGGACCTTGTGCTTGCCAGCCAGGCACTTGGGCCACTGAGCTATATCCCCAGCCCAATTTTTAAAATTTAGAAAAGGGGCTGAAGATAAATCTCAGTGTGAAGACCCTGGGTCTAATCCCCAATGCTGAAAAAAAGTAAGGGTAAGAATACTGAATTCCTAATAAAATATGAGAAAAGTTGCTAGATCTCATTAATGACCAAAGAATGCAATGTAAAAATTAAATACTTCTTTTCTCAAAATAATTGGCAATATGTCTTGCCTGACAGGATCAGGTATCTATGCAATTATGGGGTGAAGTGAGAACTTGCATTCTCAGCAATTGTTAGTATTCAGCTAAGCATACACAGACCCAGTGAATTCCACTTCCAGGCATAAACCCTAGAGAAAAGTCTTACATATATATACACAAGAAAACACGTGTAAGGGTCTTTTGACACTTTTTAAACAATAAAAAATCAGCAACACTTAAGCAGTTTAAAATGGACTAACTACATGTGTCTATGTGTATATAACTGAGGAAAAAAATCTCAAACCATGGTGCGGATAGTGTGGACTGAAGCAAGACAGATGCAAAAACATACTTGCAGGTACAAAATATCAAAAGATGACACGTAAAAGGAAAAATATTTAAACCAAATACATGGATTTAGAGTCCACATAAATGTTAAGGCACTTTTTAAAAAAGTACTGGGCACACAGTGATGTCATAATAGTGGTTGTCTCCCAAAAGCAAGTGGAAGGGAATGATCCCGGGATTGCTGGTTCAGAGGGATTCCAGCCAGCTCTTTTTTTTTTAGGAAGCCAGTTTTTTATTTTTTAATCAGCCAGCTCTTAAAAGAAAAATTGGGAGCAAATGTGGCAAATGTTATAGACAATAAACCTTGATGCTGGGGATATGATTCTCTGAATATTTTTTAGTTTCTCAAAATAAAAATAAAAGAATTGGGAATGTAGCTCAGTCACAGAGCGCTTGTGCTGGGTGCACAAAGTTTGACCCCCAGCACTGTAAAAATAAATACATATACATATATATACATACATACATACCTACATACCGTGAAACCCTAAGGAGACAGGTCATCATGGCCAATTTGGTCCCTCTGCAAAAGACCAGCCCTTCTTGCAGTGTGTCCTGTCCTCTAACTATTTCTGAGAATTTCTAAGAGAGAAACTACAGATCTTTGCCCACTAGTTCATCAAAACAAACCTTCTCTATGCTCTTACTATCGTCTCTATAACAGGAAAAGTTTTCTAGCTTAATAACCTTAGATATTTTTAGGAATTTGGCTCTTTTAAATAAATCTAATAGAGGTTAGGTGATAGTTTAATTTTAGTTAATTTTTTAGTTGTGTTTGGTTTGATTGACCCTCAATATGGTAATGTCTATTGCTCTTGTTTGGAGAGTTTGGGGAAAATCATCTATAAACATACTATGCACAATTGGCTTAGACCTGTGAATTATATAACCAGGTGCATGTAAGATTAGGGAGCAGGAGGAACTGTCCTGTTCACCGTCTATGAGGCTGTATGAAGGAACCCCACTTACTTCCAGGGCTGAAGCCCTACAGCTCTCAATCATGCAAAATCACTACCCCTTAAAGTACCTTCTTGGTACTGGATTCCATGAGGAATGAGGGTTTCATACCCCATAACGATGCTCATCACTTCAGCATCAAAATAGCGCAACTTGAGTTGAGTATTGTAACATATCACAATAAAATTGATGCTTAGTCATCTATGGTGAAGAACACACACTTACACACCTATGAAACTTTTTAACATTTATGCAACCAAATTCAGACTTGGAAAACTTCTAATAACTTTGAAAGTGTTACTTCTAGTCTCATTGAGTTTTCAAATTCTTACAGCTAAGTTCTGGCAGGGTTTGGCACAAAACACCATAAGATCACCCCTTCCTCCAGGGATCTCTTGTCCATCTTCCCACACTCCCTGTCTTCCTGCGCCCTAAGGTCTGTTTCATTCACAAGGCATAAAATCTTCCTGACAAGTGTGTGAGAACAGGAAAAGGGCTGGTCGCAGTAAAGAGAATTTCTTCATTGATTCAGCCAACATTTATTAATTACCCGCTCTCACAAAAAAAAACAAACCAAGTATGGAGTTTGACAAAGAAAATGTAGGTAGCACTTGCCCTCAGAAAAGGAAGCGTCAACCTGGGCAAATCCAGTGAGAATGGTAAGGACTGCAGAGATCAAGAATGTGGGTGCGGGATGGGAGACAAAAATGACGAAGGAAGACCAAGAAAGTGATCAACTAAAATAAGTGGGGACAAAATATATTTCCTGAGTGAACTCAGAGACCCTCATGGGAGAGGCTCCTTCACTAGCCCCGGACTCTTCCTTCTGTAACCTTCCCAAAGCAAAGCAATCTCTGTGTAAATCCCTTCTTCTCACTTAGTGCTTCACTTTCATCCTAGAAATGGCATCAGTGAAAGACTATTTCTCTCTCATTAGACAACCACACTAATTTGTTTCTCTTTTTTTTATTGAAGCAAAACCTGAGAAGTCTGCAAGTAAGTTCCATGTTTCTCTCCATTTTATCATTATCATTGATTTCTTACGGTGTCTACATAGTCCTTTTTGGACTGTGTGTAGTGTGAGTAACCACAGCCTAACATTTTATGAGGTATGATTGCAAAATACAGCAAATGCTTACATTTTCTAAATTATTACATTAAAATACACACTGGCACCAATCCTCAACATGCACCCCCTCGCTTCAAACGGACATCCTCTTGACACTTTCTCAAGCAGTTCTGAAAGTCCTCTTGCGTAAGTATCTTTAGTCACACTCTCATAGCTGCCTCCATGTCTTGAATCAATTCGAACCTTTACCTGAAGTCATTCCAACCTTGGGAAAGAGCCAGAAATTGCTCAGTCCCAGATCCATCAAATAAGACGGGTGAGGACACACCATAATGTCTTTACAAACCTTACATCCCATTGACTGGTACCCGGCAGCAGCATTTTCTATCTTTCTGGTGATACCTCACAAAGACATGAAAGAGGACTTCTAGACCTGCTTCAAAAAGTTGCAAGAGAAGATAATAATACGTAATACAACAACCATTGTTAATGTCCTATCACCTTGTCTGAAATTCTGTATTTCTTTTATTGTTTTTGTGTTGTTTTGTTTATGTCTGTGTGTTTGTTAATATGTTTTCATTCTTATTAAAATTTAAAAAGTTCCAGGAATGATAGGATGTGTTCAAAGCACAAGCGAGTATTTTGAGGGGGATTAACGCCAATGTATCTTCTACTGTAATAATTTTGATCATATTTTGATCAGCCCTTGTATTCCTCTTTGGTTTACTAATTTGTCGGCATTCCTCACTGTCTAGCTTCCAATTTCCTTATTCGTATTTCCAGTAGCTTGCTCCCTTTTCAGTTATCAAAGGCCATTGGTTGCTATAATGTAAATTGGAGGCTACACTTAAAATTGCTTAGTATTTAATGTGGTGCTATGATAACAAATATTTACCAGATTCTTTACAATGGGCCAAGCACTGCATCAGGGCTTACATATGCACGTACATTACATCAGATAAGTATTAATTCCTATTAGACAAAAAAAGGAAGCTGTACAGTTAAGTAATTTTCCCAGGAGCTCACAATTACAAATACCAGGACTACCTACATTACTCTGCTATCAAGCAGTGCCTCCTTCCAGGAAATGAGGAGAAATATGGTCACCCAGCCATAGGTATTTATACTTATGGAAGAAAAAGAGAAACTTTTCTAAAATTAACCTTAAAAAAAAAATAATCTGAAGTAATTTGCAGTCAAGTCAATGCAATGCTGGCAAGGAATAAACACAATATTCCAAACAAGTAAAGGAAGAGAGAGGAATAAGAAAGCAGTGTAATAAAGTGACATAAAATCATATCAACGGGGTTGGAGATGTGGCTTAGTGGTAGAGCTCTTCCTTTGCATGCACAAGGCCCTGGGTTCAATTCCCAGCACCACGAAGAAAAAAAATCTTATCAATGAATTTTAATACTTTGAATCAGCAGAGATAAATCAAAAAGAGAAAATATTTCCTCCCAGTCATTTCATTCATCCTCTTTTTCCAAAGGCATCAAAATTAAGAAAACCTGAACAGAATAATCTGAAGAAATTTATTCTTTCACTGTAGTTGACTGACTCTAAAGAGAGTTCAATGGTCTGTCAAAGTTCTATTTCTAAAACTTCCCATAAACAGTTTGAGAAATAACTTTGTTCTTCATTTAGAAATCTCTCGTTCATCTATGTACTTGATTTCTTTTTCACAGAAAAACAAGAGCCAAGTAAGTCCAATATTTATTTGTAAATCTGGAGTTAGTTCTTGTACAAATTATATACTATTCTAAGCATGTACGACCTAGACATGCAAGTTTGTCAATCTACTTTTTATACTGGACAACTTCCTGTTAAGTTACTGATAAATATTTAGAAAGCAAAAATCTCTACAGATAACAAATCAAATAATAGGGGCTGGGGATTTAGCTCAGCGGCAAAGCGCCTGCCTGGCAAGTGCAAGGTCATGAGTTCGGTTCCCGGTACTGGAGAAAAACCAAAAAAAAAAAAAAAAAATCAAATAATGAGCTACCTAAAGATGACCTGAAATCAATGGATGATACTTTTGGACATTTTTTTAAATTATTTCATTTTTAATTGACACATAATATATAATTATTTATGGAGTACAAGGTGATAATTTGATATGTATATACAATGTGTAGTAATCAAATCAAAGTAATTAGCATTCTCATCTCTTTAAACAATTATCATTTCTTTGAGTTTCAAGCATACAAGTTCCTCTCTAGTTCTCTGTAAAATATATAATGAGTTGTTGTACACTATAGTTGCCCTCTAGAACACTAGAACTTATTTGTCCTATTTTGAACATTTTTCACAAATTATCACCAATGGAAAAAATGTTAGGTGTTATTTTTATTATTAGAATTTATGTCTGATTTTGGTAGAAAAGGCAAAAAGTAGGAGATGGCAAAAATCAAATTAAATCAGCAAAGTTAAATTAATTAAAATCTCCTTCATTTAAAAAAAAATTTTTTGGATGTAACTAGAGACCATACTGAAAAGTGAAATAAACCAGACTAACATGTGTAAACATCATATTGTCTCCCTAGTGTAAGAAACTGAAAGAGTAAATAAGATCCAAAAGGTATAATAGACAATGTGAAAGGGAAAGAAACTGCTCAACAAAGACAGAACACCTGGGAATGGGGGAAAGGAGAAAAGAAGAAACACACACACACAAGACAGCTAAGATAACTGTACTACTAATTTCTATTAGTGCACTGAAAGGAACAGTTAGTGCTTATATTGTTTGATCAATTTTGCATGTCTGTATCTGGTAATCTGAGCAACTGCTTTGACGATAACGATGCTCAATATAATAACCGTGGTTAATTTCCTATCTTCTTGTATTGAAAGTCTGTATGTTTTTATTGTTTTTTTATTCTCTTTAAAATACAAAAGGAAACTATAATCAATACACAAAAAAAGAAGATAATTATACTATTAATTTATCTTAGTTCTTTGAAAAGGTTTGTGCTAATAGCATTTAAAGAATTTTTCGTGCCTTATCTTGTACGCTGAGTAACTACTTTGAAGATAACAATAGGCAATATATTAACTACTGCTATCCTATCATTTTGTTTTGAAATTTTTTCCATAATTAAAAAATAAAGTTAAAAAAAGTTATTTAGGGCCTACCATGTGCCAGGCAGTGGGCATATGGCAAGGACCAAGACAAAAAAAGATTCTGCCCTTCCCAAGTTTACATATGAATTTAAATATTACTGACATATTTCACATCAAGCATGGTTAAGGAAAATAGAAGGGGAAGTACCTCATTCCTCCTATTCTGGAATTAGCACTCCTAAATGTGAAAAATATGTTCTAGAACTACTTAAAAATGTTTTTTTCTATCCTCATTCACTGGAAGGCATTAACAAAATGCATATTGTCTCACTTTAATGATACTTGCAATTCTCAGAAACCTCCTTTACGTCTGATGCTTAAGCCACATGCTCATTGTGGGACTTTGCTGAATGTGGCTGTTCCCATTTTAACAGCAGAACTGACACTTATATTTCTCATACCCACTTCCACTTAGCAGAATTCTGTCAGAACACTTACGATTTCATTGAAAGAATAGACCACGAAGATTAATGGGAAAATAAACATGATAATTTTTTTCCTTGTAAGTTAAAATGTTTTGCTAGAAGCAAACAAAACTTTACATAATTAGCAAGACTAATGCAATGATAAAATAGTGGAGGGAGGTAGGAAGCAAAGGCTACTGCGCTAGAACTGCCCATGTTTATTTATCTCCGTGTTTATTTATCTTTATACACAGTTGACTTGACTCTTTCCCTTTGGTTACTAAGTACCTAAAAGTGAAACAGACAAACACTTGAGGGTGAAATCAAAAAATCTCTTGAATTGGCTCTACTGATTTTTAAACAAAAAGAGTATTTTTAATTAAATATATGATAGAAATGACAGAGAAAAGTAGAAAACTCATGCAAAATTAAGCAACAAGTGACAAGAGGGAAAAATGAAAGCAAAAGATAAGGGAAAGGAGGTTTTTCTATTTCTGTGGTATTTCATTTTCCAAGAGAAGTTAATGATAAAAGGATGACAACTCATCTTTTCTTCCTCTTCCAAAATGACTCTAGTGCTGGGAAAAGACTAAAATAATATAAAAGGCTTGGAGCTTGCACTTCCTTCTTAATCCCAGAAATTTCCTATCTGAAAAAAAAAAAGCAGTTAAGAATTCTACTATCATTGTCAATTCTGTATTTAGTGTCAACCCATATTAATAATTTGTATTTGGATTTTAGCACATGTAGCAGTACCTATCAGTAAGTTCCTTTTCTTTTCATAAATCTGGTAAAAATTGGGATCCCAAAATGAGGAAAAGTTTTCCTAACTCCTACCTAAATTCCATTTAGTGTTTCTGTTTATAAATATCCTCTCCTTTGCTTAGCAATCTGCTGACTTACTACTTTCTGGAAAGAATAAACAGTTGATTAGGAAAATAAGCAGAAAAGATGCATTTTATTTTCTTCAAAATTCTCTAATAGCTTTCAACAACAAATAAAATGTTCCACACTGCCAAAAGGAAAGATATAAAGAACATACCAAAGAGGAATAAAAGCAGACAGATTAAGTGTGATTAAAAGAGCAATTAATTGCAACTAGCATTCACGTTCAAAATTGTTTGAGTTCTTTGCAGTAAACCTTCCTACTAGGTAAAACAGAAAAATATATTCTATAGCCAGTCACACGGGGAATGTTTCTTTAAGAAATGCTAATTCCCCTTATTTCATTATAAATATTTTGGGAGGGGGAGGTTTTGTATCTTCCAAGATCTCTTTATTAACCCCTTGGAAAGAGCAAGGACTGAAACTATGTTCTTGATCCAAAATGTCTGCTAATACATTTTTGTTTCATGTTGTTTTGCCAGTAACTCCAATACCAATTGGTAAGTTATCGTTCATCTATTTCTTAATCCTTTACAAAATTTTCCCTGAAGTAAAGTATTTTACATGGACATTTTCCAACCCCGTTTGCTTCCCTGGTATCTAGTACCCCCATAAGTACTTATGAATTTTAAAACAATAAGCACAATGATTAGCAATAAACAATTGTATATAATCAAGAATAAAGGACAGAAAAATTCAGACTGATGTATTTTTCACTTGATGAAGGGGAAATCTTATGTACAATTACATACAATTAGTGCTAGAAATGTTTGGGCAAAACAATTATACTTTCATATATTATTGACCCCATTTAAGTTAACATAACCCTTTCAGAAAACAAATGTGCAGTATGTTACTGTACACATAAGAAATACAGTACACTCCATTTTTAGAGATGTGCTCTAAAGAAAAAATTCTAAATATGGGATGAAACTATTTACATAATGTTAACTGTCAAAACGAGCAAAGATGGATTATGACAGTTAGGAAAGGAATCAACCAGAGATCTACGTTCAAATCCCAGCCAAAACACCAAATATGTGACTTTGGGCAAATTATTTAATCTTTCCAAACATTTAATTTACATTTTCCCTTTGAGGTATTACCCTACTCACATCCTTCTAAATCTGTTGTCATTCCCTTCCCTCCACTTTACTGGAATAACTGATTAACTTACTCATAAATTGGTATCAAACGTAAATTCTTACAAGAAGAGGGAAAAATGGAGGAGAACAAGTGCTGATGACAATTTAAACATTTTATCAATAACAAATCAAGGCACAGGGAAAATCTGAAGATAAGGAGAGAGGGACAGTGGAAGACAAGTCTCACAGCCAAAAGACAGAAAGCAGGAAAATCATAAAATCTAAATTTGAATGTGGAACCACCAAATTCTTTCCTCTTACGGTATTTCCACAGTCTGCTTTAGCACACTTTCTAGTGGAGCTTTTTCAAAAGAAATACTTCACCAGTGAAAACAGGATTTTGCCTTTCCCCCCAATTTTCTAAGACTCATGTGTGTACAAACACGCTTTTCCCCTCCTACCTGTCTCTCTTAGAATAGACTTAAACTTTTCTTGTTACAATTATTGGAGGTGATAACCTCTCCAACTCTATCGGAAAGACAGGCTCTATACTCTTTTCAAAGCAAAATCCCCAGAAAGGGTCTACTTTTATTTGTTTTGATACAGGATTTGGAAATACCTTTTATTAGTTTAGTCCTTTATCTGGTCATCATAAAGAAATTCTTCTAAATTGGCGCTGCTATTCAAGGACTTCATGTGTTGTGAAGCAGCTGGGAATATTTTATCAGATGATAAAACTTTAGTCCGTTCTATTATTTTTAGGAGCATTAGCATTAACAAATTCCTGTTTAATGACTTTGGTTTAGTGAGATTTTCTGATAAATTCATCCATCTTTCAGCAGTTTTCCATAGTCCTTCCACCCACACACAAGGCCAGCCATTTTTATCAAATGATTATATTTCAACCTTTTCTTAAATGAGCTATGAGAAAAGAATAAATTTTAACTAATTGTAAAGTTTGTACAGCAACTATTACCTCATAATTCATAGACAGTGCTTATTCATAATTATATGAAATTAATGTTTGATCCTGAAACTAATATTTAAAAATTCCTAATACTACCATCCTCCACCACTCTGGTTACCTAGTTTTTGTGAAGTTGGGATATACTAATTTTCTGTTCTCTAGGCTTAGTTTAATGTACAAAAACAATAGGAGAGTTAACCTATCATATTTTATTACAGCTTCTTTCTTAGGAAAAAGAGTGGCTGACTGAAGATTTCTTTTTCTGTCTTACTATGAAAGAATACGAGTAGAAACTGAATTTTTGGCAGCTTGAACTTTGTGTCGTATTGATACTGTAGTTCTTTTCAAACCCCAGCAACGCGTTGCCTGACCGACCGTTCTGCTGTTGTCTGCCTCCCCAGACGGCTCAGGCCCTATGCTGTAACTGGCTCTACTCGCTTACATTAATGCAAAGTCTAAGTGATGTATTTCATCTTTTTTGCATTCAGATTCTTCTGCATTTTCTAAAATTATTGATTTTAAGTGAAAAACTCTACTGGTGCAAAGAATAAAGAGGACAGGCACAATATGAGTATATCACATGAAGCCTTTCTCTTAGTCACTTTCCTCATCACTAGAGCACAGTACCTGACACCCACAGCTTAAAGGAGGAGAGTTTTATTTGGTTCACATTTTCAGAAGTCTCGGTCCTTACATGAATGGCCTGCTCCAAGTAGAAGCAGCCCGGGAGAAGGGACTGCCTTGAAGTAAAGCTACTCACCTCACAGTGGCCAGAAAGCAGTGTGAGGGAAGTATCCTGGAGGGAGACACATCCTTCCAAGTCGGCCTCCAGCTACGCGCTTCCCGCTTCCCCAGCCAGACCACCTCCTTATCGAAGCTAGCTGTCACGCCCAGGATTCCACCACCTGCCAAAAGCCAAGCCTATGAGCACATGAGGCACTTGGGGGATGTCTGGATAGAAGTCATAACAATCCTAAAGTAAAATAACTCACATATTTTTTTAAATAAGGCAAGGAATAAATAAACTAAGTAGTAGAAACCTAGAAGAACATAAGAGAATAGAACAGAGAGAGTATGAGAGACGGAAATAAGAAAAAAAATAAAAGAATCAAATTTTAAATTAAAATCGGCATTTTTAACTCCTAAATTCTCAAAAAATTGAAAATAAAAGGGAAAAGGGGGTAAATTCACTCCATTTTGCCCACTTCCAATATAATTCACCATGATACATTTAGGACTATATAAAAGATTCAGGAAATTAAATCATCTTTGCTTTGCCATATTCAAACACTTCTTGGATGTGCAAGCAAGAATACTTGTCTCCATGTCCTACGATCACACTAGTATGCTGGTATTTTAGTAAAGGCTATGTCTTAGTCTATAATATTCAATAACAGGATACCACAAGCTGACAAACATTTAAATATTTCTCAGTCTGGCAGTTGAAAATTCCAAGATCAAGGAGCTAACGGACTCAGTTCTTGCTAAGAGCTGTCTTCCTAGTTTGTAGACATATGCCTCCTCTTTGTATGTTCACATGGAAGAGAAAATCTCATGTCTTCTAATAAAAGCACTAATCTTACTCATGAAGGGTTATGCTCATGACCTAATTAGCTCCCAAAGGCCCTCCCTCCAAATACCATTCCACTGGGGACTGGGATTTCAATATATATGTTTGGAAGGGATACAAACAAGTTCAAAGTAAGTAAACAGTCCAAAGTAAGATATCAGCTTCATATATAAATTCATTTGCTCTTTCATAATTCTGCTATTATTATCCTAAAATATCTGAAAGTTTTTTCTAACACATTTTTCCCAAGCCAGATTTAGGGTTTTATGTTTTGTTTTGTTTTGGGGGGGGGGGGGGTTGGTATCAGAAATCGAACTCAGGACCTTGCGCTTGTGCCACTGAGTTATATCCTTGGCTCCCAAAGGCAGATTTAGAATTCTGACTAAAACCCCAGGTATTACCAGAAAGAAAAAATTTTAAGTTTATCATGGCAAAAGTTTCAAGACTTATAATTATAAATGAATTTCCTATACTGTAAAAAAAATACAGGGAGAGCTGACATGATAACTATGTAAAAGAAGGAATAGCAGAAGACAAAAAAAGATTACAAACAAGGTAATCTAACTTTAATGAATCTCCTGAAATTATGTAATACTTTGCCCAGGTTAGGAATATTTTAAAATTTTTATTTCATTAGAAAAAATAACCTCAGAAACACAGGCTTTCAAATATGACCCAGGCTTTCCAATATGGCCTGGTTATTTAGGTTGTTAAAGTGGAGAAAACTGACTGACTTAATGATATTCTTCAAAGATGTAAGCATATTCTTCAAAGATTTAATGTTTTCCCAAAGTCCTTCCTATGGTATACTAAGGGATATTCAATGGGAACTCAGTATATAATTTTTCTGTTAAAAAAAAAACTAATTTGTTTTTATTTTCTTTTTCAGCAATTGCTCCAGTAGCAGCCTGTAAGTTCCTACTATCTTTCTCTATTCCTCTAGTTTTGTGTAGTGCCTGGGTTCTTTCTTTTGCACTGACACTTCTGACATCTCCTCCTTCTAGACCCTGAGACTCAAACCATTTTCTACCTCTTTTCCTCCACACTTTCTCTTATTCCTTTATATTACAAAGAGCCCTTTTGATTGTTGGTGGTATTGGTGGTAGTGCTGGGTGGATGGGTGGGTAAGTGGGTGGTGGGGTGCTTGGTTTGGTTTTAGTTTTAGTTTGATGAATCAAAGGGCCATAAAAGTAGGAAACCACATGCAAAAGACAAAGGGAGAAAAAGTGCTCCTTTGGTTAAAGATAAGATATAAGTTACAAAAGGGGAAAAAAAGGAAAACCATGCTGGTAAAATATGTTGGAGTCACAGGAAACATCAGGGAAATAATACATAAAAATGTTATATTTTAGTCTGAAACTACAGAGTCACAAAACAATATTCCCAAAGATAAAAGGTAAAAATAATAAAATTAGATGCAGTAAGTGTGAGTATGAGGAGGGACAGACTGCAAAGAAAACGAGAAAGCACTAGCCAAAATAAAATTGATGATAAAAAATAAAGACTAGTCTTTGTCCCTGCCTTCCAATCTTGGACCACCACTACTGCAAGAAGAATCCATTTCTAACTCTCCCTTCTTGAAATAATTTAATTGAGACCTGCCTTTCACGACACTGGGGAAAATTATACACATTTACAACTTCAGTTGAATAAAAACAGTAAATCTAAATATACCAGTTACAAAAATTAACAAAGTACACAAAAAGCATAACTTGTTGGGTATGGATTACAGGCACACACCTGTAATTCCAGGATTCTGGGAGGCCAAGGCAGGAAGATAGCAAGTTTGAGCCTATTTAGAGACTTAATAAGACCTCATCTCAAAGTAAAAGATAAAAAGGTGCTATGGGTGTTGCTCAGTCCAAAGGCCCTGGGTTCAATACTAAGTAGCACAAAAAAAAAAAAAAAACCTAAATGTATGTGCATTAAACAGCCATGCTTCAAATACTTTATATGAGAAACAAAAAGTAATAGGACTAAAAAGAGAAACAGAAAAACAATTATAGTTAAGAAACTCCACACTCCATTCTCAGCAATTGACAAAATCTAAACAGCACATGAAAGGTGAGAGAATTAGCTGTAAGATATCAAAGGGGGACTATTTTAGAGGAGAATATAAGCCATTCTAAGGTAGGAACACTTCCAGAATATTGAAGGAAAAGCAAAGAAGCAAGTATAGGTATACCTCATTCTGTTGCTCTTTGCTGTGTGTTTCACAGATGCCACTTTTTTTTTTTCATAAATTAAAGATTTATGGCAACCTTTCACCAAGCAGCTCTATCAGTTCCATTTGCACCACATTGTGTCTCTGTGTCATATTGTGTGACTTCTCACAATATTTTAAACTTTTTCATTATTATTATATCTGTTATGGTGACCTTTGGTCAATGATCTTTACTACTGCAATTATTTTAAGACACCATGAACTGCACCCATGTTAAATGGCAAGCAATCAAAAATGTACGTGTTGTGACTATTCCACTGACCAGCTAGCTCCCCGTATATATATATATATATCTCCTCAAGCGTCCCTATTCCATCACACACAATAATACTGAAATTAGGCCAGCTAATAACCTTACAATGGCCTCCAAGTATCCGAGTGAAAAGAAGAGTCACACATCTCTCATTTTAAATCACAGGCACACAATGATTAAGCTTAGTGAGGTAGATATGTGTAAACCAAGACAAGAAAGCTAGGCCCCTTAGACAAATAGCCAAGATATGGACTCAAAGAAAACAGTCTCTAAGAAAATTAAAAGTACTGTACTACTCTAATGAACACTCAAATGGACAGAAAGCAAAAGAGCCTTGCTGCTGAAATGGAGAAAGCTTTAATGGTCTGATCAAACCAGCCACAAGCCTGCTCCAAACCAAGGATCTAACTCTGGAGAGGAGTGAAGAAGATGCAGAAGAAAAGCTTGAGGCTAGCAAGACTGCTTCCTAAGGTCTAGGGAAAGAAACCATTTCCAAAATATAAAAAGCCAAGGCAAAGTAATAAGTGCTGATGTAGAAACTAGAGTAAGTTATCAAGATCTAGCTAAGATTACTGATGAAGGTGACTACTTTAGTCTTATTTTTCTGATTGCTGGGACAAAATACCCAACACCCACCAGTTAAAGGAGGAAAGGTTTATTTCAGTTCGCAGTTTGCAGAAGTTTCAGACCATAGTCGGCTGGCTCCAAGGCAGGGTGGCCTAGCAGAGAAACAGTTATGTGGCATGGTAGGCAGGAAACAGCATGAGCAGCAAGCCTTCATGAACAAAAATATTAAAACTCACTTAAGGCTCAAATAATCATTAGAATTTTTTTAGCAAGTAAGTATTTCTAATTAAGGTATAGACTTTTTAAGATATAAGGCTATTGCAAATTGCAGTGTAAACATAACTTTTATATCTACTGAGAAACCAAAAATTTCATGTGACTTACTTAATTGCAGTATTCACTTTATTCTGGTGCCTGGAACTAACTTGCAGTGTGTCTAAGGTTTGCCTGAATTTATCTGGAGAAGAATGAAAAAATGATAGGAATAAAAGCTGTCAGAAAGCTTCAGAAAGACAGATCTTTTAGGGCTTTCCTTGAAAGTCACTGTAGTAACTTTTAACTTTGGTTCAAGCTAAATGGGGAGTCACTGATGAATCTTAACCAGAGGAGTGACATGTTACAAGAATCCCTGCAGCTGCTGCCCTGTGCACCAGTGAGGAAGTAAGGATAAAAAAGCACAGAGAAGCCAGGCATGGTGGCACATGCCTGTACTCCCAGCACTCAGAAGGCTGAGGCAGGAGGATCGTTGTGAGTTTGAGATCAGCCTGGGCTACAAAGTGAGCTCGAGGCCAGTCTGAACTGCATAATGAGACCCTGTCTCAAAAAAAAAAAAAAAAAGCACAGAGGTCAATTAGAGAAATAACAATAACTTGGACCATAGTAGGAGTTGTTTGTTGTTGTTGTTTTTGGTTTTGTTTTTTTTTCCGGTACCAGGAATCGAACTCACGACCTCGCACTTGCCAGGCAGGCGCTGTGCCGCTGAGCTAAATCCCCAGCCCCCCCATAGTAGGAGTTGTTAAGGTGGTAAAAAAGTATCAGGTTCTTATAACACACTAAGGGATCTACTGTCCCACTATTTTCACTATACTCTGCTAGGTAAAGTACTCTTTTTTTGTTTTTTTGTTTGTTTGTTTTTCGGTTTGTTTTTTATCTTTTTGAGACAGGGTCTCACTATGCAGTTCAGGCTGGCCTTGAGCTCACCTTGTAGCCAAGGCTGGTCTCGAAATTGCAATGATTCTCCTGTCTCAGCCTCCCGAGTGCTGGAATTACAGGTGTGCGCCACCACACCGGCTAGGTAAAGCACTCTTGATGGTTCTCTGGAAGAAAGAATTGGAAACAGGAATGAGGAAGAACTGTATTCCTGATACAAACTGGTTCAGTTAACCTATCTTCTTGCTTTAATTTCAGGAATATCTCAAGTTACCTACTAGTAACTTCCTAATCTATTTCTAGTACTGTAGTTTCCTCCAGGGATAAAGAAAGAAAACTTTTTCTATACAGGGCAGGATAAATACTTTAACTCTTATAAGCCATGAAATTTCTGTTAAACTATTCAACTATGCTGTTGTAGCACAAAAGCAATCACAGACAACATGTAACAAAAGAGCATGGATGGGGCTGGGGATTTAGCTCAGCGGCAAAGCGCCTGCCTGGCAAGCGCAAGGTCGTGAGTTCGGTTCCTGGTACCGGAGAAAGACAAAAAAAAAAAAAAAGAGCATGGATATGTCCCAATACTCTACAGACAGTAAAACATGAGTTTTATATAATTTTTATGTGCCACAAAGTATTAGCATTCTTATCTCTTAACTACTTAATAATGTAAAATGTAGTTGAACTTTGCAAGATATATAAAAATAGGCAGCAATCTAGATTTGTTCCATGGGCTGTATAGTACTTTGCCAACCACTGCTCTAGCATGTAAATAGCCCATGTCCATATTTTCAACCATCCTGCTGTTGTGGTAAGCCATCCTGTTATTGTGTTTCTCACAATCTCATGTTTTCCTATTATTTTTATGCTAATTGTCTTAAGTAACATTAACATAAGAGATAAACTGAAATTTCAGTATTTGGCAACAACTGTACCTACAATAAGTCATATCAAGTGAATACATACTTAAGCATACATCTTCTAAGGCCATTAAATATCCCATATTCTGTAATAATAAATTTCCCACAACTGTGTTGAACACAAGCCCTTCACAATGAGCTACATCCCCAGCCCCTTTTTTTATTTGTGTGTTTGTGGGCTTTTGTGTGTGTTGGTTGGTTGGTTTTTGTTTGTTTGTTGAGACAAAGTCTCCTTAAATAGCCCAGGCTCTGCTTGAACTTATGACTCACCTGTGTCAACCTCCTAGAGTGCTATTATAGGTGTACCACCATCTCTATCTATAAATTGCAATCTTGAAACTCCAAGGGAATTCCTAGTTATTAATGAAAAATAAAGGCAATTTCAATGAGTCTTTGGTTGACCAGTATTGCATGTCTAT
Organism: Chinchilla lanigera; assembly: GCF_000276665.1. Classification (NCBI taxonomy): domain Eukaryota; kingdom Metazoa; phylum Chordata; class Mammalia; order Rodentia; family Chinchillidae; genus Chinchilla; species Chinchilla lanigera. Next base: position 838,809 of record NW_004955437.1, on the reverse strand, counting down.
ATCTGTTTTCATGAGAGGCCACTTTGAAGATATCAATATGTAATACAACCACCATTGTTAATTCCCTACCACTTTGTTTGTAACTCTGTATTGTCTGTATTGTGCTTGTGATATGTTCTAAAATGTTGTATGTCTGTTAATGTTTCCCTCCTTTTATCTTTAAAATAAAAAAAAAAAGAAAAAGAAAGGCAATTTGAAGTAGCTCATCACAAGATCTTTCTACAACGTACTGAGAGAAGGGGGAGGAAATGAAGATTCGCTACATTTAAAACAGACTTAATTTCTTTGCTGAGTTTTTGTCCAGTTGACTTATCTCTTTGTGTCAGAGGGGTATTGAGGTCCTCTATTACCATAGTGTTATTAATTATATGGGTTTTCATGTCTGTTAAGATTTGTCTTATATACTTTGGTGCTCCGATATTTGCTGCATACATGTTTATGATTGTTATCTCATCCTCTTGCAGTTTTCCCCTGACTAGTATGTAGTGACCTTCTTTATCTCTTTTGATTGTTGTCGGTTTGAAGTTTACATGGTCTGCAAACAGAATAGCTGCCCCTGCTTTTTTCTGGGTTCCTGTTGCATGAAGGATTGTTTTCCATCCTTTGACTTTTAGTCTGTGTGTTTCCTTTTCAGTGAAATGTGTTTCCTGTATACAGCATATTGTTGGATTTTGTTTCTTAATCCACTCTGCCAGTCTGTTTCTTTTGACTGATGAATTGAGGCCATTTACATTTATGGTTATAACTGATATGTGTTGACTTACCATTGTCATGTTATTTACCTGCTGTTGGTTTCCCACTTTTCCTATCTGTTTAACTGCTTGCTCTTCTTAACTGTTCCTTTCTTTTGTTGTTCTTGAAATTGCATTTTTTTCTCTGACTAGAATCTTTTAGTACCTTTTGCAATGATGGTGTGGCACTCATGAAATTATTCAGTTGTTCTTTGTCATGGAAATATTTTATTTCTCCATTGAATCTGAAGGAGAGTTTGACAGGGTACATCAGTCTTGGTTGGAAGCTGTTTTGTCTCAGGATCTGTAATACTTTGCTCCAAGCTCTTCTTGATTGGATGGCTTGTGTTGAGAAGTCTGCCGTGATTCTGATGGGCTTTCCTTTATACGTAATCTGTTTCTTTTCTCTAGCAGCTTTTAATACTCTGTTCTTTTGCTGAAGATCTGGGATCTTGACTATTCTATGTCTGGGTGTAGTTTTATTTTGGCCATGATTAGTTGCAGTTCTATATGCCTTGTTTACCTGTATATCAGGTTCTGTTTCCACACTTGGGAAATTTTCTGCTATTATTTCTGACAATATTCTTTTTATGTCATTTGTGTTGCCTCCTGCTGTTTCATTGACTCCTATTAGTCATACATTATTCCTCTTTGCCTCATCTTGCAGCTGTTGAATTGATTTTTCCTGGTTCCTTGTTGATTTTAAGAGACCCTTTCTTCCACGGTCACTAGCTGCCACACTGTCTTCAAAATCTGAAATTCTCTTTTCAGCTTCATTCAGGCGGTTTTGGCAGCTTTCAATGGAAGCTTTGTTTTCCTGGAAGTCTCTCTGAATTTGGTTCATGATTCTAAGTCATTTCTATATTTTTCATTTAATGTTTCCGCCCATTGCTTATGTTACTCTATTTTCTTATATGTTTTTTCTTCAGATGTGCTGAGCAGTTCTTACATTATTGTTGTCATTGCATTTTTTGCCTAAGAGATTATTTCTGATGTGATCTCTTCTTTGGCCTGATGAAGTTGTTTCTTTACTTCCATTGCAATCATTTCAGCAATTTCAGGTGTGTGTTTACCAAGTTCTCCTATGTCGATGTCTCCTGGACTTGTTCTGAGTGGGGTGGAGTTCTGAGACTGTTTTAGTCCCTTGTCTTGTCGTGTTTGATCCCAGATGCAGAAAGCTCAATCTCTCTTTTCCCTGGCAGCTCAGCAAATGTCACTTGTGTCCCTAGTTTTCCTGGTGGTCAGGCTTGCCCCTCAATGTCCCCTGAGATGCACTGCTTAGAGATTCCAGCCAATGAAGAGATCAGGGTGTTGGGAAGCAGGGAAAGCTCAATACTTACTGATATGTTTGCCTTTGTCTATTTCAGTGGATGCTTTTGGAAAAATCGGTAAGTTTGGCACACTTCTTTATATTACCTATTCCTGTGATTAGGACTTTTGAATTTTTGTTGCCAAATTTTCTTCAATTACAAGTTCTTCTACCTCAAAATAGCCATTATTTTTATGTGGTTTCCTCATATTTTAGTTTTGATTCCCACTTATCTACTTTGTTTTCATAGCAAATTACAATGGCCTTGTATCTGATTCTACTACCAAAGACTATTCCCATGTTTTCCCACAGCGTGTATTCCAAGCCATTCTATCACTACAGAGCTTATTTTCTCTGTGCTAAACTCTGGGAACTGGTAATTTTTACTAAAACAGAAAATCCTCTAAGAGTGTCAAAGAATACATGTCAAAATAATATGGAACCCACAAGACACATTCTTTTAACTGACCACAGGTGGTGACTTGTGTAAGAACAAAGAAAGGCAGGAAGTGCAATAGTTTGAATTTTGGTAAAATCATTACTTATGCAAAGGCCAAAATCTTTATATTAACTAAATGGCATAAAATAACACTCTCTGTGAAATGGGATGCTGAACTTTCACTAGCAGCACTCCTAAAGATGATTCTATACTCCCTGGAGTTTCTGTTTCTGACTTTCCCTCAAAAGACCATGGAACATGGATTCTCTTTAAGTTAGAAAATCTCCACAGATCTTTCTTTTGTGTTTTATTTTTAGCACTATGTCCTATGGGTGAGTTCCTGATCTATTCTCACCTCTAACATTTTACCTTACCATTTCCTGGCTTGGCTGATTCTACTCCAAAATAGAGCCTTGTGCTTCTAAGGTTATTTTAAATGTTTCCATTACACAAAATCTTCTGAGGTGTTATATATTTATTTCAGAAAACATTGTGCTATGGAGATAAAGTTCCTATGAAAGGAGGCCATAATCTCTGGCCATCTTGTAGGCTCTGAGAAAGAATCTCTTCACTGACCCCAAGCAAAATATAATTTAAAAAAAAAGATTGGTTTCTGAATTCCATTAGTTCTTTACGGGGAATTTAGAACTCTTTTTTAGTTATAAGTAAAGAACTTCTGAATCATATTAATAATAAGGAAAAATAATAACAAAATCTCAACTTTCTGTTGCTTTCTAACTAAATTTACCTTTGGGAAATATTAGGTATTGAGTACCCACTATGAACTCAGGGCTGGAACACTTGTCTAGCACGTGGGAAGCCTAGGTCCAATCCTCAGTACCACAAAAATAAATAAATAAAACAAAGTAGCAGCAAATATGACATATCTAATGAGACCTATTTCAAGAATTTCAAACATTCCTGCCAGGCGCATGTGGTGCATGTCTGTAATCCCAGCACTCAGGAGGCTGAGAGATGAGAATCGCCATGAGTTTGGGGCCTGCCTGGGCTACAAAGTGAGTTCAAGGCCAGCCTGAGCTGCATAGTGAATCTCTGTCTCAAAAAGGCAAAAAAAAAAGAACTTCAAACATCCCAAACACTGACAAAATAGAGCAAATTTCCCCAGAACAGATATTTAACATTGAATCATATTAAAATTTCATCCTTCTTTCTAGAAAGAGACTGGGTAAAGGAAAGAAGAGGGCAGGAAGATGAAGTGAAAAGGGCTCATGGTACAAAACACAATGTGCATTCATAGCAGTCATTCTGTGCCCATATCCCTCAAATGCCTTCCCCACACAAGGAGAGTGACAGAACTATATTCTTGTATGTTTCCTTATAAAAAGAAAAAGCATTGTCTGTGGTTAACTTTATGCATCAACTTCATGATGATGAACCATAAATGATAATATGGTCTGTGAAGGATCACTAGCCAAGTCCTCCTCACCCCAGAGATTAATTCTTTTTTTACTGAATATATTTTTAAAGTTGCCCCCAAAAAATCAGATATATGGAGATATATCTCCAGCTCTACCTTTATATTTTATTTTGAAACAAAATCTTACTAAGTCACTAAATTCAAAATTGCCATCCATCTGCCCCAGTCTCACAGAGGGCTGGAATTACAGGTGGTCACCACACCTGGCTTCAATTCATTCTTTTGAAATATGTTCTTATAAAATGTATATTCTTACTGATATAGTATATATAAGATTCAATTTAAAATTCAAAAAAGATTTAAGACAAACTAGACCATAAAATATTATTATCCTCTCAAGTCTCTTCTCACCTCCACATTCAGTTACATATGTAATACTTTAAAATGTAATCAATGGTTTGAAAACTGTAATGATTCATCCTTCTCATGCTTAACAGATTTGTTTTAGAGTCTATATATGATTGTGCACTCCCTCTTGACCACTAAATTAAGAACCTCAGATTAGTTTCCTAATAAAAACCATGTTCTCTTTTCAACATTAAGTATAACAAATTAGAATTATTAATGTGATAGCTATTTCCTTATATCTTTCATCTTCAGCAAAATTAAAATTTATAATCATTAATTTTAATCAGTCTGAATAAATTACAGTGATCCCCAAAATCTTGATTAAAGTTTTTATTACATTAGAATTTTGTTGTATGGCCTACTGTGTGCAATAAATGGACTTTGTATTATGAAGATTTACATTGTAAATATAGGATGCCCATTAAGTCCAAGAGAAAGAAAAGATTTAAGTACTATCTTAAAATATAGAAGACATTAACTTAGAATGTGGTGAAGTAACGATTTGTGGTTTCCTTCCGCAAAGTTAAGTTGAAATAAAAGTGGGCCTCGTTTTATGGGACAGCTAGATTCCTGAAAAATGAATCATAGGAAATCTAATTTTTGTTATTTAAATTCAAGATGGAAAAGATATTAAAATAATCAAATAATCAAGGGTAAAGATATTAGAAGTAATAAGGTATTTCTCAGTGCAATGAGAAAAATAATAATTTTTTAAATTTTATGAAATTATGAAAGGATAAGTAGAATAAAATCTCTTTTGGGTGGCACAAGTCTGTAATCCCATCACTCAGGAGGCTGAGGCAAGAGGAACACCGAGAGTTTAAAGCCAGCCTGGGCTACATTGTGAGTTCAAGGCCAGCCTGAACTACATAGCAAGAGTGTCTTAAAAAAAAAAAAAAAGCCTGTTTCATTAAACTTCAGAATACTTAATTTTGGTTAACAAAATCTATATGAGTTAGAAGGCAGATTTATGTTAAAAAATGAGTCATGCAGTATTATACATAGTAATAAACAATTACCTCCTAAGACATGGTAAAACTAAAAGTATTTCTATATTAACAAAAATCTGTTTGAGAAGTACATTCAATTAGAATTCTTAAGGTTAGACATATCCATGGAAAAACACTCTTCTCTCCACCATCCTACACCCATCACATCCCCAACCAAAACAAAACAACTGATAGCTATATCAGAGATTAAAATGTTCTACTGAATTCATCAGTGTTTGGAATATATTGCCACTAATTTTAACTAGAAAATTTGAAATTAATTTATCTTCAAGAAAATGTTACTTCTCTTAATAAAGAACAATAGAGGAGAAAATTCATAGAAATGTTCAGAGAACATTGTTGCAAGCTTCATAACTTTAAAGCTTAAAATAAGAGAAAGAAAACATCAAACTATAAAATCACTTTTGACTTATAATTAATTTTTTACTTAACACAGGTGTGTCTTGTTTTATACATAACATTCTAAAGTTATGTGAATGTCAATTTTCCAAACATCAATCCCTATAAATGTATGAGAAAGTTTTCAATATTTAAAAAGTCCGATATTTTTAAGCAATAAGTTTAGCTGTAATACGACTAACTACTCTTTTAGTAGTACTCCTTTCAATATTTAAAAAGTCCAATATTTTTAAGCAATAAATCTAGCTGTAATAGAACTAACTACTCCTTTAAATTATTTGTTGGGAACTAAGAATGCCTTGCCTTTATTGGATCAGTGGTTTTTGCACATATTATCTTACTTGGTAGTAGTACTAGCCAATGTTTGACTAAAGTACTTACTGTGATCCATGCACTTTACTAAGTGTTTTACTTAAGTAACATTACTTAATCATCATAACACCTCTGCAAGATAGCTACTACTACTGCTCCCATTTTACAAACAAGAAAGTGAAGTTTGCCCAAAGTCATCCACTGATTAGGTATGGAGCCAGGACTTCAGCATCTGTCTCCAAAGGCTATGTTCCTTTGGCTAACCTCCCTCAATAGCTTTAAAAAGTAACCACACCAAACTAAATATAAGGAAAGTGTGGAGCCAGGCCTGGTGGCACACGCCTGTAATCCCAGCACTCGGGAGGCTGAGGCAGGAGGATGGTTGCAAGTTCAAGACCAGCCTGGGCTACAAAGTGAGCTCAAGGCCAGCCTGAACTGCATAGAGAGACCTTATCTCAAAAAAGACAAAAAAAAAAAAAAAAAAAAAAAAGGAAACTGTGACTCTCCAAATAAACTGGTCAATAGGGATAGTAAAAACAGGTTTTCTTTTAAGCTCAAATTCAGTATTCTTCCTACTATATAAAATATTAGGTTTTCTCAAAGCAAGACATCTGTCTGCTGCACAGCAAGAATCCACACAGTTCTCCTTGGAAGCCTAGATATTTCTTACTTAATTCAAGGAACCAAAATATTGAAAAAGAAAAAAAAGCTAGCCAAAATATACCTAGCAAAAGCTAACAAATTCAAGTTTATTAGCTAACAAAGAAACTGATACCTAGCAGAGCTCATTCACCTGCTATTATAAGACAGATCTGAAAGTTTGGCCAAGTGAGCTAGTAGATACTAGAAGAAGCAGGCTAAGGTGATGGTTAAAACAGCTCTGCAGGCTTTACTACATAGGTTTCATTCCCAGCTCCACTAGCCACTAATTACATGATCTATTTACATTCATTCAAACTTCTGTGTCTCAGTTTCTTCATCTGTAAAATTAGAATAATAACAGTACCTACCTTATATGGTTCTGAAGATTAAGCAATTTTATATGTAAAATGCTTATAAAAGTGAGTGCTTGGCACAAGGTATTTCATAATTATCAGCTCATACTATTAGTCCTTTTACATGCTGAAATATGCTTTTATTCAAAAGGGAAAATACAACTGAGTTCTCTTTTTCTGTCTTACATAGTAACTATTGCTTATTCACACAATTTTTGCTTTGAATATTTTAAGGATACATCCTGAATTAGTCCCTAAGCATTATTCAGTAGTTGTAATCTGAACAGATGCAATTCATTTACATTTTACCTTTTCTCTCATTAGTCTTATAATTTATTCATCTAGAATCTTATCAATAATTCTATAATATTATGTGATTTCCATCACTTATATTTTTGAGGATAATCTTAACTTTAGTTTCCCAGTTTTAAGACAAAAGAGGGAAACCAATAGAGGAAAATAGGGATAAAGTGAAAATACATCATATCTAAATCATGCACTTCTGTTGTGTGTTCAGTCATACTTCCAGGTTACGTGGATGAAGAACTTACAAAAAAATCAAGTATCAAAGCCCAACCTCCAAAACACAGAGAAATGACAGAAAGCAAAGAAACACTAAAGAAGGAAGTATTTACAGATTCTGAAGATTCTTTAGCAATACAAAAAAGGGAGTCCCAAAAAAGAGCAAAATTCACTGAGTTGGAAAAAGACAAGATAGGAATGGAGGTCAAGGTAAAGAGTGATACTGAAATAAAAGAACAGGCAGTCCAGGTAAAGAAAAGTCAAGAAGGAGTACCACAACACCAGGAACCGCAAATAAAGAGTAAGATGGAAGCACCAAAACAACCCCAAGAAAAAGAATCTCAGATAAAAGAGAAGAAAGAGGAAGTACCAAAAGCCCAAGAATCCCAAGTAAAAAGTGAGATGAAAGTACCACAAAAATCTGAAGCCCAAGAAAAGAAAACTGGAGAAGAAAAACCAAAGGAAACAGCAGCTGAACAAAAGGCAGGAGGAGAATCAGGACAGAAAGCCCAAGAAAAAAAAAGTGAGACAGAGACACTGAAAGAAAAGAAAGCCCCAGAAAAGAAAGGTGAGGCAGAGACACCCAGTGGAGAGAAAGCCCCAGAAAAGAAAGGTGAGGCACAAATGCCAAAAGAAAAGAAAGACCAAGAAAAGCCTAGTAAAGAAGTATCTGAGAATAAGGGAAAGGAGGGCAAAGAAAAGACAGATGCAAAGACAAGCCAGAGTACAAAAGAAAAAGATGATAAAAACAAGAAAGATGAAGGAAAAGGCAAAGAAAACAAAGAAGCAGAAGCCAAGGATAAAAAACTCTCAGTAAAAGGCAAAAGCAAGTAAAGGAAGGGAGCACAACAAAACGGTGAAAGAGGAGGAGTAAATAACAGCCCATAAAACAGATCATCATTATGATTCCCATCCTCCCAATACGAGCCATGTCCCAGCCAATGCTTGATTATAAAATCTGTTTAATGTTATAAATCTGCAGATTAGGCTCTTCAGAAGTTTCACCACTTTTAGACCTCTCAGCCATAAATTTTGGCTTTCAAATGTTTGTTTTACAAGCTCATATATAGACATATATTATTCAGTCAAGAAAAAAAATGAGTACTTCATGAAATAAAACATTTTTATTGAAGAAATGTATTGTTTCCTTTTACAACTATTCTACCTTTAGCTTAACCAACCAATTAATCAATAACTTCATGATGGCCTTCGTGATTACAAGCCATTCTACCAACAATAAGGTATACACAGAAAATTCAATTCAGAGTCACTGTGTGATAACTTCAAAAAGTCAATTGTAAAAGATCAATGAAGTAGTTTAGATGGACAATATGAGAAGAGTTCAGAAACATCCTGGGATGAGAAAATAAAAAGGATAGCTTCACAGGGAAAGGAATGGTAGTATTTGATACATGTCAAAAGATAGATAACATGGTGATATGTTCAGTGAAACAAGAGTAGAAGGTAAAGAGGTTAAAGGCTATCATGCCATGCTTTAGTGGTAGTAGGCAGTTTTTCTACTATAACAGTCTTGTGGGGAGTCATTCTAGGGCTTAATTTTGTTTTTTTTTAACACTTTTTT
>NW_004955437.1:824942-828999 GCF_000276665.1 Chinchilla lanigera | reverse complement strand
GGCTTAGTCTGCATTCTCATGTTCTCTGAGTCCTTGTTTAGCAGTTGCTCCTCTGCTGACTCTGGACCTTTCTGCTTCTCAATGGCAGGAGCAAGAGTAACGCGTTGTATGGCATGCATTCCCAGGGGTTTTTCCATTTGAATGTTTCACACATGTCCGTGGGTGGGCATCTGCAGCCGGTGCATGGTGGGCCAATTGTGTCATTATTTCTCCGTGTCTTGATAGTTCTCAATTGAGTGGCGGCAGCCAGCCTAAGGGCCGGCGTGCAACAGCGCTCGCCGCCACATGGCTCCATGTGCGCCGGGGGCCCTCCCTCTGGGGGCCTACCAGGCAGAAAGCTAGCCAGCCAGAAGACCAGCGCTCCCCGGCCGTGGCTCCAAGGGCACCAGAGGCCCTCGCTCCGGGGACCTACCAGGCAGAAAGCTAGCCAGCCCGAAGGCCGGCGCTCCCCGCCCATGGCTCCCAGGGTGCCAGAGGCTAGGGCTTAATTTTGAAAAGCATGACGTAAAGTGACTTTAAAAACAACCCTGAATTTATATTTTACTATTTAGAAAGCTAGTTTCTGGAATATTTGAGAAGGAAAATAAGTTTGCAATGCAAACAATGTTAATCTTGTGGTTGTGCAAAATAGATGGCAGAAAAGAAACACCATAGGTAGTAAATCTAGTTAAGAGGTATTTGGAGTCAGTGATAGACAATAAATAGAACTAGACACATTGTTGTTTTTTTTCAAAGAAAGAATCACTACTTCATAATAACTGACTGCACTGGGTAAGGAAAACAAAACAATTTGGAAAAAAAATCACTCAAAAATTAGAAGCTAGCTTGTGGGACAAGAAGTAATTTAGTCCCTTTTCCATCACTGGGACAAAATCTCCAACACCACAACCTAAAGGAGGACAGGTGTGTTCTGGTTCACAATTTTAGTTTGTCATTGCATGGTTTCAAGGCAGGAACAGAATGGCAGAGAGGCACTGTGGAAGAAAAGGTGCTCAACCTATGACAGCCAGGAAGAACAAACTGAGGAGTCAGACAAGGAGATATACCCTTCCAAGTCATGCCCCCAGTGAGCCACCTCCAGCCAGCCCCCACCACCTAACAGCATATTCAGCTATTGTACTCAGTGAGTGACTTCACTCTGAGTAGAGCACCCTAAGATCCAATCACTTTCAAACACATGAGGCTTTGTCCATCTGCTTTGGATCTAAACCATAAATTTCTGCAGCTGGCCCATAAAAGGCTCGTGTTTATCTCACTATACAAAATGCACATAGTCCATCTCTAACAGCCAGCAAAGTTTTAACAGTTTCAGCATTACTAAAAATTCCAAGTCCAAAAATTCCTCTGAGACTCAACACAAATTCTTAGCAGTGATGCCCTATAAAAAAGCAAAAAGGAAATTAAACACACCCAACATACAATGGCACAAAGTAAACACTTCCATTCCAACATGGAGAAATAGGAGGACAGAAAGGAATTGATAAAGTAATATCAAAACTCAGCAAGGTAAACATTAAATCCAATAGTTCCAGGTCCAGTACCTGGGGAAAGTAATGGTGAGACATAAATTTCAAAGGGCTTAGGCAACAGCACCCCTACAACCTTACTGGTTGCAACCATGGCCTCTCTTGGGGTGACCCCATTTATTGGTCATAGCTGTCCTCAGCAAATGTTCCATGTTCCTAGCATCTCCACCTTCTTGGGGCTCCACTGCACTTTCAACTTTACTCTCATAGTTTCATGTACTGCCTTCTCAGGGGCATACTCCCTCCCCTCTAAATTCTAGTTAGATGCCTCTGCAAACCCATAAGTCTTACATTCTGCTTGTCTGTAAAACCAGCACCATGTGCTGCCAGTTGAAGCAGCAATGAGGCCCTTTCTGGTCATGGCTGCAAAGGTATCTGTGTACCTGGATGGCTAAGCACTATGTAAAGAATCCTGGGGATCCAATCTCCTCCTCAAGTAGGGGGACCAGGGGCTCTTTTTTCAAATGGAAGCTTTACAGTCTTATACCTTTAATCCTGTAAAAGATGGGGTCTTGCTGATTCCTGAGATGCCTTCCAGCCATCTGTCCTATTGTCCTGATGCAAAATACTTGGTTTCTTTTGAATGCTAATCTCTTTAACAACCATGTTCCCCATGGCTCCACCTTTGTAGGCCCTTCCTTTCCTCAAAACTCCAAACTTTTCAAATCATTGACCTCTATAGTTAGCATTGATCACTCAATTAGAAATGTCACATTAGATATTCTTAGGAAACAAATGAGTAATTGAAATAAATTATAGATCCTTCCAAAGCTGGGACTCTACAATTAAAAGTACAAATTTCTCTTAAATAACCAGATGTCTGCCCAGGAAATTTTCTCACACTGCTACACTATGATTCTTTGAAGACGTTTTTTTTTAAAAAAAAAAAAAAAAAAGAACACAATCTATAGCTCCTTGCCAAAGCATAAAACATTCTGTAAATGCTTCAAGCTACACAACCACAACCTTGCAAGAGTAGCCCCACAGCTTTTAGCACACTCCAGATTAAGGTGTTGTCCCTATTGTATGCTCACTCAAGAAAAAAGGAAGGTAAAAAGAATGAGCTAGTAAAATGACAGCAGGGACCCCACACAATACTGAGGGAGCTAGTTGAACCCCAGTCATCTTCAGGAACCCTGGTGAGCAACCCCTGTGCCTCTCTCACCAATGTGCCATGCAGGCAGAACCCAGACACCTTCTGGGGACTCAGGGGCCACTCCCTGCACCCCCCACACACCTGCAGGAACCAAGCTGAACCCAGACAGCTTCAGTGGCCTCTGCCATGTCTGCACCCTCACCGCTCCCCCACTGGTTCGGGACCTGGGCTGGGTACTGGGCAACTTCCATACCCTCAGTGACCATAACCTGTGGCCCCCCATACCCTTGGGGAGGTCAGGCTAAACCCAGACAGCTTCAGAAACTCCAGTGATCCTCCTCCACCCTTTTCCCCACTGGCCTGGGGACCAACTGAATGCAAGAAAGCTTCAGGAGCATCTGCGACCACACCTTGCCCCCACACACCATCATAGAAGCCACAGTGAGCACTGGGGACTGTCAAATCCTCACTCCACCACTCTCACACCATTGTGGGAGTGAAGCTGAGATCCAGGGAGCCTCTAGATCTTAAAAAATGACAAAACAAACACACAAAATGGAATTTCAGACCTCTAACCCACCCAGAACAAGTCCAGGACACATCAAAACAGAAGAGCTCAGAAGTCATACACCTGAAACAATCCATCAGGCCACAGAACACATCAGATCAGAAATAATCTCTCACATAAAAAAAGAAGTGACAACAATAATGAAAGAATTACTCAGCACGTCCAAAGAAGACATAGAAAAGAAAATAGAGGATCATAGAAAAATCATGGAAACCTTGAATAAACAATATAGGAAAGAACTAAAATGCATGGAACAGATTCAAACAGATATTCAGGAAATTAGAAATTCCACCAAAAGCTGGCAAAAATGCTTGAACCAAGCTGAGGATAGACTTTCTGACCTTGAAAACAGTATTGCCACTAATGACCATAAAAAGAGGAATTTCTTAAAAATAACAAGGAACCAGGAAAAACAATTCAATAACTGCATGACAAAGCAAAGAAAAACAATGTAATATTAACAGGTGTCAAAGAAACAGCAGGTGTCAATACAAATGACATAAAAAGACTATCTGCAGAAATAATAGCAGAAAATTTTCTAAGCATGCAAAAAGAATCAGACATCTGGGTAAGTGAGGCATACACAACTCCAATCAGCCATAACCAAAGTAAATCTATACCCAGACATATAGTGATTAAGATCCCAGAAAATCAGCAAAAGAACAGAATATTAAAAGCTGTTAGAGAAAAGAAACAGATCACCTATAAAGGAAAGCCCATCAGAATCATGGCAGATTTCTCAGCACAAGCCATCAAGTCAAGAAGAGCTTGGAGTGAAGTGTTTCAGGCCTTGAAAGAAAACAATTTCCAATCCAGACTGATGAACCTTGCAAAACTATCCTTCAAAATTAAAGGAGAAATAAAATA
>NW_004955437.1:812085-814991 GCF_000276665.1 Chinchilla lanigera | reverse complement strand
ATTCTTTATTTATTTATTTATTTATTTTGACCAATTTTGCATGCTTGTATCTGGTAGTCTGAGCAACTAATTTGAAGACAACAGCATAAAACATAACAACCATTACTGAATTCTTATCATCTTGGTTGGTGAAATTCTGTATCATTTATAATATTTTTGTTTTTATTTTTTATTCTCTTTAATGGTTTGATTAATCTTGCATTCTTACATTTAGTAATCTGACCAACTTCGATGAAGATAAAAATATGTAACATAACAACCACTGTTAATCTTTCTCATTTTGTTCTGAAAACCCTGTATCACTCTTATTGTTTTTGCTTTGTTTTGTTTTTGTCTATGTCGTTGGCATTTTGCTACTGTTTTTTGGTTGTTTTTTTTTCAACTCTCTTTAAAATTAAAAAATCAAAAATAAAATGACAGCAGGTTTATCAAAATGGTAAAAAACTGTAGGAAAATGCATAAATCTGTACTTCCAAAACAGTTGCCATACCAAAGTAGGAGTGTGAAACTTATCAGAATAATGGTGGTAAATTTTGTTATACAAATAAACTAATACAAATGTCAAGTGCCCTACTCACAAGAATAAGTGGAAACCATTTTATATTTAGAAGCACAGCACTGGGGAAAAAATGCAAGGGAGCAGGTTTAAAATAATAAAGCTGGATAAATGCATATATGCTAGGCAATACACAATTTATGTAAAATAAGTTAGTGTAGTTCCTATCCCAATTAAAGATTTCTGGATAAGTACTGCATTAAAAATACAATTACCCATTAACCGCAAATATTTCTCATCCTAGGTCATAACTGACATACACAGGAAATAAATTGAGGAAGCTAATAAAGGCAACAAGGTTATAACGGAAATATGTAGGAAATGAATTCAGGGAACTGGTAAAGGTAAAAGGAAAAGCCAGAAACCAAAGAAATAAAAGAATAAACTGAAAAACTGATCAAAATATTCATTTGTATATCTGATAAAATTCTATCTCTGTCCTCCTTCAGAAGTTAGAAATAGGAAAACCAAAGAATGTTTCCACACTCTTATCTGAGAAGTTCCAATAATGGTTTTATAGAAATAAAATCCTGTTTTTCAAGGAATAAAGACATTCATCCACCATTAGAAACCCAAGCATCTGTCAAGACTGGAAGGTCAAACCTGAGCAACGCCACACTACAGATTATAAACATTTTAACCCAGGTTTAACATTTTATTTAAATCCTTATTAAAATTTCTCTTCAAATTAAAAACTCATGGTGTTAACTTCCTATGACTCTCCATGTCTTAATCCACGTTTATATAAGATATATGCAAATACATGTAGAAATTTTTCTCTAAATGGAGTAAAAATACACATAGCTCTATAATTTGATTTCTTTACCTAATAATATATCACAAATATCTTCAGGTCTATAGACATCATCTTAAACCATTTTATAGTATTCCATAATGGATGAGTTACTGCTTATTCAATCATTTAAAGATGGACATTTAGGGGCTGGGAAGGTACACTGTACCTGCTTGGCAAGCACAAAGTCCTAAGTTTGATTCCAGTACCCAAAAAAAAAAAAAAAAAAAAAATGGACATTTAGCTTGTTTCCAACTTATTGTCATTGGCTAAGTAGTGCTGCCATTGACAAATGATGCTGCAATAAATGTCTTTGTATATGGTGAAGACTGCACTATTCCAGGATAGATTTCCAAAAGTGAAAATGCCAGCTCAAATGAAACATGTATTCTTAATGTTAACTGACATTTCTTGCTTATTTTCCTAAACATTTCTTTTTAATTTTTCTTTGCTGTGCCAGGGATCGAACCAAGAGCATCCCAGACATAACGCAGTTATTCTATCATTGAGTTATACCCCCAGCCCTTATCCAAAATTTATGACCATAGGAATATGGTCATATTCCTATAGGAATATGGTCATATAGGAATATGGTCATATTCCTATAGGAATATGAGCATTCTGCTGTCCCTATATGTTCAACAGTGATGGAAACATAACTATTCCTAATTTTTATCTATCTAATAAAAGTGGTAACTATGCATTTAATTTAATTTAACTAGCTACTAGTGAGACTAAATATTATTTCATAAGTTTATTGGTATTTTTTGGATATTCTATTCAGTGAAATGATCTTTTCCAAATTGGTGGTTTTCTCATTCAACTTGTAAATGTTCTGTGTATTCATTTTCCTCTGCCATTTTTAAAAGGTTTTACTAACAAACATTAATTGTACATATTAATGGGACAACATTAACATTAGTGTAAAAAAAAAAACAAAAAAAAAAAAAACATTAGTGTAACATCTCCATACATGTGTATAGCATGCAGAGATCAAACCCAACTTTACTTTTTCCACCTCACACATGCACTTCCCAATCTCTAGAAATCACTCTTCTACTTACAGACTGACATTTTATTGATGTTTTTTAAATTCCTACATACGAGAGAGAACATGTGGTACTTTTCTGTGTCTGGCTAATTTTATTTAGAACAATGATTCCCAGTTCTATACATTTTGCTGCAAATGACAAGGGTTTCATTTTTCTTTATGGCTCTAATGTATGTATATATGCCATATTTCCTTTACCATTCATCTATTGATGGACACCTAGACAGATTCTGTATCTTAGCTATTATGAATAGCAACTCAATGAACATGGACATACAGGTATCTCTTTGATATATGCAACTCACTCCTTTGGATATTGTGGAGAAGGACATTCTTTAGTTACTCTTTTGTGTATTGCCTGAGGCCTGACCAAGCCATGATTGCTGGGTTCTGGAGGAAGTCTAGCATAAGCACTGTAAGCCCAGGGGTCTATACTAGGTGTTTTGCAGAGATATGGGCAAAGGAAGATACTGGTCAGGTCGCATTCCTATGATAATTGAGTTGTA
>NW_004955437.1:810538-811649 GCF_000276665.1 Chinchilla lanigera | reverse complement strand
ACCGACTGGAGAAGAGCCAATGGGCAGGAACTTGAAAAAAGGAGTTTTCGAGACTAAGGAAAAAGGACAGTGTTCAGCGGACTGGAGAAGAGGCCCCAGATAGGTAAGCCCTGTCTCCGGGATTGTTTATCAGAATTACTATGAGTAGTTTTCTGTCTCAAAAAGAAATTAAACCAGAACAGGAAATCTTGCAGGACACCAGACATAAAAAACACAAAGACAGATCCGAATCTGAATTAGATAATAGTTTGCCTAAGGAAACTCTATCGTTCCAGGGACAGGGACCAATTACAGAGGAGGAAGGAGGGTATGGGTCTTTTGGACCTAATACTGATTCTAACAAAAAGAAATTAGATTGTCCTCCACCTCCTTCTTTGGTCTTTCAAGCATATCTGATACAATCCACGGCCCCATATATGGTAAGTCTAACCCTTTTAGGGATCCACCTCAGTTAACTGTTCAAAGACCACTATGCATGACTACAGTCATGAAGGTTTTTGCCCAAGCCAAACAGGAAGGAGATGTGGATGCTTGTAAGGCTTTTGCCGTGTACCCAGTTACAGTTAACAAACCAGCTGGTAATGAGGAAAATCCCCAAGGTTATGTTCGGCATGGTCACGCACCAGTATCTTTTAAAACTATTAAAGAAATGAAGCAGGCTTGTGTTTCACATGGAGTGAATTCTCCCTATACCTTTGGGTTGATTTCAGGGCTAGCTCAGTCTGACTGCTTAATTCCATAGGATTGGAGAATGATTGGACGTACAGTTCTCAGTCCAGCTGAATTCCTTCAATTTAAAACTTGGTGGAGAGATGAGGCAGAATTAATGGCCCGCCATAATGCCCATGCCAATCCGCCAGTTCCGATTTCTGCGGACCAACGCATGGGCTCTGGTGACTGGTTTGGTATTGAGCAACAGTTAGAATATGATGATAATACAACTGTCCGAACAAGAACGTGCTATCTCCAAGCATGGGAAAAGATTGCTTCTCCTGGAGAAACTGCTCCCTCTTTTGTTCAGGTCATTCAAAGTGCTAACAAACCTTATGTAGAATTTATAGTTAGATTAAAAGAAGTGCTTCAGAAAACAGTGTCTCAACCTGCTTTGAGA
>NW_004955437.1:803032-809398 GCF_000276665.1 Chinchilla lanigera | reverse complement strand
AATATGTATTCACAGTTAATCATATAGAAACAGCTACTTTGTCTAATGATACTGAACTTGATCAATTGTTCTGCCAATTACAAACTAATATTCATAATAGATGATTTCATAATAGAGATTTTCCTATTTACATAACATATTCATTCTCATTCACATCTTCCTTGTGACATGGTTAAATAGAATGATAAAGTTGATAAACTTGTTGCTATTTCTTCACCAGATTATTTAGCCACTGAATTTCATACTTTAACTCATGTAAGTACCAAAGGTTTACGTAAAAAAAATTTCCTAAACTTTCCATTCAACAAGCTCGTGAAATCATTTTATCATGTTTTCCTTGTGGAATACTTAATAATTCTACTTTTCAGCCTGGAACAAATCCTAGAGGCTTGCAAAGTAATAAGTTGTGGAAAATGGATGTAACTCATATTCCTGCTTTTGGGGAACTTGGATTTGTACATGTTATTATTGACACATATTCTGGCTTTATATGGGCCTCTGAACAATCAGGAGAAAAAATTGTACATTTTAAAAATCATTTGTTAGAGCATTTTCCCATTATAGGTAAACCAAAAGCAATTAAAACTGACAATGGACCTGCTTACGTGTCACATTCCTTCCAATAGTTCTGTGCCTTGTGGGATATTAATCATTATACTGGCACTCCATATACAATCCTCAAGGACAAGGTATGGTTGAAAGGGCACATGCTACTCTTAAATTTATGTTAGCAAAATAAAAAGGGGGAGATGGGCATAGAAGTTCACCATGCCAATTATTACATAAAGCCCTATTCACTTTAAAATTTTTGGATAGTAGTAAAGATTCATCTACTACAGCAGCAGAAAAATTTTGGGCCACCATTAAGGGGCCACCAGGACCAATAGGGCAACCTATCTTTTGGAAAGATATTCACACTGGAAAATGGGAAACAGATATTGTTCAGGTTTGGGGGAGAGGATTTCCTTGTGTCATTACAGATTCAGGAGAAAAAGTATGGTTACCTGCTAGAAGAATTAAACCTTGACAAAGGAGTCAGATTCGATCTGAATCTTCGGGTGAAAGAAAAAGAGCGATATCGTTACAGCATCATCCCCAGACACCAACCAAGAACACTCAGAAAGCACAGCCCCCAACCTGGGGACAACTTAAGAAATTAACCCATGATGCCGAGAAGCTGCTGGACTCCACTAGACCAGACTTTGTGGGTGGTAATATGTTTCTAGCCGTGTTGGCTGTAATAGCCACTATGATAGGCACTACTCTACAGAATTGGGTATATATGCCTGTGCCAATTTATGCTAATGAATCTAGATGGCTTCCTGGTCCTTATGACACACGGGGACTATTAATAATGACAGAAAGTCACCAATATTCTTCAGAGGATAAAATACAAAATATACATGTTCTTTGTAGATAAAAGATTCTATTCCTTTCAAAAATTTTCTAAGAGATCTCTGCTTATTGACAACAAAATCTTACTAGTCTATTTAAATTATAAATTTCTAAAATTATAATAGAATTACTATAATTCAGTTTGGTCAAAAATATATTTGAGCACACTCTGATTTTGTAAAGATGCTTGTTTGTTTGCTCTGTGTACTTGTTTACGTGTTTGTCTGTCATTCAGTGAACAGCTGTTTCCTTTTATTTTGAGCTCAACTATTGGGTTATAGATTTAAAAGCATGCTTTCTCCTGAGTTACCAGCTGGTTTAAATGACATCGAAATTAAGATTTTTAACTACAGTCCTTAGGAAGAGGAGAAATTATTGGGTAGGACTCCAATTGATGAATAGAGGAGTGGTCAACCTTTATTCATTAATAAGGAGCCCCCAGTGATCTCCATAGTCTCTTGGGAGAAACCCCAATAAAAGAGACATGTTATATCATAATGAAAATTTAAGTATGCTACTAAATGTCATCCTGATTGTCATGTAGCAATGCTATGTATGGTTTTGATATCTATATTTCTGGGTAAAAATATGTAACTGTTGTTTCTTAACATTCTATTAGGATTTAAATATTAGGACATCCATGGTTGTTAAAACATGATGGTACCATTTGTATGTTCTAAGGTATTTGCTATTTAGATCAGATTGTAGGCCAGGGATATAGCTCAGCAGCACAAGTGCCTGCCTGGCAAGCGCAAGGTCCTGAGTTTAATTCCTGGTACCAAAAAAAAATAAAATAAAATACAATAGATCAGACTGTAATATTAAACTTGTTGCCTCCCTTACAATGCTATATCATTAATCTTTCTCTGCTAGATGTTTAACAACTGAGTTTTTTTGGGGGGGCGGTTCTGGCACTGGGAATCAAACTCACGACCTTGCGCTTGCCAGGCAGTCACTGTGCCACTGAGCTAAACCCCCAGCCCCCACAACTGAGGTTTAGAGACCATAAAATTAAAGAGATAATTTGGGCTAGAGAACAGGCAATATTTTGGCTACACCCTCTGAGGATGGTATAGACTCAGGACAGTAGAGAACCTGTGCTGTGACATCCTATAACTCAGTTGAGTCCCTGATTTTGTGATCAAGGAGATTATGGGACCACAGAAGAAAGTGATTCTGCAATATATAGTGTGCCTAAGAAGAGTCACAGAAGAGAAAAAATCTCTCAGGCATTCACAGAAAGCTCCTTGGTCAAGCAATGGCCGTGACTCATCCAGATGGCTGACACTGTCAGTAGATTAAGTGATGCTGCACTTGGTTCCAAGAAGTTTCCTGAGGAGACCTCACTGACCCTGATAGTAAAAGGTTAAATTTTTGTTTATACAAGTCTCACTTTAACTTGGTCTTAAACATCCAGCAGGAAAGTGTAATCACAGGATGTAGACTGATGGCTGACCACTGTTAAGGACTTTGGACTATATTCTTATTTTTCCAAATTTCTACTGTCATTTTACATAGTATTATAATTGTACTTTGCCTGATCCTCTTAGTCTAGTGAAGTTCATCTAGAAAATGCTAAGAAAAATGGAAAGACAATTGGTGGCCTTCTCACTGATGCTTCAAAGGATTACAGAAAAACAAAAAGGGGGAAACATGGAGAAAGACAGTCTTCCCCCCAACCACCACCAGGAATCAAACTCACAACCTCATGCTTGCTAGGCAAGTGCAGCTGAGCTAAATCCCCAGCCCTCGAGGACATTCTGTAGTTACTCTTTTGTGTATTGCCTGAGGCCTGACCAAACCATGATTGCTGGGTTCTGGAGGAAGTCTAGCACAAGCATTGTAAGCCCCAGGTCAATACTAGATGCTTTGCTGAGATATGCGTGAAGGAAGATAACATGGTGGCTTACTGGTCTGGTTGCATTCCTATGATAATTGAGCTGTACTGTCCTTGCTAAAACAGTTGAGATCCTCCTATTCCTCTGCTGCCTCCTGGGTGATTCTGAATAAAAGGTTACTGAAGATGGTAATCAGGGATCCGTCCTAAAGGCTGCTAGCACCTGATCACAGGATTTTGGCTGTCTTGGTTTGACTTTTTACTTTTCTGATACATCTGTGGGCACCTAGTTCAGGGGACCTGTTCACCCTGGACAGAGTTGGATGAGTAATCCAACAGGATATATACCCAGAAGTGAAACAAATGGATCATATAAGAGATGAGTTTTTTGAAGACCCTCCACACTGTGCTCCGTAATGGCTATGCTGATTCATATTCCCATCAATTGTTTAAAGAAAAAGTTTCTTTTTCTCCATAGCTAGTCTTTTTCTTTTTATATACTATAGGCATTCGAACTGGGGTGAGGTGGCATGTCATTGTAGTTTTGATTTACATTTCTTTGGTTGTTAATGACACTGACCATTTTTTTATATACTTCTTGGCTATTTGAATTTCTTTTGAGAAATTCCTATGAAGGTTATTTACTAGTTTTTTAAACTGATGCTTATTGTTTGTTGTTAAGTGGTTTGCGTTTGTTGTGTGTTCTGGGTGCTAACATCCTGTCAGATGTTTTTCGTAAATATTTTCTCCCATTCTGTAAGTTGTCTCTGCACTCTGCTGACTTTTCTTTGCTGCACAGCAGCTTTCTACTTTGGTAAAGTTACATTTGTCAATTTTTGCTTTTGTTTCTTGTGTTTTGGGAATCCTGCCCCGAGCAAACCATTGTCAATATCAACATTTCGAAGTGCTTCCCTTATATTTTTATCTAGTAGCTGCAAAGTTTTGAGTCTACTGGGCTTGGTAGTGTTTGCCTGCAATCCCAGCACTTGGGAGGCTGAGGTTAGAGGATCTCCATGAGTTTGAGTCCAGCCTGGGCCACATAGTGAGCTCAAGGCCAGCCTATAAAGTGAGCTCAACGCCAGCCTGAACTGCATAGTGAGACCCCATCTCAAAAAAAAAAAAAAAAAATTAAATGATTTAAGGACTACAAGCCACGCAGAAAATCATCTGTTCAGTAAATACTATTTAAAAAATTAAATCTGAGTTATGGCAAGCAGATGCTTATAACAATTTCTAGACCATCGTAACACTATTTCAAGTTTTAATGCCTTAAAAGTATGTATACCAGCTGGACACAAAGCCAACTTCATGAAAAAAATTTTTATCAAACTTTTTTATCTGATTAAGTTTATTGGATATATATGATTTATTGGATATATACAATTTAGATATATATAATCATATTCACCACACAAAATCTGTACCTGTATATAATATGTTTCGATTCCTTTAACCCAACCCCTTCCTCTCCTTTCAACCCCTCTATCTCCTCCCTACTTACAAAGCTTTGTTTCCATTTTATCCTTTTTTATCATTTTTTACCTTTTTCCTTCCTAAGCTTAAAATTTATTTTTAATGATTTACTTCATCCCTAAAATGAACCATAGGAACTGTAGAATTTATTTATATCAAGTATTGCTGAAAATAAAAGTCTTGAACTAGGACAATCATTTCTGTATAGAGTTATTGAAAGTAGTTCATAACTGTAATGAAATCTGTTATAGTAAGATTTATATTTATATTTATATGGACCTTGGATAAGTAAAAGTTACCAAATGACTCTAAATCAGGACAGACTGCCTCACTTAAATGTTTTCTCAAATAATTCACTTTGACATTGTTCAATTTTATAATTTTCCTTTGCACTTACCTTGAAAAAGTACTTCACATGTTTGCAGATAAACAAGAGAGTTAATGAATCTCCCATGCTCAATTATTACATGCTATTCAATATAGGTACATCTTTTCCTTCTCACATACAGAATAAATCTAAAATAAAAGACATATTTACTATATAAAATGATACCTTAACTACTTTTCTCTCATTGCTGAGACAAAATACCTGATACCCAAAATTAAGGAAGGAAAGGTTTATTTAGCTTACAGTTTGTGGAGATTTCAGTCTGTAATTCACTGGTTCCATTGCAAGGAGACACATGGTAGACATACCATTATGTCTAGTGACACGTGGTCGAGGGCAACAGTTCATGGTCACAGAAGACGGCAAAAGCAGCAAAAGCAAAAGGAGAAAAAAGGACAAAAGGGAGGGAGTAAAAAGGACACAAGGGAAGGAGTAAGAAAAGACTCAGTCCCTTTTATTGTAAGTAGGCTACCCACTCTAGTGTGGGTGTAGCACTCACACCCATAATCCCAGCACTGGACCATGAATCAATCGCAAACTCTAGATGCCTGCCCCCATGACTGCTTGAGGTTTTGGGGGGACATCTAGATACAAACCAAAATACCACAATACTATTAATACCACAAAGTTTGTAATAATATGGGGAAAGGCTTATAATGCGTGGTGCAAAATGAAATAAAATTGTTTAGAATGTTGTTAGACCACAACCTTGAAAAAGGAAAAATTAAAACCTAAACATCTAGGCATAGAATAAATCAAAATTGGCAGTGCTGCGTGGAGTGATGTCAGCATACTCTCTAACAAAACAGCAACAATTTGGCACCCATCCCTGCACAAAAAGACTTCTGGAAAATACGATGAAATGATGATCGTAAAGCTAAATAGAAGCTCCACTTAGTAATAGCTACCATTGTTTCCAGAGCTTAAATACACAAAAGTAGGATCACATGAGGAACTACAGCAATACAGTAGGAAGGGAAAAAAGCACTCCATCCAAAGGGTAAAGATGTTCTCTGGTGAAAGCTAGCCCATAAGTTGTAGAAGAAGTGATTTCTTCAATAAGCAAACACCTTCAAAAGAACTGAAGGATCATAAAATCAGACAAAATATGATACCACTGTCCTGGTTACTTTTTTCTCGTTGCTGGGACAAAAATACCTGATGCCCAAAATTAAGGAAGGAAAGGTTTATTTAGCTTACAGTTCGTGGAGGTTTCAGTCCGTACTTGGCAGATTATAAGGCAGAGTGGCACATGGCAGAGAGCTACAGCTCA
>NW_004955437.1:801059-802497 GCF_000276665.1 Chinchilla lanigera | reverse complement strand
TGAATGAAATGAAAATTGTAGCAGAGAAGCAAGGCATAGTGGCACATGTCTATACAGTAATTCCAGGATTTGAGAGGTTCAGGCAAAGGGTCACGAGTTTGAGATGAGCCTGGGCTTCATGGCAAATTCCCACCCAGATCTTGTGTCCAGGGGAAAGAAAGGGCAGCAGAGATCTTAAACTGCAAACAAGATCAAGCAGAAGACACAATAAGTGAGCCAAGGTATTGACTGATGGAAGATGAAGATCATTTGAAGTGATCCAGTCAGAAGAGAAAAAAATATGAAAGAAAATGAAGAAAACCTCATTTGTACGGAACACTATCAAGAGAGCCAATGCTCTCATAAGAATTATATAAGCAGAAAAGGGAAAAGGACAGAAAACTTATTTAAAGACATAAAGGCTGAAAATTTCTCAAATCTTGGCAAAGATACAAACATCCATGTACAGAAAGTTCAAAGGTCTCAAATAAAATTCAAACAAAAAAAAAAGAGTTCACCAAGACAGTATAATCAAAGTAGCAAAGAACAAGACACAGAACAAATTCCCAAAACAGCTACAGAAAAGAAGCAGATTGCATACAAGAAAGCTCAGATATGACCAACCCAAACCAAGCTGGTCAAGGACCCTGAAAGCAAACGTGCCCTGCACCATGCCAGATTAGCGAAACGCTTTCCAAAACAAGTCAGGCTAAAAAGACTGGAATAAGCTTCTTCTTCAAATGTACAGAAGTCAACAAAAGGCAAAAAGAGACATAAAAAACCAAGACGACATAAGATGATCAAAAGAATATAATAATTTGCCGGTAGTTGACCCCTGTTTTTTTGAGACAGGCTCTCACTATGTTTGCTCTACTGATGAGGCTGGTTCAAAGAAATACTATACCAAGACATATTATAATAGAACTGTCAAAAATCAAGGACAAAGAGAGGAGTCAGAAAGCTGCAAAAGAAAAGAAGCAAATATTATATAAGGAACTTTTAATAAAGATGGCCAACAGATTCCTTACCAGAGACCTTCTCAGACAGAAGAGTGGGATGATATAATCAAAGAAATAAAAAAAAAAAAACCTGCCAACTAAAAATAATGTACTCAACAGAGCTGTCCTTCAAAAGTGGAAAAGAAATACTTTAACAGACAAAAAATGGAGAGAACTCAACACCATCAGACCCGACATGGAAGAAATGCAAAATTGTTAGGCATGGTGGTACACACCTGTAATCTCAGCCCTGAAGAGGCTGAAGCAAGAAGGTCACTTCTAATTCAAAGTCTACCTGGGCTACCTAGTGAATTGAAGGTCAGCCTGAAGTACATAATGAGACACTGGCTCAAAAAACCAAAAAGGAAAAAGAAAAGAAAGAAATGCAAAATAAAGGCCAAACTGAAGGAAAGGATACTAATTAGCAGCACACAAAAAAACACATATACAGATAAAACTCA
>NW_004955437.1:792889-800674 GCF_000276665.1 Chinchilla lanigera | reverse complement strand
TTTCATAGGTCTCAGTCAACGGTTACTTAGCCACACTGATTTGGGCCTGTGGCACTAGAGTTCATCATAGCAGCAGCACACAGTGGAGGAGGCTGCTTGCTTCAAAATATCCAGGACCCAAAACAGAGAAAAAGCCAAGGGTCCTGCCTTAGTCATTGTGTTGTTGCTGTTGACCAGACAAAATACCCAACACCCAAATTTAAAGGGGGAAAGTTTTTTTTAAGCTCAGAGTTTGTAGAGGTTTCAGTGCATAATCAGCTGACTCCAAGGCAGAGTGGCTTCTCAGAGAACAGTTCACAGCAGGCAAAAAGTAGAAAAGCAACAAAAGAGGTTAACAACATCTTTCTGTCCCCCTTTTTTTTTTTTTTTTTTTTTTTTGTTTTTTTTTTCCGGTACCAGGAATCAAACTCACAACCTCGTGCTTGCCAGGCAGGCGCTGTGCCACTGAGCTAAATCCCCAGCCCTCTTCTGACCCTCTTAAATTATCTAAATCAGTACACTAGTTTAGTCATCATATACCCTTAATCCCAGCATCACACACTCTTTCAGCCACCTCTGAAAAAGCCTAAAACCAATTCGGGGGTACGTTTAGGCACAAACCATAACAGGTCCCAGTGTCTTCTTCAAGGGAATTCCCTCCAACAACCTAAGTTCCTTTCACTAGGACCCACCTCCTAAAGGTGCCAAGATCCCCCAACAGTGACAAGGGCTGAGGACCAAGTCTTTTAACAAACGGGCTTTTTTGGACACATTCCAGATTCAAATTATAGCAGCTATATATTATGACACCAAACATTTCAGAAATGGGAGGTATAGAGCAAAAGTGAAGACTTTCTTTAGGCGATGAAAGATTAGTCTAAAATAGCATAACTGTAAGAATTTTTGTAAGTTTCACAATAATCATGAAACTAAAATACAGAGGAAGTACATGAAAGATGAACAACAATGAATCAAAAGAACCCTAGCGTGACTCACCCTTCCACCAAGGCGAGGTCCGCAGCACCAAGAAATTCTCATGGGAGGCAGGAATACAGAGGACACATGAACCTTCTTACCCTACTCCCACCATCACTGACATTGTGGGCCCAGGCCTCACAAGAGCCACAGGGCAGGCAAGAGGACAGTGGCCAAACTATCAAATCCTCACC
Organism: Chinchilla lanigera; assembly: GCF_000276665.1. Lineage (NCBI taxonomy): Eukaryota > Metazoa > Chordata > Mammalia > Rodentia > Chinchillidae > Chinchilla > Chinchilla lanigera. Next base: position 799,526 of record NW_004955437.1, on the reverse strand, counting down.
CTCCCTGCTCTTGGGTTCTCCATAGCACAGGTCAGAAGAAATAATGAGGACAAGACTGACCTGACTAAAAATGACACCAACACCAAAGGGAAGAGTTTCACTCTGGGACTGAAGCACTACCACAGAGCCCAGGTTAAAGAGAACCTTGGGAGACAGGCTTGGAGAGGGTGAGGGCTAAACAGGGATCTCCTCAGATCCCCTGGGAGGTCAGGCCTAGGCCATGAGGATCACGAGGCCTGTATAATGTGATGGGGGGCCAGGTGTAGTGGACATAATCTTCAGAGAAGGTGAACCTGAAGGAGACAACATTATGCTTGAACTCTTGCACCACTGCCTACAACCAGAAGAAATTATTGGTCTCAATTACTATAGGTCAATATCTGGGTGGTCTAAGTGTCTTCACTAAAATTGTAGACCTCTTTCCTCTGATTGAGGACAGTACAAGAGTTGTTCTTAGAGTTTGCAAGTATCCAGTTGATATTTGATACCATTGTTGTCATTGATTTCACTACTATAGTGAAGGTGCTACAGTTGTTGCTACCCATTGGGTTTTGGGGGGGTTGTTATTGTGGTGGTTTTTGTATGCCAATATCTGGATTGCCTGGGGATCATAAGGAATATTGTGGCTCATTCCCAGGAAAACCAGGCACTGGAAGAAATAAACTGTAAACCTTGCCACAAAAAAAAATTAAAATAAAATATAGAAACACAAAAACATAATGCAAAAAAGGTGTCCAAAAACTCCCAACTCCCCCAAAACCAGTTCAAGAGGCACCCAGAGGGAGGAAATAATAAACCTCAGCAGAAAGGTCTCAGAGGGTGATGGAGGTAAAACAGCTGAATAATCAATCCTTGATGGAGGTGAAACAGTTCAATAATGTTCTTGGCAAACTTCAAAAAGACATACATAATCAGATAATGACCCTAATGAAACCAATCGCCAGAGAGTCTAGAGAAAACACAAATAAAACTCTAGGACAGCTAAAGAGATGCAAAACATGAATGCTCAACATAGAAAAGAATGGGAGTACATAAAAAAACCCCAAAGAGAAATCCAGGAAATTAAAAATATGATTGAAAGTGTGGGTAACAGAAGCAACCAATGTGAAGACAGAGTGTCAGATCCGGAGGACAGGACTGTGGTCAAAGATCAGTTAATGAGGGATACCTCTGAAACAACAAGAGAACATAAAAAGTGTATTCAGCAGCTTTGAAATGATTCAAAGATGACTAACATAAAAATAACTGGAATTATTTAATAGCTGGAAAATTTAGAAGGCAGCACAAAGGATGTAAAAAAAAATCCTGTTTATGGAAGTAATAGCAGAAAACATTCCAGATGTGGAAAAAAATTGAACACTCAAATTAGTGAGGCATATAGAATTTCAAAAATCCATGATCAAATAAAAAACACACTCCATGCCATACAATAATGAAAATTTGAAAAAACAGCAAGAGTCCATAATCTTGAAAGCTGTTAGAGAAAAGTAATGAATCACCTATATAGGAAAACCCAACAGAATTACAACAGATTTCTCAACACAAACCTTAAAGGCAACAAGGTTTTCAAATGAAGTGTTTCAGTCTCTAAGAGAAAACAATTTCCAACCCAAAGTGTTATTTCCTGCAAAATTACCTTTCAAAGTTAATAGAAGATAAAGAGAATCTAAAGAAATTCACAACCACCATACCACCACTCCAAAATATTCTCAAAGATATTCTAGAAGGAAACAATGCCAAAATGTCCAATACAATTAATGCATCAGATAGGTCCAGCAATTAAGTAGGCAGGAAAGAAACCAAAATAGCAATAGGAAAATAATACAATGACAGGAATAAGTCAATACCTATCAATTATAACTATCAATGTAAATCAACATAATTCTCCAATCAAGAGACACAGATTAGCAGAACAGATCAAGAAACCAGAACCACCCTTCTTTTCTCATTTCCCCCATGTGACACACATGCAATAGCTAAGATAATTGTACTACTAATCTCTATTAGTTCATTAAAAGGAACAGTTAGTGATTATACTGTTTGATCAATTTTATATGCCTATATCTGGTAATCTGAGCAACCACTTTGAAGATAACAATATGCAATTTGGTTGTTACCATTGTTAATTTCCTACCATCTTGTTTTGAAAGTCTGTATCTTTTTATTGTTGTTTTAATTCTCTTTAAAATAAAAAAGAAACAAGAGCCAATGGTATAAGTTGGATTGTATGTACAAGAAACACATTTTTTTTTTATCAGTCAGTGTTTTACTGGAGAAACAGATATAACACAGGATGTACAAATTATAAGAAATTACAAGATTGGCTTACGGCGGTCAGCCAGAGAGTTGTATGAGGAAGCATGCAGAGGGTGTCTGCACACTGAAGGACGAAGGAATCAGTCCAGGTCTGGAGTTCACTGCAGAGCTCTGTGCAAGTCCGTACCAGGAAGCCGATGAGTCTGCGATGGAAGGCTGAAGGACCCCAGGTGGAAGCCGAAGAGTCTGCACTAGGAGCCAGGAGACGAAGTCCAAGCTGAAGGTGAAGACTGGAGCTCCTCCAAAAGGAATGGAAGTAAGAAACACATTTAAAACCAAAAAATTCCCAGACTGCAAATCAAAAGATAGAAAACAATACTTCATGCAACAGGAACACAAGAGCAAGCAGGAGTAGCGATCCTACTTTCAGACAAAGTGGACTTCAAGGCAAAGCTGACCAAAAGAGGCAAAGAAGAGCATTACATTTTGCTTAGTGGAGCTATCAATTGGGAGAGATAACAATTATAAACATGTATGCATCCAACCATGGTGCACCCAACTTCATAAAACAAACACTAATAGACATAAAAAGTCACATAAACATCAATACAACTTCTATATAAAGATTTAATGCAATCCCAATCAAAATATCAATGGCATTATTTCACGGAGCTAATAAAACAATCCTAAAATTCTTATGGAACCAAAAGAGACTCAAAATACCAAAACTGACCCTGGGTCACCAAAGCAAAGCAGGTGGCATCACACTCCCAGACCTGAAACTATACTACTGCACTACGGTGATTAGAACAACACGGTACAGGGGCTGAGGATGTGGCTCAGGGACAGAGCTCTTGCCTTGCATGCACAAGGCTCTGGGTTTGATTTCCAGCACCAAAAACAAATAAAAATAAAATAAAATAATCAGCACAGTAATGGCACCCAAAAAAGGCATGTCGGTCAATGGAAAAGAATAAGAAAAGCAGAAACAACCCCAGGCAGACAGCTATTTGATCTTTGACAAAGCGGCCAAAAACCGCTTTAATAAACGGCTTTGGGGGTTGCTGCGCCGCCTACGCCCGAGTCAGGTTCTACGCTCCCCCGTGGCTCTCAGCAGCAACCGCCACCGCTCGGTGATCACGGACTGCAGTTCCTCTTCCTCCTGCCTCCCGCCGAGCCTCCGCACTCCTAGCGCTGTGACTGTCGTCTCTGTCCCGCAGCGGGAGCCGCTCGCCTTGAGCGGCCGGCCGGCGCCGCTTGGCTTCTCTGCCCGCGGTTACTTCGGGGCCCTCCCGATGGTGACCTCGGCCCCGCTGCGTGTGCCCCGGATCCCAGGCCCTCGGGCGCTGCCCCCGACTCTCCTCCTCCCCACTGCAGCCCGGCCCTGGCGGGAGGCGCCCCGCGGGCGACACCGAAGAAGCGGCGGAAGAAGGTGCGAGCCAGCCCGGAGGGCAGCTGCCCAGTCGCTTCCAGCGGCATCAGCAGCACCGGCCGAACCTGGAGGGCAGCTCCGCCTCGGCCCCGGGCCCAGCGTCTGCAACCCAGCTAAGGGAGTGAGCCTGGTGCCCAGGCCGCTGTGGTCCGCGGCGCGGAACCAAGAGCCGCTCAGGAAGGAGGTTTTAAAATCAAAGATGGGCGGCTGGGGATTTAGCTCAGCGGCAAAAGCGCCTGCCTGGCAAGCGCAAGGTCGTGAGTTCGGTTCCCGGTACGGGAGAAAAAACAAAAAAAACAAACAAACAATAAAATCAAAGATGGGAAAATCGGAGAAAATTGCCCTCCCCACACGGCCAGCTTGTTCACGGTATGCACTTGTGCGAACAGCCAAAGATGAGCAGACAGAAAAGCAAATATAACTTGCCACTAACCCAGACCACCTCTACGAAAAGGAATGAGAATAATTTTTGGTAGGTTTTTGTTTCGCCTGATAGAATTCAGAAGCAGGAAAAAGGCCTTTGAAAAATACTGAAAACATTAAAAATATGCATTTGAAGAAATCAGCATTTCTTTCCAAAAGGAAAATTATGCTGGGGCCAAGTTCAGTGATCCGCCTTCTCCCACGGTTCTTCCAAAGCCGCCCAGTCACTGGAAGGGAAGCACTGTTGAAAACTCCATCCAAAATAGGGAGGTGATGGCAGTACTCTTAAAAACGCTCCTGAAAGTTCAAACTCAGATTTCAGTATGTAGGTAAAACATAGTTTTTCCCAAATCCCTGAACTCTTTAAAAGAAACTTGGTACATAAGTGGAAATTTGTACCACTCAAGTGCGAAAGATGAGTTTAGAGTAACATACAGCTTGTATTTTATATTTTGTAAATACTGCGTGCCATGTATTATGTGTATATGGTTCACATTTGAGAGGTACATCATAGTTTTGTTAGGAAAGTATATATTTTGCCCTGCCAGTGTGGTAAGAGTTTGGCGTATATAGTGGACAAATTTTAACTGTGCTAAGGCACATGGAAGACTGATTTATTTGCACAAGGTACTAAGAGATTTTTTTTCAAGAAACAGCTGTTAAATCTCAACGTGAAGATCTAAATGTGAACGGTTTATTAATGCACTATTGAAGTTTAAATCTGTGGCACAATCATTGTAAACATGGGGTCTGTCTGTGTTACTCTAATTGATTTCTGCCTTCTAATCTGTAATTGTTGGAAAATTCCTGTTCTCATTTTTACCAAGCTTTAATTTGTGGGTTTTGGTATGTAGCCATTATTCAAATTCAAAATGCCTCTAATTTTAATGCCGACAGAATTGGTTGTAATCAAATTTTAAAGTAATAATAATTTGACCCTCTCCCCTTTTAAAAATAAATAAATAAATGGTTTTGGGAAACTTAGATATCTACATGCAGAAGATTGAGCCTAGACCCATGTAACTCACCATGTACTAAAATCAAAATGGATCAAAGGTCTAAATGGTAAAAATAGAAACAATCTCCTAGAAGATAAAAATGAATATAAATTTTGAAGACATAAGCATAAGCAAGGACTTTTTCAATAGAACCCCAGTGGTACAAGAAATAATACCAAGACTCAACAAATGGAATCACATCAAATTAAAAAGCTTCTGCACATCAAAGGAAAGACACCCTACACAGTGAGAAAAAAACATTTGCCGGATATTCCTCAAATAGTTGACATCTAGGACATGTAAAAAACCCAAAAACACGATACTACCTAAAAGACCAAGAGAAAAACTGACAACCAAAACGAATACACACTTCTCAGAAGAAGTAAAAATAGCAACTAAATACATGAAAAAATTTTCAGCATCACTGACCACTAGAGAAATGCACATCAAAACTACTCTGAGATAACATCTTACCCCAGAAAGAATATCTACCATAAAAAAAAACTCTAATAACAAATGCTGACAAGAATATGGGGAAAAGGAACTTTTCTACGTTATGGGTGGGAATGTAAAATAGTAGTACAACCACTATGGAAATCAGTGTGGAAATTCCTCAAAAAACTGCAAATAGAAATTTCATTTGACTCAGCTATTCCCCTTCTAAGATCTGCACAAAAGAATTTAAATTATCATATTACAGGTATATATGCATACCCATATTTATAATAGTACAATTTATAATAGCTAGAGTTTGGAAATAGCATGTGTATCCATCAAGAAATGAATGGATAATGAAATGTGGTATTTATACACAATGGAGTACTACTCTGCCATGAAGAAAGATAAATATGAAGAATTCATAGGTCAATGGACACAACTAGAGAACGTAATGCTAAAAGAAATAAGACACAAGATTAAATACCACATGGCTTCTCTTATATGAGAAACTCAAAGTAAATATATGCAAAAGGGAAACAAATAGGAAGTGAGAAGAGGTTCAGACAATTCACCAAATTATTCTGCTGTTTAAAAAATATTTTAAACCACTTTGAAGATATCAATACTTAATACAACAACCATTGTTAATTTCCTACCACTTTGCCTGCTATATTGTTTGTATTGTTCTTTTTTTTATTTTAAAAAATAAAAGGAAAACATATTAACAGACAGACATCCATTTACAAAATAGCATAAGAGCAATACAAACAAAACAGTTACAAACAAAGTTGTAGGAAATTAATCACGGTTGTTGTATTACTTGTCGGTATCTTCAAAGTGGTTTCTCAAGGAAACAAATAGAGACATACAAGATTGATCAAACAAGCGATCATTAACTGTTCCTTTCTGTAGAGCAATAGAAGAGAGTAGTACAAGTGTGTTAGCTATCCTGGATATACATACTTACATAATTTCCCCTTCTTTCCCTTCTGTTTTCCCTACCCCAGTTGACCTTTACTTTTGAGCCTTTTCCTTTCGTTTCACAATGTCTATCATACCTCCTAGTTTTTATTCACTCTTTCAGGTCTTA
>NW_004955437.1:791796-792789 GCF_000276665.1 Chinchilla lanigera | reverse complement strand
CTTATGAGTATGGTCTCTAGTTGTGACCATTTACCTATAAAAGCCTCAAGTATATCTTTCTTTATAGCTGAGCAATATTCCAGTATATAAAAGCACCACAGTTTTTTTTATCCAATACTCAGTGGATAGATATTTGGGTTGCTTCCACATGTTTGTATTGTTCTTATGCTGTTTTGTAAATGGATGTCTGTTTGTTAATATGTTTTCCTTCTTCTATTTTTAAAATAAAAAAAATGTAATACATATACTCATTTATTTCATTTATACTACTAATTTTGCTTAGTTTATTGAAAAGAAAGTTTTGTACTAATCCTATTAGTTTCCACTTTCTTTTTATTAATTAAGTTTATTGGTATAAACTCTGTATTGTCTGTACTGTTCTTTTGATATTTTGTAAAAGATTGTCTGTCCATTAATGTTTTCCTCCTTTTATTTTTAAAATAAAAAAAAAGTTTATTGGTACAATTGAGATAAACCTAATGATCACATTCATCATAGGGAACCTGTACATGTACATAATATTTCTTAGTTCTTTTTTCTCCTATTCCTGTCCCCTCCCCTCAACCTCTTGTCCCCTCCTTATTTACAAAGCTTGGTCTCCATTTTATCTTTTTTCCTCATTTTTTTCTCTTCCCTTTTTATCTCCCCCTCTCCAGCTTTCCTTTGCTTTTGAATAATTTATCCCTGTTTCACAATATCTAATATAAGTTTGGGTTCTTGTTTACACTTCCAGTTTCTTACACCAGAGACACAATGCAATATTTACAAAGGTATGTGTCATTTATTTCATTTAAGAGTATATCCTATAGTTCCATTCAAAATTATCCTTCTTTATGGTTGAGTAGTACTCCATTGGATAAAAAAAATCTTTTTTATTCATTCATGGGTTAATGGGCATTTGGGCTGTTTCCAACATTTAGCTATTACAAATTACTGTTATAAACATGGATATGCATATATCACTGTGGTATTATACTTTTTTATTCTTTTAGT
>NW_004955437.1:790144-791696 GCF_000276665.1 Chinchilla lanigera | reverse complement strand
TAAACATGGATATGCATATATCACTGTGGTATTATACTTTTTTATTCTTTTAGTAAGAAACCAAAAAGTACAATAGCTTGGTGAAATGAGACTGCTAGTCTTAGTTTTTTTAGAACTCTCCACACTGATTTCCACAGTGGTTGTACCAGTCTACATTTCCAGTAACACTGAAGTGTTCCTTTTTCCCAACGGCCCCACCAGCATTTGTTTTTTGTTTTTTGTTTCTCCGGTACCGGGAATCTAACTCACAACCTTGTGCTTGCCAGGCAGGTGCTGTGCCACTGAGCTAAATCCCCAGCACCCCCCACCAGCATTTGTTATTGGATGATTTCATGATAACAGCCATTCTTTCTGGAATGAGGTAGAATCTCATTGTTTTAATTTGCATCTCTCAAATGATCAGTGATAATGAACATTTTTTTCATATATTTATTTGCTTATTATACTTCTTCATCCAAGAAGTGTCTATTCATTTCAGATGCCCATTTTTGAGTTGGGTTTTTTACTTTGGGGGGTCTGGTTTCTTTCAATTCTTTGTACGATCTAGAAATTAGTTCTTTGAGGAACAAATGACTAAGAGTTTTTTTCTCACTCTGTAGGTTGTCTTTTCACCCTGTTGGTGATTTCTTTAGCTGAGCAAAAGCTTTTTAATAAGATGAGAACCCAGTTGTTGATGCTTTGTAGTATTTTCCATGCAATCAGATTTTGTTCATGAAATCTTTACCTATACCTATCTTCAGGAATTCTATTTGCTGGATGTTCCTCAAAGGTTTACTATCAAGAACATATGAAGAACTCAAAAAAATAAGACCTTCCAAATTTAAATACCCAATCCAAAAATGGGCATTGGAGATGAATACACACTTTTCAGATGAAGAAATTCAAACAGCAAATAAATATATGAAAAAATGCTCAACATCATTGGTCATTTGAGAGATGCAAATTAAAACAACAATGAGATTTCATCTCACCCCAGAAAGAATGGCTATCATCAAGAAATCAACCACTAACAAACGCTGGAGAGGCTGTGGAGAAAAAAGAACCCTTATCTACTATTGATTGGGGTAAGGACTGGTACAAACACTGTGGAAATCAGTGTGGAGAGTCCTCAAAAAACTAGGATTGAAGGTTCCATTTGTCCCAGCTATTCCCCTTCTGGGTATCTTCCCAGAAGAATTAAAAACATCATACTACAATGATATATGTGCACTCATGTTTATAGCAGCACAATTTGTAATAGCTGTATCTTGGAAACAACCCAAATGCCCATCAACTGAGGAATGGATTTTAAAAGATGTGGTCTTATTGCAAAATGATAAGAAAGCACTCAAGGGTAAAGGGCAACTGGGATGTGGGAAAAGAGAAGGGAAAGAAGGAGAAATTTTGTATGCATGTATATGCAGGATAGTTAACATAGTTGTTCTACTGTCTTCTATTTCTTTGCTGAAAGAAACTGTCAATGAGTCCTTGGTTGATCAGTACTGCATGTCTATATCTGTTTTCATGAGAAACCACTTTAAAGATATCAATATGTAATACTACAAGCATTGTT
>NW_004955437.1:780258-786099 GCF_000276665.1 Chinchilla lanigera | reverse complement strand
CTTCTAATCTGTTCCACTGCTGCACATGTCGGTTTTTCCGCTTGTACCATGCTGGTTTTATCATTACTATCTCTGTAGTATGATTTCAAGTCAGGGATTGTGATGGCCCCAGCCTTGCCTTTGCTGCTCAGAATTGCTTTTGCTATTCCAGGTCTCTTCTGATCCCAAATGAATTTTAGGAATATTTTCTTTAGCTCTGTGAGGTATGCTACTGGTATTGTGATTGCAATTGAATTAAATCTGTACAGCAATTTTGGGAGTATGGCCATTTTCACTAGGTTGTTTCTTCCTACCCAAGGACAAAGTGTATCTTTCCATTTTCTGAGGATACTCTTTGATCTCCTTTTTGAGAATACTGTAGCTTTCAATGTCTTGCCTCCCTTGCTAGATTGATTCCTATTTTAGTTTTTGTTGTTGTTTGGTGCTGTTATGAAAGGTGCAGTTTCCACAGTTTCTCTATCAGTGAGCTTATTATTTGTGGACAGAAATGCTATTGATTTTTGAGTGTTGACTTTATATTCAGCTAGGCTATTGAATTTGCTATTAAATACCGCAGCTTTTTAATGGAGTTTTTCAGGTCTTCTATGCAGAGTATCATGCCCTCTGCAAATAATGATAATTGAACTTCTTTCTTTCCTATCCTTATTCCTTTTATTTCTTTCTTTTGTCTAATTGCTCTGGCTAAAGTTTCTAGGACTATGTTGAACAAGAATGGAGACAGTGGACTTCCTTATCTTGTTCCTGATTTTAGAGAGAAAGCTTTCAGTTTTTGTCCATTTAGTATGATGTTGACTGTTGGTTTGTCATAGATGGCTTTTATCAGATTGAGATAAAGACCATCTATTCTAATTTTTATTTTACCATGAAAGTGTGTTGGACTTTGTAAAATGCTTATTTTGCATCTATTGAGATGATCATATGATTTTTTTCTTTGGTTCTGTTAATATGGTATATTACATTCATTGATTTGCATATGTGGAACCATCCCTGACTCAACAGGATGGATCCTACTGTAAAATCTACTTGATAATTTGCTGCATTCAGTTTGCCAGTATCTTATTGAAGATTTTTATGTCTATGTTCATTGGGCAGATTTGCGTGTAGTTCTCTTTTTGATTGAGTCCTTCTCTGGTTTAGGTATTAGGGTAATACTTGCTTCCAGGAATAATTTTAGGTGTATTGCTTTCTTTTCAACTTCATAAAACAGTCTAAGGGTTAGATCATCTCTCTATTTCTTATAGAATTCAGCATTGAGTCCATCAGGACTTGTGCATTTCTTTGTTGATAAGTTTTTAATTACATTTTTAATTTCATTGACTGGTATTGGGTTACTTAAAATTTTTATAACTTCTTGTTTCGGTTTTGGTAATTCACATGTATCTAAGAATCTGTCCATTTCTTCTGTGCTTCCCATCTTATTAGAGTAAACGTTCCTTAAGTAGGTATTGGTGGTCTTCTGGATTTCCAGAGAATCTGCTATAATGTAACCCTTTTCATTCCTAATTGCATAAATTTGAATCTTTTTTTTTCCTTTTTTTTGATAAGGTTGCCTAAGAGTTTCTTGATTTTATTTAATCTTTCAAAGAACCAACTCTTCCATTCATTTTTGTATTGTTTTCTCTATTGCATTAATTTCTGCTCTGATCTTTATAATTACTTCCTTCTTGCAAGCTTTGAGCTTGCCTTGTTCCTCTACTTTCTAGAAGTTTGAGGTTTAACATTAGGTTGTTTATTTAAGCTCAGTCTCTTTTCCTGATGTAAGAATTTTTCCTGATGTAAGAATCACTATACATTTCCATCATAGGACTGCTTTCTTTGCATCCCACAAATTCCAAGATGTTGAATGAGCATTATCATTTAACTGTGGATACTGCTTAGTTCCTTCTTTAATTTCATTTGTGACCCATTGATTGTTCAGTAGGGTGTTATTTAATCTCCATTTGTTTATGGAGATTCTGTGATTTCTTTTGTCATTAATTTCTAATTTCATTGCACTATGGCCAGACAATATGGATGGGATCATTTCAATTCCTTTGCATTTACTTAAGCATGTTCTATGGGCTAGTATGTGGTCTATTTTGCAGAGTGTTCCATGCACAGCTGGGAAGTATGTATATTCTGATGCTGTGGGGTGAAATAGTCTGTAGACAAGTACTAAATTCATTTGTTCACAAGTTTGGCTCAGTTCTGATATTTCTTTGTTGATTTTTTTGTCTAGTTGATGTGTCTATGACAACAGGATATTAAATTCCTCCATTACAATTGTGTTAGTCCTTATTTAATTTTTCACATCTGTTAGTACTTGTTTTAACAGGTAGTTGGGTGTTCTGGTACTTGATGCATATAAGATTGTTATCTCTTCTTCTTGGAGGTTTCCCTTAAGCATATAGTGATATTTTTTATCTCTTTTGATCAGTCTTTGCTTGAAGTTCATAGAATAAGTGCCCCTGCTTTTTTCTGGGTTGTTGTCACATGGAGTACTCCATGCTTTGACTTTTAGTCTATGAATTTCTTTTTTAGTTTAGATGTGTTTCTTGAAGGCAATGTATTGTTGGATATTGCTTCTTCATTAATTCTGCCAGTCTGTTTCTTTTGACTGGTGAATTGAGGGGATTTACATTTATGGTTATAACTGATATGCATTGGCTTATGCTTCTCATATTATTTTCCTGCTGATGAGTGCCTGTCTTTCCCCTCTGTTTAACTACTTGCCCTGCCTGGTGGCTTCTATTAGAATTATGTACTCTTAGAGAATTGTGTACTCCTAGAATTATGTGCTCTTAAAATTGTGGTTTTTGTTATCTCTTTCTAGATTATCTTTTAGAACACTTTCTAAACCTGGTTTGGTGTTCACGAATTTCTTTAGTTGTTCTTTGTCATGGAAGCTTTTATATTTTGCCATTAATTCTGAAACATAATTTTGTAGGATACATCAATCTGGGGTGGAAATTGTTTTCTTTCACAACATGGAATACTTCACTCCAAGCTCTCCTTGATTTCAGGGTTTGCACTGAGGAGTCTGCTGTGACTGTGATTGGCTTTCCTTTCTAGGTGATTTGTTTCTTTTCTCAAACAGCTTCTAATATTCTGTTCTTGTGCTAAATTTCTAGAATCTTGATTGTTACATGTCTTGGTGTAGATTTATATTGGTCATGACTAATTAGAGTTATGTATGCCTCACTTACTGTATGTCAAATTCTTTTTCCATGCTTGGGAAGTTTCCTGCTAGGGCTACTGCAAGCAGATGTTTTTATGTTATTTGTGCTGACTCGTCTTTTTCACTGACTCTGCTCAATCTTATGTTGTTCTTTAAATCATCTTGCAGTTGCTGGATTGTTTTTTCATGATCCCTTGCTATTTTTAAGAGGTCTTTCTTTTTATGATTGCTACCCCAATCCTGTCTTCGAAGGCTGATAGTCTATCTTCACTTTCTTTCATTCTGTTTTGCAAACTGCCAATGGAATTTTTACTTTCCTGGATATCTATTTGAATCTGTTTCATGGATTCCATTTCTTTCTTATGTTTGGTATTCATGTTTTCCATCGTTTTCCCAAGTTTCTCTATTTTCTTATCCATGTCTACTCTAGATTTTCTGAGCAAGTCCATCACTATGATCATCATCCCTTTTTTATCTGAGAAAGTATTTCTGTTCTGATTTCCTCTATTTTTAAAAAATTTCTGCTGCTGCCATTCCAAAAAATTTAGATGGGTGGCCTCTGATTTCCTCTATCTCACTGTTCCCTGGACTTGTCCTAGGTGGGCTGGAAGTCTGGGATCACATTTTCCTTCTCTATCTTGCTATTTTCCTTTTATTTTAATTTGTTTTCTGTGTTGTTGCTTGTATTTTTCTTATGTTTTTTCACTGGTATCAAGGCTTTTCTAGGAAATGTCTGTTTCTCTAAGATGTCTTCTAGGTGTAGCTAGCTATTGGTCTTTGTATCTGTCCCAAGTTCCTATCTTCTCACTTTATTAGGGATGAAGAGTTGATACCTATTAGCTCAGTACCCAGTCCTTTGTTACTGAGCTATTGTGACAGTTATGACCCATCACAGTGTTGTCATACAAGGGAAAACAACTGAATACAACAGGTACAGCATTCTGGCTAAGTAGTACAATTAGCAATAACAATAGCATGAAGCAAGCCTAGAATATGACAAACTTGTAATTCTTAGTTTTGTACCTTTAACCATAAGGGCAAGATCTACATTTATATAACAAAATCCAACATAATTCACCAACTTATATGCAAAACACAGCTTAGAAACTGACAATCTGTGATAGCTGTTAATTTGGTATCTCTAACCATAGGAGCAAGATCTATAGTTTTACAACAACCAACATAAACCAGGAGCTTATGTACAGTTAGTTTTCCCTTGGTAAAGTGATTTTATCCTTTAGAAAAGGGGAATTTAAGAGTGACAGGGAACAAAACAGAGTGGTAACTGAAGAGGAAGAGAAATAGAAGCAAGGCTGAAGGATAAAGGATGATCACCCAAACCTTGGGAAGCTGGAAACAAGGGTAGGAGAGAAAGAATGAAAGAGAAAGCAAAAGGATAACAAGGTGAACAAGAAAGACTAGGGACAAAGTTCATTCACAAGAAAATATCAGGAAATCAAGAAAGACCACTGAGGAAAGAGACATGTGAGAAAAAAACAAACCAAACAATTGAAGTCAAAATGTAAACAACTCTCCATTCCTCTGGTTCTGTGCTATTTCCCCAGTCAGAACCCAAACCTATACTGAGTAACCCCACCAAGTCTGCAATAGGATTACTGCTCGGTATACAGCTGATTTCAGACACACCTCTGACTCCTCATGCATTGGTCATATGGCAAGGTGAGTGCCCTCATGCAGCCACTAGCCAAGGCACTTAGCCTACTTGCACCATCAGTCCCAGAGCAGGCAGGTTCTTCCTATCTTTTGTAGCTAGGGCTAAGATTGGCTTTTGGCAGCCGCTGGAATGGAGTCTGGCTGATTCCAGCTCCTACTTCTGAGCAGAGTTCCCTCCAGTCTCCTGCCTAATTGCCAGCTCTCTACTGTGACAGGATAGCCCTTCCCTGATTCACAATGGGACATTGGCAGTGAAGTGACTATGGGGCTGTTCTGCTGCACAAGTTTGAGCCCCAAGCCCTTTGAAATAAAATGGTGACCCCAACCATCTGCTGCTGCTCCTCTGCGCAGCTGTGTGCCAGGCACCACTGTCGCTCACCCACCAACCACTGACTCTGTGGGGGCCACTTGAGAAAGCGTCTTGTGTTCTCATTACTGTCTCTGACTGCACAAGACTCTCTCAGTCCAGGTCAGGTCTCAGTCCCAGTGAGAAGCAAAGTTGCTTTCACTGTCTCCTGCTTGCCAAGTTGGCTATAGAGCCACTCTAGCCATTCCATGCAGTCTCCAGTCTTTGGCAGTGAGCTATTTCTTCTGTAGCAATGAATCCTATTTAAGATTAAAATAACATCAAGTGAATTTTCCTACAATAGTTTGGAACTAGAAATCAGTAACATGAGGAATCTTGGCAAAGTCACTAATACAAGGAAATTAGTCAACAAGCCACAGAGCAACGGGTCAATTAAAAAAACTAAAAATAAATTTAAACTCTTGATATAAACAAAAATACAAAATATACTAAAATTTATGAAATGCAACCAAAGTTCTAAGAATTTTATAGCACTACAGTCATACCTTGCTATATCATGATTCACTTATTGTGGCTTCACTGTATTGTGGGTTTTTTAAAAAAATATCTAACTCTGTATGGCAGAGTTTTCACTATATCTCAGGATTTTGCAGTATATAGGCATTTACATAATATTTATAATTTTAATTATTTTTGTTTAAAA
>NW_004955437.1:777529-779328 GCF_000276665.1 Chinchilla lanigera | reverse complement strand
CGCAAGGTCATGAGTTCGGTTCCCGGTACCGGAGAAAAACCAAAAAAAAAAAAAAAAAAAAAAAAGAAGTCCTAGAATGCTGAGTTTGACAAGTAATTCTGGTCAGAGCTCAGAAGACCAATATGCTGATAAAAATCTAAACAATAAAGGATAGCCCAAATGATATTTTAAAAAATATATTCACAGATGTCCTGGCAGAAAACTCCCAAATTCATTCCTGGCAGCAAGCATTACTCTGATAGCCGAATCCTGGAAAAAGCCCAAATGCCCACCAGCTGGTGAATGGATAAAGATGTGTGTTTTTTTTAATATAAAGGAGTAATACCCTACCAGAAAGAAGGATAAGCCTGAGACATCCCTAGGTAAATGGATGCACCTTGAAACTATACTCTAAAGTGAAGTAAATTAGACACACATGTGCAAGTATAGCATTGTTTCTCTGGTATAATCTCTGATGTAATCAAAAAATCATTTGTAATTGTCAAGAACCACAAAAGTCTCACTTAAGTAATAATCAAACAATGTCAACACCAAGGTGATACAGATGTTGACATTATCTCACAAGAATTTTGTAGCAGCTATGCGAAAAGGAGTTATGAATACCATTGAAGCATATTTTTAAAAATAGAACCTATCAGTAAAGAAATGCAAAATACAAGGGAAAAGTGAATGGAAATTTGTGTGTGTGTGTGTGTGTGTGTTTTAAAGAGAAAATTAAAACAAATTTCAAAACAAGATAATAGGGTTACAATGGTTAATACATTGTGTACTGTTATCTTTAAATTAGTTACTTGGAGTACAAGATATCAGCATTTAATAGTCCAAACAATATTAGCACAAACCTATATGTTCAATGAACTAAGAGAAATTAGTAGTACAACTATATTAATTATCTTATTTTTGTTGGCTTTTCCCTTCCTTCTTTTCTCCATTCCCCCATCCCAGTTTCTCTTTCCTTTTGAAGTTTCTTTCCAGTGAATGGAAATTTTAATAGCTAAAAGATAAAATTACCCTACAGTCTACAATTAATTAATTTTATATCTCAAAATAGCTAGAGGAGAGTTTGAAGGTTCCCAACCCAAAAATATGTGTAGGAAGTGAAAAGAATAATTATCCTGATATAGTCATTATGCATTGTATATATGTATCCAATTATAATGCTACATAAATAAGAACAGATATGTATCAATTAAAATAAGAATGTTTTAAATAAATGCAATAACCAAAATGAAAACTCACTGAATAGATTCAACAAGAGCATAAAAATGACAGACAGAAAATCAGTTATTTAAAGACAGAGCAATACAAATGGCTCAGTCTGAACTGAGAAGTGAAAAATAAATGAACAGAGAGCCACAGACATCTGTAGGACAAGAACAAAATATCTAAATTTCCTGTGACTAGAGTTTGAGAAAGAGACAACAAAGAGTCCTGAAAACGTTTTTGAAGAAATAATCAGTGAAGATTTCCCAAATCAGTGAAAGACATAAATGTGCCATTCAAGAAGCCAAGCAACCTCCAACTTAAAATAAACCTAAGGAAATATATGCTCAAATACATTATAGTCCAATTTTTGAAAACTGAACACCAAGGAAAAACACTTGAAAACATTTAGAAAGTGCAAGCCTTATCTATAGAGGAAAATCAATTAGAATGACAGTATATTTCTCATTAAAATGAAGAAAATCATGCATTTTTTCAAGTGATAAAAGATAAGAACTGACAGCCTAGAAGAGAACTGACAGCCATGCAGAGAAAATACCCCAAAGAAGGAAACATTTTTAGCAAAGTTACAGGAT
>NW_004955437.1:731389-758028 GCF_000276665.1 Chinchilla lanigera | reverse complement strand
TCACACTTCCCCTCACACTTTCACCTCACACTTTCCCCTCACACCTTCCCCTCACACATTCCCCTCACACTTTCCCCTCACACTTTCCCCTCACACTTTCCCCTCACACTTTCCCCTCACACTTTCCCCTCACACTTTCCCCTCACACTTTCCCCTCACACCTTCCCCTCACACATTCCCCTCACACTTTCCCTCACACTTTCCCCTCACACTTTCCCTCACACTTTCCCCTTACACTTTCCCCTCACACCTTTCCCTTACACATTCCCCTCACACTTTCCCCTCACACTTTCCCCTCACACTTCCCCTCACACCTTCCCCTCATACTTTCCTGTGGCCGCTTCCCCCTCACCTTGTGAGGTCACCAGAGAGGATCCCTCCTGTCCCTTCCCGGCCTCGTGGTTCTCTCCTGGCCTACCTTGTCCCCAGCCTGGTCCACAAGTGATCGGGAGAGGCCCCAACCCTGTGCCTGACCCCGACCCTGTGCCTGACCCCACGCCCAACCTAACAATGGCACCTGTGCACTCCTGCTCGCCCCTCACACCTCCGCTCTTCCTGCGCATACACAGGGCCTGCTCCCCAGCCTCGCCCACCCTGCCAGGCCCCCATAGCCCTCTGCACCCCCACCCTACACCCAAGCCTTCACACCCCCACTCCTCAGGGCCTCACCCTGCCTCCTCCTTCCTCCACTGGTGGAGAGACAGTCCCTCCACCACAGAGCTAACCCCCAGCCCATTTATGTTAGGGGCTCGCTGAGTTTCCCAGGCTAGAACTTGTGGTCCTCCTGCCACAGCCCCACTTAACATGGGGATTACAGTTTCTGGGTTACCATTGTTGACTGCTGTGCTAGTTTTGGTATTGGATGAAGAGTAGTGACACGTGTAGAACATAAGTGTTTCTCTCTACTCCCGCCTCCAACATGACTAAAATGATTGTACAAAGAACTAATAATCACCAAGCACAGTGACACGTGCCTGTAATCCCAGCGCTTGTGGGGCTGAGACGGGAGGGTCAAGGAGAGTTCG
Source organism: Chinchilla lanigera (assembly GCF_000276665.1). NCBI lineage: Eukaryota > Metazoa > Chordata > Mammalia > Rodentia > Chinchillidae > Chinchilla > Chinchilla lanigera. Next base: position 757,003 of record NW_004955437.1, on the reverse strand, counting down.
AGGGCAGTGTAGGCTACATAGTAAGACCGTGTTTCAAAAATATAATAATAATCATGGTGAAAGGAATGGGAAATGGCAAGAGAAGAAAGATAAGCCTTTTCTGGAAAACTGGTGATGTCCCCAGTGTTTTCCTTTTCTGGAAAACAGACTGATGAAGGTAGAACCTAGCACTCACCCAGCAAAATGCTATAGAAAAAGAAAGACCACTATTTAGACAAAATCTCAGTTTCGGGAGCTGGAGACCTGGAAACCAAAAAAAATCTGGTAAGGGGGGAAAGCTGAAAAAAGTACACTGAAAATCTGTACAAGGAGGAGTTAGGACCCAGATCTTTCCCTCATTCTTTTTTTTTTTTCCATTACCAGGAGTCAAACTCACTACCTCGTGCTTGCCAGGCAGGCACTGTGCCACTGAGCTAAATCCCCAGCCCCTTTCCCTCATTCTTGCTGGGCACATTCCCAAAACCAGCTTCCCCCAACACCAGACTTGACTTAAAACAAGGGTCTGTAAACTTTTCCTGTAAGAGGACAAATAGTCTTTATCTTCCACATAGTCATGTGTAGCACAAAAGCAGCCATAGATGATATATAAATGAACATGGTTGTTCTCCAATAAAATTGTATTTGTGGACCCTGGAACCTGAATTTCATATAATTTTCACATGTCCAAAATATATGATATTTTACATTAAATATAAACAACAGTCTCAGCTCACAGACCATACAAAGACAGGTGGCAGACTATATTTGGCCCATGGGAGACAGTTGATTTATATTTCAATTTTTAAAAATAGCAATAAACCAGGAATAGAAGGGAACTTCTTCAACCTGATAAAGACTATTTATATTTTTAGTCTAAATATATTTTTTCCAAAAAGAGAAGGCTAAATGTATTCCCATTCAAATTATGAAGGAAAAAGGCCAAATCACCATTTCTGAGCATTGCATTGTTGGTCACTACCAATTCAGTGAGTCAAGATGTAGACACAGGAGTCGTGAGTTTGTAGGGAAGAGCTGATTTCTAAGGTGTGAATGAGACCTCCAGACTAGGAAGAGAAGACGAGACTCTAAGACCTAACCTATGAAATGCAAACACTTTACAAGCTGGCACACGCAGACCCTGCAAGAAATGACTGAGACAGATGAGTCAATGGATTTAGTGGGACACAAGACAAGAAGGAGAGGGGCTGGGGATTTAGCTCAGCGGCAAAGCGCCTGCCTGGCAAGCGCAAGGTCGTGAGTTCGGTTCCCGGTACCGGAGAAAAACCAAAAAAAAAAAAAAAAAGAAGGAGAAAGTGACAAGGAGAAAAGAGTGACCAGAAAAGCCCAATGTCTCATCTATATCAGATTTTCACTCATATTCAGTTGAGGATTTTGTCTGTTTACACATTCATTTGTATGCTGAATTTTGAGCAGCTCATAAAAAGGTTGTCAAGACAACAACGTAAAATAAAAATGGTGAGATGAAATCAAAGAAAATGGTAAACATGAATGGAAATAAAGCCACAAAAGAATTTATATTTAAAATACATCATTACTAGCAATAGGCCACAAATTGACTGGAACCTCTAACCGTCGATAAAAGGAGGGAAACATGATCAGTTATAGTCACTCAACAAATACTCATTAAGTAGCCATGTAACTCCAGGCTTTGGAGTTAAATTCACATTTATTCCTACTTCGTGAAACTTATGTTCTACAGGACACTCAAACACCAGTCAAATAATCAGCACTAACTGTCAACTGAAATAACGACACCAAAAGAGGAATAAACAAAAGTCTGATAAGATCTCAAATAATAAAGATAATTCCATTTCAACTGGAAAGAGCCTAAATTTCAATTTAAAGAATACTGACAAACCAGATAAAGAGGTCACTGGAGAAGGTAAGATAAAAATAATACAGTTTCCTCATAGCCATGTCAATGAAGTCCCATCTTACATAAAATGTTCAGTTCTTGAGGATGAAAAGTTTATACATGGTCAAAACAACCCCTGAAAATTCTTCATATCACTCATCAGGTTCTATACTATGGCTAGGGGCAACAGCTAAACACATGAATACATAAAGTGTGTAGTAATGCACCTAATAGTATAAATGGGACAGTGATCAACCAAAAATGCATCCTTAAACATTGAAATAGCCCTTGGTGCTTGAACATAAAACCTTCAGGCTCATACCTCTCTTTTCATGCTCAAATCAAGGCTGAAGAACCCTCAACCAAGAGAGATCATTTTCTATTTACATGGCTGCCTTTTGTTGTTGTTGTTTTGCAGAAAACTCCAAGTTGAATTTCCTTATCTTCACATGAGTTAGTCGGCTTTACAGAACTATAGGAAATACGGGAGAAAATCAGCTTAGAAAAGGTTTCTTGAGCTGGGTGTCCTGGCTCACAATTGTGATCACAATATTTGGAAGGCTGAGGCAGGAGGATCATCACAAGTTTGAGGCCTACCTGAACTGCATATCAAGACTCTGTCTGAAGTAAGTCAATAAATAAATACGAGGAAGAAAACAAAAAGATAAAAAGAAAAGGTTCATTTTGGCTCACAGAGGCTTCAGTTCATGATGGACTGACCCTGATGTTTTGGGTTGAGGCACCATATCACGGCCAGGAAGTGAAAGAGGAAAGAGAAAGGGGTTCCCAATCCCCTTCAAGGGCATACCCACAATGACCTGGAGACAGCTCATGCTGCATGGAGCACCAGCAGGATACCGCTCCATTACTTCCAGGTACATTGCAGAGAAACACCCGCCCTTACTATCTCTCAGAAAAGTAAAACAACACTTCAACAGCAAGCAAGACCCTCAGCAAAATTCCTACAATATATCCATCCATACACCCAATCAGATCACCCTTTGTGACATTCCTTAGTGTGGGCTGGGGTGAAATGCCAAACCCTAGGTCACAGGAGAACGCTCCAAGGGAAACTGGAAGCGGACCAGAGACCCAACTTCCTTCTGACCTGGCTTAATCAAGCATAGATTGACAAAGCAACAGGTGGGCTGTGAGTGCCCGTCGCCATGCCGCTCAGCTCAAACAAGCTTCTTCAATTATCCAGCAGCACTATGTTCCCATTGTTCCCCAAATATGAGAGTCACATCTTTACTCCTCCCCGACAGGATGCTCTAGGTAGCACATAGACAACTTTCTTGACCATAATGGGATTATCAGAGCATCCCTCTACCTCAGTGGAAATGACATGTGTCTAGTTAAAAGTGGAAAATCAGAGGAAAGAGAGAGGAGGAAAGTATGAGGGACTCAAGGGAAGTGAAAGAGCTCATGAACTCACTCAGCACCGGTGAGGAGATGGATTTTTCTCCAGAGCTTTGTGAGATGAGAGCACACCAAGAGGTCCCAGTTACAGGAAGCAAATGCTGCTGGGGAGAATGACTCCTGAAGATAGACAATGACTGTCCCCAAACTCCCCTGACTTTCCCTTGGAGGCTCCTGACCCTTGAGCTGACGGACTCTGCACCCCACCCAGTGTACCCTTCACTGAGGTGAGAGAAATGGCCAAAAAGGTGTACGGGAAAGGATGGTGGGCAAAAATCACAGATTCATAGAGAGAATAAGGCAAAGAAAACAAACATTATCCAAGGACTCCGTGAGAAAATTGAAGATAGCGGGCACGCAGCTCTGGAGAAGAGCAAGTTAGTGAAATGAAAAGGGACCAAGGCAATAGGATAAGGAGCTCTCAAGTTAGAACAGAAGATCTGGACTCCAGCCTATCAAGGTCATCCAGAAAAGTGTCTTCCTATCTTCCGGCTGCTCAGGAATTCTTCAGGGGAGAGTGAGGTACATTATAGCCTATATTTCAGTGTTTCCTATTTTTCAACTTAATAAAATGGAGCCTTTAGCTACCTGGTCTAAATATTTCCTAAATTGAACATGGTGGGCATGCCTGTAGTCCCAGCACTGGGGAGACTGAGGGAGGAGGATCACTTGAGCCCAAGAGTTCAAGACCAGCCTGGGTAACACAGTGAAAGTCTGCCCCACCCCATGCAAAAACTAAGTATTTTGAAAGTATTTTTAAAATTAAAATGAAAAATTTCCTCCTTACAACCAATATGAAGAACTTTTATAAAATCAGACTTTTGAACAGGAGAAAATACTGCATAGCTCTCACAGTGTTAAATGACTTGGATAAATATAATATTATAGAAATCAAAAAATTTAATTAATCAATGATGGAACTGATATAATGGCAAGGCTGGCTCACAAAACATTCTGATAAACAGTATGCTTAGTAGTTCACTGTATGCCAAGAAAGGCAAAAGGTACATACTTGTAATCCCAGCACTTAGGAGGCTGAAGCAGGAGAATCACCCTGAGTTCAAGGCCAGCCTGGACTACATACCGAAACCATGTTTCAAGCAAACAAAAAAAAAAACAAAACGGTAGGACAGTGGCTTATTGGAAGGCTGAAAGGAATTCATAATATGCTAACTAAATGGAATATTTTTTTACTCTCAAAATACCATTAGAGCACTTTGGAGGACAAATGTGTGGGGTCTCCCACACCAAGTAATTCTCTGATTCTCCACATACATCAGTGGAATGTCTTCTAATTCAATTAAGAATTGCATGGAGTCCACAAAGGTAAGGACTCAGTCCTAAAAGTCTGCCCCTCAGCACAACAGAAACCAATCACAGCAAGTCCTCAGTAAAAGGTGTCCCGCCGGCAGCGCAGAGAGAGTAATAAAACAATAAAACACGTTTATTGTCTAAGGGCACAGAAAAGGCCGCTGGGAGGCGGGGTAGGAGCGGGAGGGGCTAAGGGAGCGAGTCTTCTGGGCTGGACAAAGGAGCACAAAGATTATATATGGTCAGGCTAGAGGCAGGGTTTAGGGAGTGGGCTAGCTGACGTGGCAGGCTAGCATTGGGTATGAGTGTGGGAAAATGTAACAGGATATTACATAAAGGGGAGTAGGAAGTCGTAACTTGACTCCGGGAAGAAGGGTGGGGCTTAGCACATGGCCTCTAAGGGCCAGTGCCATATTGGCCATGGCACATAGTCTCCACTAGGTGGCGCCACAGCGACTACAAAGGAATTATGAGGACCTTTCACTCAGCTTACCCACCACCCACTTCAGCTGGGATAATTTGCTGAATGACTTACAAAACACAGGGAAATACACTGCTTGCTAGCCAGTTTATTATAGAAGATACTATAAATGATACAAATGTATAATGAGAGGAAGGTATACATAGACTAAGGTCTAAAAGAGCCTCAAGCACCAGACAATCTGTCCCCATAGATGGCTGCATTCTTATTCGTCAACCCAGAAGCTCCTTGAAACCAGTCCTTTAAGACTGTTTTGGAAATATGTAGACACTTTTGATGAGATCATTGGCCCTTGGTAATTAATTAACTCAGCCTCCAGCCCTATCCTCCTTCTCAATTAAAACCCTCTAATTACAAAGCTATTTCCCGGGACAACCTGGCCCACCCAGAGGTTATTTAGAAACTTTCCAAAAGTCACTCCATTAACATAAACTCAGAAGGAGTGAAAGGCACTTGTTATGCATAACAAAATGCCCTTCTTTCACCACTATCTGGAAATTCTAAGAGTGTTAGGGGCTGATTCCGGAAATAAGGGCAAAAATAATTATTGGGACAGTCTGACTCTTTAATAGTGATATGTCAGTTTGACATGTGAAAGAACAGCCTAACAGATTAGCGTGTTCCAGGTGTGTCTGTGGACAACTGACAGGAAGGCCGGCAAACTGAGGGGCAGGACCCAGCCCAGATGTGGGAGGCATTAACCAATAGGCTTGTAGCCCTGATAGAATGAAAAGGGAAAGCAGAAAGAAGGCTGTCTTTTCTTCAGAGGAGCGCCACTCCTCATCATTGCCTTCAAATGGTGGTCTCCAGTTCCTTCAGGCTTCCAGCAGACTCCAACCTCCAACACAGGCTCCTCAGCTTTCCGATACAAACTCACACTGATGTCTGGAGTGAGCTTGCAGGTCTTCAACATTCAACTGCTACAAGATCCTCCAGCTCACTAGCACACTGCCAGCCATTCTAGATTATTCCATATATGATTTAACACACAGCTATTGGAACCCTGACACTTCTGATCATGTGAGCCTAGAAAAATGTTTATTATCTCACCAAAAGTGAGCCTGGCTGGGCCTTCTGGACATTACCACAAGTTACATTAAAAATTAAAACAAAGTTAGTAGGCCAGGCATGGTGGTGCACACCTATAATCCCAGCCTCCCATGAGGCTGAGGCCGAAGGATGAAAAGTTCAAGTCCAGCCCGGGCAATTTAGCAATCTCTGTCTCAAAATAAAGCTCCACCTAGGTGTGGTGGCACATGCCTATAATCCCAGCACTGTGGAGGCTGAGGCAGGAAGATCACGGCAAGTTCTCTGATATGCTAGCATTTCTCCCTTTTCAGTTTTTCTTTTGCACTTCATATTCAGTCTGAGCGTCCCAGATGTGTCCATTTTGTATTGTGAAACAATATCACTGAGTTCAGGAGAAGTATAAAAATTATCTGTAGTAACTGGGCATGATGAAGCATACCTGTAATCGCTGCACTCAGGAGGCTGAGGCAGGAGGATTGCCTTGAGTTCCAGTGTGGGCTACGCAGTGAGTTCAGAGCTAGCTTGAACTATGTAGCAAGACTTTGTCTCAAAAAACAAAACTGTCTGTAGGTAGACAATGTTCCATGTTCAAAAATGATTTCATCAGTTATTTTTCACAAATTAAACATGAATTAGTAAGAGAAAATAAACAGAATTTATTATTAGATTTCACTAAAAACAAAAGTGAACACATTCTAAATTTTTTAAAATATGCAAAAATAGTTAATATAAAACAAATAGACATACAAGGGTATCTCGTGCAAACCAATGGGTTGAAATGACACCTGCCCAAGTGACACTCGGGATAGTCAGTACATAAACAAGCTGCCCAAGTGACCCTCACGGTAAACTGTCTAGTGGTTAATACAGAACTTTCTCACTGGTAACAAAAATTTACTGAAGTTTGGAAAAATAGGTGTGTTGTATTCATCCACGAGAAGCATATAACACAGAGTACTGGAGTCCTGTCTTCTGAAAAGTCTATCACTCATTCATTTCCCTGGAAATGTATGGACAGCAAACCTTCATTATTAGATAGATCTGCAAAAGTAGGTCTGGGCAGCACGCTCAACCTCTGTGTCCATCTTCTTATACTCCAGAGCAATAAAGTGAGCTCCCCTTTGTATTGCACGATAATCCAGCCTTCAGCCATTTTCATATACAAACAATAGAAAAACTCCATGAAATGCCTTTTACTATCTACTAATATCTACAAGTACTCACAGTTAAAGTCACCCTACCCTAACCCAGTTCAGAAAACAGTCAACTTTTATCTTCTATTCTCTGAACACACACAAGAGCTGATTAACGCTCCTAACCACACAGCAGGGAGTCTGAATACAGAGCAGGAAGCTAAAGCTCCTGTAGCACCGGCTGCAGCTCGGCGGCTTTTGCAACAGGGAGTATGCCGACCTAGGAAAAGCCAGAGCGCTCAAGGACAGTGAGGGCTCTATGGGATCGCAGCCCTCAGGGTGCCGGGGAGTAGTGGGGATTCTACCCCTGGGGCAACATCGCCCACATCAGCGCCTGAGCTGAGTCCTTCCCCAGAGGGCCTCAGAGTCTCCTTTACGGAAGGACGGTTGTGAAGGGGTGCAGGCAGCCCCAAAGACCCACTCTCAGGGGAGCAGATGGTCAAGGACACAGAGCCACGCAGAAAGCTGAAGTATGGAAAGAGAGTTCCAGAAAAGGAAGCCGGAGGGAAAGAGAAAATGTGGGACCCATCGGTCATGTCGTAGAAGGAGACGTCCCCTTCGCTATAGTCCAGGAAAACCCCCACCCTGCGGCCATCCTGAGATTGCTCGAGAGGAAGCACAGTGTCAGATTTAACATAGGTGAAACATCCACTTTTCCCCCATCCCACGACCCAGAACCCCTTCTCCAGGGACTCCTTATACCAGCCTGTCCTTTTGACATCTTCCCTACAGACCCCCACGGTCCATTCGGTCCACTCGCTGCTGTCTCCCTTCGTAATCTCCACCTCCCAGTAACACCTTCCCGCTCTGACGCCCTCGAGGCCCAACACACTGCAGGTGTCGCTCCCACCGGGTTCCTTCCAGGTGAGACTTGTCTTTCCGGGTGCGATGTCAATGCTGGGGTGGGCAGATCCTGGATCCAGGGTGACAGACACTGAAGAGAGAGTTATCAATCACACAAGGTCCCTCCCTGCCCCAAAGCAAGGCCCACAGCCAGCCCCAACGCACACCTGTCAGAGCCACTTGGCGGCCTTGAGGGAGGATAGGCCCCCTGGGATAAGGGCCAGGGACCCAAGCTCATGGCTCCAAGGAGAAGAAACCAGATGCTGACTTGAGGGACAGATATGTCACAAGGCCCTGGAGAAGCAGCCCCAACTTTGATATCATCCACTGCCACCCACCCCGGCACAAACGAAGGTGCCAAAGTTTTCATCACCAGAGAGAACACAAAGAGAGGCCAGAAGACATGGAGATGGCAAGAAAAGCAAAAAAAAAGCCATGAAATCACTCACAAGCCTGGAACTGTTCCTTCCGCCAATCTACAAGAGAAACATACAATTCCTGTCAGGGATTTACAGAGACTGTACACGTCACCCAACCCGCTGAAACACAGTACTGGGAGAGGAATGGGGAAACGCGTTTGAAAAATTCATGTGAGGTGTACATTTCTTACTCACACGCATCCTGCAGCAGCCTTAGCATGAAGACTATACCATACGCCTAAAAAGTCTCAACTCTGGGAGGCTGAGGCAAGCGGACTGTGAGTACAGGTGACCTTGTGCAACTTAGAGAAAGAGCAAGACGCTATCTCAGAATAAAATATTGTTTTTACAAGAACTGGGAAGTAGCTCAGTGGAGGCCCTGGGTTCCATCCCCAGTGGGGAAGGGGGAGCCTAACGTATTGGGATCCAGGCGCTGGACACAGCCCTAAGCAGAAAAGCCACTGCCCAGATTTCACTATCAGATTATGCTTCCTCAAGTCCCAGGCACAACCGTCCTGAAACCACGGCTTTCTTGTGATATAATTGCAGGGATCAAATTTTCAAGACCTCCATTTATTCATGAAGAATGGGCTGAGCTAAAAATTTAAGGTGACTAGAAATCATGAGTGAGGGAACTCAGGATACACAGTCGCAGAAGTCTTGCCCAGTTAAGAATCAATGGAGCAGATTCTAGGATGGGAGAGAAAGAGCTTCAAAGCAGGAAATACATATACCCCATGAGAGATCAGGTATTAATGACTTCTCTTCCCATTTCACAGGCCAGTGGAAGCAAAAACATCCCAATAGATGTGGGTAATATGGACCCAGGCATTTGCTTCCCCAAAACATTTCCCAAAGAGCTTGAAAGCTTCCAGGACAACCCCAGGATGATAGTGCCCCAAGTATGTCCATCTCCCGAGCTGCAAAAAATGTGAAAATGCGAAATACCTGGGAAGAGGACTTCTAAAATGTGATTGAGAATGAGGTTCTTGAGATGAGGAAATGACCCTGCACTATCCAGGTGGGCCCAAAGTAATCATAAACTTTTGAAAGCAGAGACTTTCCTTGGTTGTGCTCAGAGGAACATATAATCACAGAAACAGGGTGAGTCATGCTGCCTTGCTGGTTTGGAAGATGGAAGAATAGGCCACAAACAATGGAATGGCTCTAGAAGCAGGAACACACAAGAGCCTTAGCTATATAATGAGGAACACAGCCTTAGCCATATAATGAGTCCAAGACCAGCCTGATAGCTACAGTGAGACCCTGTCAACAAAAACAAAAACAAAAAACAGAACACCAGAGGACCTGGAGGAAATAAGAAAAGCAGGAGAGCTGGGCCAATAGGGGAGCAGCTCAGGGGACAAGGCATACAGAACCAAGAACCTCTCTAAGAAGACCTGAGTTCGGAGTCAAGTTCGATTTCTGAAGCCTTCTGGGACCAGAAACTCCTGCTCTATAGTCGTCACCCTGCTCCATCCAGTTTCTCCTCACAAAGGAAGTCCTCACTGGTTGAACAAGGGTTTTAGATGGTGCTGCGAACCCTAGCATTGACCTACAGCGCAGAAAGAGGCCAGATGGAGACAGATCTATAATCCCAGCTGGGAGTCCCTGTGGTCCTCACATGGAGGCTACAGCAGTGACAGCAGAACATCAATCTCATCCTAGGGTGGCAGCACTGGTAGGAAAGAAGCACAGCAGAGGCTGGGAGGTCAGGCCAGAGGAACCGTCAGAGTCACTTACCTGCGTACAGCTGTGCCTTCCTCCAGGCTGGAAGGGAACACAACTGGTTATACATCAGCCACAACAAGCCCACTCAGCAGGAGCCTCCTGCCTTTGTCTGCCCTACATGCTAAAGAGGACACTAAGCCAGGCGTGGTGGCGCACACCTGTAATTCCAGCACTTGGGAGGCTGAGGGAGGCTGAGGCAGGAGGATCGCTGCGAGTTCGAGGCCAGCCTGGGCTACAAAGTGAGCTCAAGGTCAGCCTGAACTGCATAGTGAGACCTTGTCTTAAAAAGACCAAAAAAAAAACAAACAAACAAACAAACAAAGGGCACACTAACCCCAGGAGGAGAGAAGCCAAGAGAGATGCCTCCTCCTTATGAAAGAAAGCAGGGTATTTTGGAGTTTCCCTGGCACAGATGAGAAAGCTGCCTTACGGGCTGAGTCCTACCACTGTCCCCGAGCTACGTAACTTTCAGCTGTCAGACATCTTTCTGTGCCTCAAAAGCAGAATCCCAAATTCATATTCTTTATTGTTTTGGTGGTAAGAATCATAATTGTATTATGTGTGACAATATTCTAGGGAATAAAATATATTATTCCATAATTGTCAAAAAGCATCATTAACCCAGCTTTTCTTTGGCAAAGATGTATTTGGGAAACTACCAAAAATAGGCAATGATTAAATGACAGCCATGTGGGGGAGTTCTTGGGTAGAGTCCCAACTCTTCCCGGGTGAAATATTTCTAGGGATAAGCACCACTATTGGAGATAGCACTGAATCCATCACATCACGTTCACGCCCTCGGTCAGCAGCCCAGCCCTCTCCCCAGCACATTTATTAGGACTTTTAGGAGCCTCAGAGAGCAAACACCTGGATGTCGATTTGGGGGAGGAACCAGGAGGTCACACTCCTGAATGTAAGGACCCGTTCACTTATATTGATCAAGTAATGAAATCTTAATATTAGCCTTTGGGCTTCCAGGTGCAGACCGAGGGCTACGTATGTTGAACGCTACAAAACCAATAATAGGGAGCGCAGGGTGGGGTCAAAATGAGAACCAAAATGGACAGACTTGGGTAACCAGCCCCAAGCTCTGGGGGGAAACAGCACCCAGACTGGGAAGAGCCATGAAGCAGGATCTGCCTCCCACCAGCTTCCGCTTCCGCCCTCAGGGAAGAGCACCTACATCCCAGAGCCTAGACAGAAACAAGGACAGGGGCTACCTGCACACAGGTGGGATGTGGAGCCCAGGGACATTAGGGGAGTCACTTACCAGCCAGGTAGGCTGCCTTCCTCTGACCTGAAAAGCAACACATAATGAGTAGATAGGTGCGAACCAGAATATCTGCTACTAAGGAACACACAGAGTTCACGAGGGAAAGCAGGACTTACCAAGTTCTGCCTGGAGTTCATCTGAAAGAGTGTGAGAAAGAACATAAACTCCCACTACTAAGGGAAAGAAAGACTGTGTATCTGAAAAACCCACCAGAAAGAAAAAAAAAAACTTTGTTTCCTAACAGTTTCACCACCACACCCACACAAGCCCCCACACTTCCAGATGTCCTCTCCACACCTCTCCAAGGTCCCCAGAGACCTTGGGCACACTCTCCGGGCCCAGGTCCCTGGGGAGCCAGATCCACCGACCCTGGCCCTGTCACCTTGTCCCAGTCAGACCCGGCTCCAGCCTTGCCCAGCTTGTCTTACCGTTCACCTTCTGCGCCTGCTCCTTTGTTATCTTATCCTCCTCCTTAGCCAACTTCAGATTCTTCTCTTCCTGCTGTACCTGCAGCTTTTCAGAATGTTCTCTATGGAGAAAATACACAGCCCCAAAGAGTAGGAGCCCCATCACGGTCAGGCTCACAGCAAAAGCTGGCTTCCAGGGAGAGGCCTGTGGGAAGAAGGGCTCTGTGGCCCAGACAGAGACCCAGTCAGGGGCACAGCCCAGGACAGCCAGCCCAGCACACTTGGGTGTCACAGCCTCTCCCCAGATCTGCTGGGGGCAGGGAGCAGCACTGACCTGGAATAAAAATGGCCATGGCCTTCTTTTGGCCCAGGACAGGGTTGAGGATGGAGCAGGTCACATTCCCCATGGAGCGGTCTCTCACCACCAGAGTGGCCTCCACACTGAATAGCTCATCGGCATCTTGCATGTGGGCCTCAGAGAATGCCAAGATCTTCTTTCCACTGACGTCTCTCCACTGAACCTGGGGCTTTGGGAACCACCCAGAGGCCCTGCATACCACACGGACTCCATCTTCTTCTGGACCCTCAACGTGCACCTGAGGGGCAGAGCCCACCCCTGCAAGAGGGAAGCTGTGGGTAGCCTGGAGACCACCATGCGCCAGATACCCCAGAAGTGTCCACAAGTTACAACACTCCAAGGAAAGCCTCTCTGTTCACGCTTTCTGGGGTTCTAGTGGAAGGGTACCCCTGAAGAATCAGGCAGAGGTAGTGCCACAGAGAACAGAGAGAAGGAGAACAGGGATCACTAGAGGGACGCAGAGGACAAGGGGCCTCTTTGCCCCAACCACAAGTCCCGAGGAAACAGCAATTTGGTTCCAGAGCTCCATCCATGAACTTTCTGACATCTCACCTCCCACATTCTCCTGGGACATCTGCTTCCATACCTACTGTCAGTCTTTGTAAGTCACTTCCAAAATTATATTCAGTGACATCTTCTCTTCAATTATATCCATGTCCCTATCAATTATCTCTACCAAGTTTCCTCATATACATTTTAAGCTTCAAATTCTACAACTAACTTGATAATTTTGTCCTATGTGTGATAAACTTAGTATAGAAACATAACAAATTCTTCACCATTTTTAACATCCAACTCCTCCTCTTTCACATGCTTTTGATTGCCTTTATAGTCTGCCTTAGATCTCAGTCATGTGACTCAATTTGGCCAATGAGACATTAGCTAATGTGACTCATAAAGAGGCTGGATCGGCAGCTGAATCTTCCCTCTGCCATTTCTGTAGTGAGGAAAAGCTTGTGCTTCCCACTGGAGAAAGACACTTAGTGGAATAATGCCTGGTCAGCACAGGGTTCTAGCTAAAGCTGTGATAGATTAGCCAACAGCCAACTGACCACCAGAAATGTGAACAAATCCAGTCAAACTCCATACGGTCATCTTTTCAGCTAAGCGTACAAATCAACATTAAAAACATTCTCTGTGTTGAAAATAAGAGAAGATTCTTGTCCTTCCCTTGTTTTTACAGTGCTAACTTGGCAAAGTTACAATTACAAATAAATTCCTTCACACCTCCTTGAAATGTTCATATTAATTTTGAAACTGGAGCTGTGTTTTGTCCATATTATGACCCAGAAACATCTTCCTCATGGACCTGGAAACCATCACTTAGAAATGTAAAGCATCAAGGGAGATGACAGCCCTTTGCCCCCTTTCTGTGGGAGAGCAGTTGCAAAGTTACTTCCTGTCACAAAGATATAACAAGTTTGTTTCATACTAAACGTAGCCTACTAGATAACGTAGATGGTCACTCCAATTACCAAGTAAATGGAGGATGAGTTATGAGTGAGAAATTATGCTTCAACTTATCCTACTTAAGGATACTGTTTATCTTTTTAAAATGTAAGAAATAGGTTATGTATGCTTGGATGCAAAAAAAAAAAAGTGAGATTTCTCTCTAGTTTATTGTGCAATCTCTCAGTAGACTGCCTATAACATATATCACATTCTGGTTTGATCCTTATTCAATTAATAGAGGTACTTTCTTTACTATCTTCCTGAAGAGGATTTCTGGGGTGGGAAAAGGCTGTTTTTAAATATTTCTTCAAAAACAAAACAGAGATACACTAAATCCAGGTGAGATTAGCCAAATCTGGCCAGATTAGTTATATTCCCTTACCACCTTAATTCAACATTTATTGCCACAGGCCACTGTTACAATTTAGATCAAAAATGTTCCTCCAAAGTCTCATGCATTCAGAGGTGGGGCCTTCTGAAGGTGATTGTATCATGGGGCACTGTATCCATCAGTAAGTTAATCCAGTGGTGAGTTCAGAGCTGGATGTGCTATTCGGAGGTAGGGCCTGGACAGAAGTGGTGGGTCACTGGGACAAGATGTGGAAAGGCATATTCTTGTCCCCAGGATCTCACTTCCCTCTCTCTTTCCTGGTTGTCATGGTTTGACCTGCGTTCTTCTGCCATGCCCTTCCACAATGCTGTTTCTGCCTTGTAGTCAGCCAACCAAAGACTAAAGGATCTGAAACCATGAACCAAAACAAGTCTCTCCTCCTTTAACTTCAGCATCTCAGGTATTTTGTCCTAGCATCAGGAAAGTGACTAATATAGCCACTGAGATAGTGGCTATTTGTTACACATCATTATGAGATAACTGACACATAATTACCAATATTCCTGCCACTACAAAACAAATAGCCAAAACAAAACCCGAGGAGTCTCTGCATTTCCCTTTTCCCTCTCCAAATTCTGCCTTAAATCTACCAGTTAAGTCTGAGGTAGGATGGAAGAAATAAATATAAATAGGAAGGAGACAATAAAAATTGTAATTTTAAAATTGCACTCTTTAAGAAAAGTTGAAGCTTCAGGACACAAAAGTTATTCAAGGTTTTTTCTCTTCCAGGAAAAATCTCTAAGGGCCTTAAAAACAATAAACCCTTAAATGGGGATCTGGGCCTGTGCATTGCACCTCTAAATTGCTCTCCCTCCTACCAACCCCACCCTAGGGGGATGCCTAAGGAATCTCATTATGCTTCTCCCTACACTTCCTAAAAGTTCTCTTTCCATGATGGAAGTCAGCAAACCGGCAATCTGCCCCATGGCTGAGGTGACTCACAGTTCCCCGTGTCTACTTTGGGGACCTCCTTGGACCATGCCCAGTGATGAGGCTACTTTCAAAACCTCTGTGTCTAAACCCTCGTCTCCCACCCCACCCCACCCCACCACTGGTTGAAGGAGACAGTCTTCCTCTCCAGCTCTTCACCGCCCTCCACATCTCCTCCTGGCTCACCTTCCAGTCACCATCCTCAGAGCTGCCAACATGAGCATCCTCACCGTTGCTCTATTTAACTTCCTCAGCTCTGCATCCAAACCCCAAACCACAGCACGAAAAGCCTTTGCTGATCTAGGGTCCATCTTCCTCTCTAACTTCCTTCTCAGTGCTGCTCCCCAGACTCCACTATCTGCACCCCTCAGGCCCACACTCAGCCCCGCTCAGCTTGGTTAACTGCCATTAGTCATCACTAACACGTCCCGCGGCCCCTGCCTTTCACCTCCTGGTCCATGGAACCCCAGGGGTCCTTGGGATCTCATCTGCCAAACTCGTGCGCCACCTCTAGTGTCTACTCCTAACAGCTTGTCCTGATGTGTGTGGGCAGTGTTGACCCAGGAACTGTTCCTTATTCCAGTGTTGTCACTTCGTGTCACTTCTCCACCAATCATGATGGTCTCATACACAGAATACAGTGTTTCAAAGGATTCATGATAGTGCTTCCTTTGCATGAAACTCAGGTTCCCAGATACCCACACGGCCAAATACTTACGTCCTTTGAACATGGCTCAGACTGTCAGCGAAGCCCTGCCTGGGCCCCTATGTACCATGGTACATTCTGCCCAGCACATTTTTCTGTTTGGTCTATTGTTTTAACACTTCGTCACCTTCTAATATCTTCTACCAATTAACTTATTATGATTATTCTACCACTTACTCTGGAATATAAAATTTATAGAGTTGGAATCTTTGTTTCACTGATATACTCCTGGTACCCCGAACAAGGCCTAACACATTTGAGGAATGCTATACACGGTATTTGTATCAACTAAATGAATGAGTGAATGAAGCACCTAGTCATCATTTACAAAATGCCAGTTGAAGTTAAATAATCTCTGACATTCCTCTCAAAACCAGTATTCCCCAGGTCTGTACAGTAGAGATCATGTAACCAACCTGCCACCTTCAGCTCCAAATTGGTCTCTTCAAAGAAGCTTCCCATTTTGAAGAAGCAATTATACATCCCATTGTCAGAAACCCGGACCTCATGGATGTTCACGGCAGCCTCCCCGTGGTCAAGAAAGTCCATCACCAGTGAGGTCCGCCCTGCATACTCAGCCATCTGCTCCTCCTTTTGCTCCCTCTGGTTCCGATAGGTGAACACGGAATCTGTGAATGTGGTCCGGAACCACCTCAGCTCCATGTTTTTCACATTCATGGCTGGGACCACGGAGCAGCGCAGTGTGGCATCACCACCCAGCACTGCCACAATGGGTTCTGAGGGCCCAATCACCTGGAACTCCTCTGTGGACACAGACAAAGGAGTGAGGAAGCTGGAGAGACATAGGCAAAAGGTCAAAGAACATACAGAAGCAGGTGGGAAAGCCGGGCACGCTAGGGGCAGGGGCTGGATGAGCTGACGCCTGAGGTCTGATGGATTGAGCTGTGATGACCTAACTGCAGTATTATCTTCTGACCATCACGATGTGGCTCACAAATGATATCAAGGAAACTCCTTCATCAGCCTGTGCTCCTGACCTCAGTTCTTCCATAAATAAGTCTCCAACTCAGTGGTTCCCCAAGCTGAGCATGCACTTCCTCACAAGAGGCCTCGTAAAACACAGATGACTGGGCCACGTGCCAAAGGCTTCTGAGGAGGTGGACCTGGGGTGGGCTCAAAAATGTTTAATTGTTTATTTTACTCTTCAAATGCCAGGGGTATGGATGCTGTTGGTCCAGGGGTGACACTTTGAGAAGCCCGCCTCTAACCTAGCCTGAGTCAGAATAAACCTAAAAACCGGCCACAGAGCACACCAAGACCTAGACTGGCAAGCACCCTTCGATACTCACCTCCAAGAAATTCTCCACTTCCAATCCTAAATTGATTGTGTTGGTTCCTGTTTTCCCCTCCACTGAAATATATGCGCATATTCAACCACAGACTCAGAGGCTACGTGTGAAATGCCTGCCGCCATCACTCAGAGGATCCCCTGCCACTGCATGTTCAAGAAGAATGCTGAGGCGCCTCCTCCCCACCCATGTCCTCAGCTCTCCAGGTCCGGTGGACAAGCAGCAATGGGCCTCCGAAGGGCCTCTGCTCACTCCCTGTACCTCGACCCAAGCGCCCTCATCTCTGTCCTGGACCAAACAGTAGATAGGACCCCTGTCTGTCCTGTCCCAACCCCCACATCTGTGATTCTTTTAACAAATAAACGAAGCCTGTCTCTACTAAGCCTGGCCCTAGGAAGCCCTGTCCCCACTCCGCTCAAAGCCCTCCTCCGGCTCCCCAATTCCCCCAACGAAATTTCCCCTTAGTCCAACAAAGCCGACCCCTCTTTCCCCCGCCCCAGCACTTTTTTGCAGCCCCCGCCTCTCCCCCTGGCTAGCTCTGCCCCAGCCAGTGCTTGCCTGTGCCTTGCCCTCGGCACACCGCAGCTCTGTGCCGGCCTCCACCGGCAGGAACCGGCTTTCCCGGGAGGTTCTCAAGGCCCAGCTGTCCCCTCGGGGCTGCTCCCATCTGCTCTGACCCCTCACCCCAGGCTGCTGCTGCTGCTGCTGCTGCACACCCATCGCGTGCTCCCCTCCCCGCACACACCTGCCTGCTTGCATTTCCCGTCACATTCGTCTCCCTTCACGCTGCTTGTTTGTTGTATTTATTTTTCACTGTCTCCTTCTTGGGGGTAAATTTTATAATAATGGACAGTCTGTCTGATTTCTTTATCTAACAAATATGTGTTTAGCGCCTAGCACATTGACAATATTCCATTAATATCTCGGAACAGAATGCATGAGTGAATGAATGTTTACAAACCAATGAGCAAGGAAATAAAAATAAGGGGGAAATATTAATAATTTATTGATGCTTTGCTTCTTAAATAAAGAAAAACTGATCTTTGGACAATTGTCAAGATCCTATGCTCTTAAAAAAAAATCCTATGCTCTTATTTTATGATTTAGCACATAATGTCTTAATTTTTCATTAAAATTAATGATGGGGAAAGCAGGATCTTTTTAGAGTCAGAGATCCCACAGATCTCACCCGATCCTCACCGAGAGTGTTGCCACCCTCCCAGGAGAGAGACAGGGACGCACTCACCTGTGGATGCCCAGGTAAGGAGCTGGACGAGGAGAAGCAGGGACAGGAGACGGGACAGCGAGCAACAGCTGCAGGGATCCTCCATGTCTTTTACTGCACTACTTTTTACTTCAGACCTTGGAAGAGACACAGTGGGGCAGGCCCAGACCGAGAGGCAGGAGGAGGCAGGAGGCGGATCCAGGCCAGGGCTCTGGCACCCCCGTGGAAAGCGCAGATCTCAGGGCTGAGGTCAGTTCCCTGCAGGCACAAAGCATTTCCTGTTGGCGAAGTCTGCTAAGAGGCTGGTGGGTCCTCAGCAACTCTGACACCTACAAATAGCAGAACCTGGCTCCTCTTGCTCTTCAGGGGCGACAGTGGTGTTAGGGAACCACCTGGATTGCCAACAAAGGTCCTTCCATTCTCACCCCACTGCAACCACACCGCAGCCCCGGTCTGCCCAGGAAACCAGGCCTGTCTTACCTCCACACCTGGACCCCTGTGGTAAAAGCCACCCCTCCATCTCTGCTTTATCACACGCCACCTGTGATCTCTGGGACAGAGGGCCCGGACGCAGGCCTGCCGCTGTGCAGACAGGTTACCTCCTGTGGGAGTGTTGTCCAGCCACTCCCTGATTGTGACCAGCTATCACCTGGAAAGCATACAGTGCCTACCACAAATGCCCAGCTCCTGACCTGTTCCTTGTGTGCTCTTCTGCACCTAATCCTGAATCCCAGCCCAGTTCCTTCGTGCTACAGGCCCAGGACACGGCCCTGCATTGGCAGACACATGGAGAAGATAAATGAGCCCTGACTGGAGAAAAGATCCCCAAAGCACCTACTTCGGAAGGAGGAGCAGCCAGCCTGCAGTCTCCACGAGGACAAACACTAGAGACTGATACGGGGCTGCCCGCCAGGGTCCGCCTCTCAGTGCGACCTCGGCCTAGGTTCACTCATCTGCACCATTGCGTAGTATCAGTTTCTCCCTGACAAGCTGTAATGAGGATGACATGAATTTGTATTTGTAGTGACTACACGTAATTAGAACAGGCCTTGGTCCTAGTAAATGCTAAAGAAATACCATTAAAACAAATGAATAAAAGTTTGGCCCTCACTAAGGTTATCTTAGATGTTCCCAGAACGAGACTATTCACGCTGCCTGCTCCCACAGACCCCAGCCCCACCACGTTCTCAGCCTCTTCCTCTTCTTCCTCCTCTTCTTCTCCCTCCTTCTCCTCCTCCTCTCCTGCCAGCTGCATCCTGGTTGCCTCCTCTTGGCCCACTGGTGTTTTCAAAGCCAACTTACCTGCTTCTCTTTGTTCCCAACTTTGAAAGGATGTGACTTCTGAGAGTCTCCAAACACAGCAGCTAGCAATGCTCAGGGCTTCATGAACCCTAATGCACCCCAGATTTACCCTCGAAGTTGGCACCTGTCCCAAGCTGCTCTCAGAGCCCCATGCCCTACTTCTGGCTCCAACGCTGGGGGCCCAGGAGGCACCCAGGAAAGCAGAGAGGAGGCACAAGTGGCTGCAGCCTCTGCAGAGACTCTGCCAGTGGGGTCCCAGCGGGCCCTCCCGGCAGCAGAGCAGCCGCTCCGCGCTCTCACACCGTCTAAAGTGAAAGCTTACAGAGCAGCCCCAGCAGAGCGCGCCCTGCCCTCTGGACATCGCTCTCTTTATCAGGAAGGAAGGGGCACAGTCCAAGCCGCGGACGAAGGCATCCAGAGAGCCCCCGACCACTGAAGGACAGCCCCACGTAGACGTGAAATGTCCCCCAAGCCCTACGGCACCACCAATTCCTTACCAGAAGACCTTCTCAAGACCCACAGACATTACTGAAAGTTTATGAAAAGATAAAGAAAATTTTATTTAAGCTCCAGTAAGTTTCTGGTACTGAACTATACATTCTCTTTACGCCACTGCATTGTCATGACTGCAAACAGAGATAAAGTCACGAGCCCTGACACCTGAAAACATGAATCCAGTAACTCCCTGTGCGAGGCAGGGGCTTGCTCTGCCAGGAGACGGCTGCTCCCAACCCCGGCCCCCAGCTCAGGACAGCTGAAAGTGAGCAAAAGCCTGAAAGGGACCTTGGACTCTCAGGAGCCTCAATTATGAGAGTCAGAAAGTTAATCTTACCCTGATTTCCACCCCTTTGCCTTCCACACTGGGAGGAGGAGCCGGGAGGCAATGACGAAGCACGGGTCGGATTTTCTTCAAGGACACCCCAGGAAACTGGATCAGCCAGTTACTCTGGTAACTCTGGACCAGAGTTACCAACAGTGACATCAGGATCACCGTCCAGCTGTTCTCTAAGCCATGAATGATGTTTCATGCCTAACACAAAAATGATGCCAGTGTTAACGGAGTTAATATTTTACTTTCCTTTATAACAGACATGTAATACTTTTTATCTTTCGCCTGTTTCAAGTAATTTCTAAATAGGTTCAGATAAATACTTAAGCTATAAAACATAGTTAACATGAATTTATGAACATATTGGGGGTTCTAAAATGTGACAGTTGATCTAAAATATTCAATATTTTCTTATATGTACAATCCTTTGAAAGTCAATTTATCTGGACATTATTAAGAGGAGGAGCTCACTAGGTTGTCTTCTAATGTAGAAAAAATTTAAGTGTTTTCTGAATGCTTGTTTCTGAAGGAAAAAAATGAAAAAGACAAAAAAACTGGACAGTGTTATTGCACCTTTAAAATATTCCCTGCGATCTTTATCCCTCACAAACCAGGAGGGAGCTGAGTTCTGACTCGGTAGACTGTTGAGAGAGACCCCAGTGGTACAGAAGCACTGAACCCTCCTCCCAACCTGCCATCTGCCCCTCTGCTGGGGAGACCCTTCCCAGTCCAGGCTGTCAGCTGCAAAACTGAAATAGCCAAGAATGGCAGAATGATGAAATAAATGTGACTGAAGTGAGAAAGAGTATTTGAAGGAGGGACTGAGGGACTGCCCAACCCCTCTCGCTCTTTCACCCAACTTCCCGGAAGTGGACTGCAGAGCCCTCCTCGCTCAGGCCACCTGCCCCACCACCCACCTGCTTCCTACTCTGAGACTCCAGGGCAGATGAGGAAGCAGCACTCCCACATAAGCCCTATGGTATATATGACTTATGGTCAATATAAATTTATTATAGTAAAAGACATATCACCATGAATCACCTTCCAAATACTCCCTTCATTTCAAACATGCTTATCCTATTGTTCTCGACACTTTCTGAAGCCATTCTGGAAGCCCTCTGTCATGAGTGTTTTAACAAGGTCTGATCAAAAATCCAGTAAATGTTGTTAAGTGTGATCCCACAGAAAAGCAAGTTCTTAAAATATTACAGTGCGTCTTCATCCACCTTATTCACTGGCTCTGGCACAGTATGACTTCTGGTTCTACCTCAAAATCACAATGACCATGAAAGATAAATGTTTTGAATCATTTCAGGACATTGAGGCAGCTACAACAGCACACCTAAAGACCCTCAAGAAAGGAGTTCCACAACTGATTCAGAAAGTGGCAAGAATGACGAGATAAATGTGACTGAAGTGAGAAAGAGTATTTGGGGGGAGGCTAGTGGCAATATGTCTTGTACTGTAATGCTTTTTAATTTAGACATTAGCTCAGTTTTGTATCATACATTGTAAAGGTACAGAATTGAGGTCAGAAGGGGAAAATATTTTTATAGAAAATCTAGTGAATTTTATTAGGCTAATAAAAAGCAAAATGTAAATAAATTTAACAGGAAAGAAAGTAGTGAACAAGACAGCATAAAAAAAGAAAGAATAAAAAAGGAGGCAGGCTGGCGCGGTAGCCCCAGTAGGCTCAGGCGGCAGGCACCTGCCCGAGGAAGGACGGGACCACCGCTCAGCACCCGCAAGGTGTGGGGTGGGAGTCGCCCGCCCCACCGCTCACGCCTCCGCGACCCCGGAGCTCCTAGCCCGCAGGCCACGCCCACCGCGGGCCCCACACATCCGGGCCCAAGAGGCGGCAGGCATGGCCGAGATGGAGGAGCACAGCTTGGACAGCTTCTTCGCCAAGAGGGAGAAGAAGAAGGAGTGGAGCAGCCCCGCGACCAGCACCATGGGCAGAGTGGCAGGGGCCAGGCCAGGTAACTGTAGGGACCGTCGGCCCAGGCCACCGCAAAGGCCGTGACGAAGGATGAAAATAAGTGGAAAGAATTTGAGCAAAAAGAGGTTGATTACAGTGAACTCAGAGTGCAAGCCATGCAGATCAGTGAAAAGGAATAAGGATAATGAAAAGAGAGAAGACCCAGGAGGTACCTGGGAAGAAGGTGGAGGTGGTGGTGGTGTAGAGAAATCTAAAGGTTGTGAAACAAAATAGCTCCAGTGCAGGCACCTCCCGCTCCAGTAGTTGTTACAGAAACCCCAGAACCGGCACTGACTACTACTGGTGTGTATAGGCCTCCTGGGACCAGGCTAACCACTGCAAGAAAAAACGCCACAAGGACCACCAGAAATGTACAGTGATGGTTTCCATCCTTGCAGTCCACTGCCAAGCATGTAGAAAGCCAGACGGATAAAGAAATGGAGAAGAGTTTTGAAGCAGTAAACACAAAAAGAGAAGTAGGGGTGAGGTGGTGAACCTCATTGGCCTTTCATTGTACCCCAGAGAGAACCGGCCGTGGGTATGAGAAAAATAAATACAAGAGACAAGAGCTGGGGTCAGGTGGAGTTAGCTCTTGCCTGATGAGCAAGAGGATTGCCCAAAAACAGTGGAGTGTTTATTTATATGCTGGAGAGGTTGGTTAATTTTTGTCTTGCTGCCCAGCAACCAGTTAACAAGTTACAAAGGCTTGTTTATTCCGAGGGGCTTGTGGACTCCGAAGAGCTCCCGTGCTCTCAGGCTGGCTTCATCCTGCACGTGTAATTATTTTCCAGCTTCAGCCGCTCCCAACATCGAGGTTTCAAAAAACCAGGCCCTTACGCTTCAGCTGGACAACCAGTATGCTGTGCTTGAAAACCAGAAATGCGGCCATACACATTACAATTATGGAATGGTCTCTGCTAACCCCTCTAAGGTAACTAGACCACAGCTAACCACCATGAACAGCCAGTCATCATCTGATCTCTGTTGGATCTACAGTGGCTGATGCACACCATGCAAGTGACCAGCCTGTTGCACTATGGAAGTTGAAAGTATCATAACTGCTCTTTATGTATATCGGATTTAGAGGAATTTTCATTGTTATATAAATGTGTGAACTACATTCAACACTGTTATGGTTTATGTCTGTGTGTCCCCCCAAAGCCTCATGAGGCCATGGGGCAGGCTTTTAGAGTTTGATTAATATGAGTGTGAGAGCTGCACCCGCCCTGGGGTGGATAGTTTTCATATGTAAGGGAGAGGAAGAGTGCTTGAGGCCATTCCTCCTCAGTTCAGCCCTGGTGTGTGCTTGTTGCTTTTGCTGTTGTCTGCTACCCTGAGCTGTAGCTCTCTGCCATGTGCCACTCTGCCTTATAATCTGCCAAGTACGGACTGAAACCACAAACTGTAAGCCAAATAAACCTTTCCTTCCTTAATTTTGGGCGTCAGGTGTTTTGTCCCAGCAACGAGAGAAAAGTAACCAAGACAAACACTTTTTTCATAATTGCTCTGCAAATATGAAAAAACAAAACCTGCAGCCAGTGGTCATTTGGAAAGTCTTTTTGCGTTCAGATACTGAGCCTTTGTCAGGATTGACTACCTCAGATTTGCTGCACTCTTTGTGGACTTTACGTGGATCACAACTTCTGGATAAGAAGATTACAGCTATTAAAGGATTGATGTGAACCTTGAAACCAGCTCTACTGGATTTCTATCAGAAATCCTGCAGGAAGTCAGCCATCTAGGTTCTGATCTGCTATAAAAGATGAAGATTTAAGTGACCTTAATTAATCTGTCCTGTGCCCTACCCTAAAGAGTACTCTGTAGTAAGCTGTGGTTATATTAGACTTTTGGAACATGTCGCTCTCAAGAAACTGATGTGTTCAGATCATCTGAATAGGGCTGTGATTTATAATTTCAATTTTTAGTATGAGATAAGTGCAAATTAAATTCTACCAAAGTTGGGTCCACCAAGTGGGAAAGAGGGTGGGCTAGGGGAATAATCTAGTTCCTTTAGTAGTTTTTTTGTTTGCATAGTGCTTTTTCTGTGTTCCACATTAAGGTCTTTTTTCCTTTGACTTAGAATAAGTTCTTTGACAGCATATTACTTGGTCAAGTAACCTTAAATATGCATTCAAATTGTGATGTCTCATGAATTTGCCAATCCCTAAAGTGGAACCAAATAGCCTTTGATGTAGATGGCAGTGGATGCTGGAGGCTCTACTTCAGGTACTGCTACAGCCTCCTCTAATCGGGTCTAAATTATATAGTAAACTGCTGTGGAAAGAGTATGGTTTCCGCTTAGGCTAAGGCAGTGGTGGTGAACCTATGGCATGTGTGCCACAGCAGGCTGTTTGTTATCCTTGAAATCTCTAACAGGTTTGCCATCACTGGGCTAAGGGATTCACGGACACGTCCTACAGATTCAAAGCCACAAAGCTAAACCTCACCTAGCACCCATTTCAGCTTCCCGGATCTTGCATGATCTTTGACAAGACTTCCTTATATACTTGTGCCCAGATTTTTAATGTATTGGCCATTCTGTAGATGCAGTGATTGTCCCAGCTAGCTCTGTTATCAGCCTCTTGGTGTGTTTTCTTAGTGTTCATTTGGAAAGCCAGGGCTAAAGATACTGATGTAGCACTTCTGCTTTTAATAACTGCAGGCTCCAGACTACCCAGTAGTATATAGTAGTCCTAATAAGGGACTTGTGGAAGCTCCCCGGGATTACTGAGTTTTTTTTGCACCTAATAAGATAGTCTAGCAGTTTTTCCTTAGTCTGGTATCTCTGGTTCCATAGAAATATTTCATAGTGGTAGTGACCACTTGATGCAGAGTCTGGGTGTCTCTATAATAAATTCCTTTGCCAAATGCAGGAGTCACAGGCTTGCTTACGGCAAGAGTAAAGCAAATGGGTAAATAAACCTGTCCTGGTGTTTGGGCATTTTCCTATAGGAGTTCAGTCTGATGAACATGTTGGTGCAAGAATCGGACTGCTAGGGGGGATGTAGACAGTCCCCAGACGGGCCCTACTGGCCACTTGTGGGCAGTAATGTTGACATTGCTTGTGGTGGCAGGTGTGATGCCTGCCTTCTGGGGCATTTGGGTGAGTAGCTGAGCCAGCTAAGGGAGTTTGGGTGATTACCGGAAAACTAAGAGATTCTTTTTTTTTTTT
>NW_004955437.1:720170-730764 GCF_000276665.1 Chinchilla lanigera | reverse complement strand
CAGATTTAAATTCCAGCTCTTGTTATAATTTTTTAAAAGATTATGAAATTACAAAAATGCATGTGATTAAAATTTTAATATACTGTATGATGGGTGGGTGAGGCAGTCCATTGTACCATTTCTTTCTTTGGATTCTCAGGCATGGTTTGGCAGTGCAAGAATTCTGTAACATTAACAAATTCAATAAAAAGTAAATACTAAAAAAATAAAAAATAATAATAAAAAGGAGGCAAGGGAGAAAACATGATGGATTAGCAACTGGCAGAAAAATACAGCTTCTCTGGGACCTGGAATGGAGCTATCTGGAAAACAAAACTTGGTGAACACAAAAAAAGTAGTAGATCTCCAGAAATTCAGAAAGAGGTGACAGGAAAACTAGAAACTCCTGCAAAGCTGGATAAATGCAGCACAATGCAGAGAAAAAGTAGTCTGGAAATCTCACTCCAACTTCTGAGGATGGTGATCTGTCTCCACAGACACAAGGTAACTCTAAAGGGTTCACAGCTCCAGGGATAGCAAATGGACTAGGCAAGCAGTTCTAGCCTCAAGAAAAGCCCACGATGATTGTAAACTGTAAAAACAGCATGTGTTTTACTCCAAAAGTGACTTCTCTACATGATAGCCTAGAGTTGAAGAATGTATGGCTTATATCTAGATGTCTCCTGAAAGTCTCATGCACTCAGAGATGGGGCTTTTCAGAGTTGGCTGGATCTAGGATCCAGCTGCTATGCTGGGATTAAGACTGTCCCACTCTAGGTTTGGATGGCACCACCCAAAAGGCAGATAACCTAGATGAAATATAAAGGAACAGAAAGCAGACTTTTACTGCTGGCATATCTTGATGCTTGCTGCCTTCTGCCTGTCCTTCTTTGCCATGGAGTGTTTCTCTTCTGCAATGCCCTTTGGCCATGCCACCATGCCTTGGAGCCAGCCTACTATGGACTGAAACCTCTACAAACTCAAACCAAAATAAACCTTTCCTCTTTTAACTTTATGTGTCATGTATTTTGTCTTAGCAACAAGAAAAATAAGACAGAAGGAACTCAATGCAGCACCCACTATATTTAAGGAAGTTTAATCATGAACCACTTTGGGAAAGGGTTAATTGTTTAAAACTGAGCCACAGAACAACTTCACTTCAGGGTTTCCAGTGTTACCCTACCACAGTGACTGGATGAGAGATGGCCACAAGAGACAGTTGCAGGGAGGGTATAGGCTAAACATAGGCTCTCTAAGAAGTTTAAACTCAGGCCAAGAAGGACACAAGAGCTTTCCCTCTACGTTAAGAACCCAGGCCTCCTGGTGTGTGTGTGTGTGTGTGTGTGTGTGTGTGTGTGTGTGTGTGTGCAGTTTGCTTGACACCTCATCTCACTGCCTACATTTAACACTATAACCAGTGGTCTGATTGCTCTCCCCATCTACCAATGTCAGCAAGAACACATCTTGGCTTCAACAATTGTCACAACCTGGGGTGTATGGACAGAAGGGCTTATAGAGCAAGTGGGCACCTCACAAACCCACAAGCTATAAAGCCAGGCCAAAAATGGTTTGGTGAATTCCCACTACTAACAAAAAAGTCTTTCTACTATGATCCTCCCACAGATTCAACACACATACACATAAAAAAAAAAATGTCAGAAGACAAGGCAACAAAATACTTCCCCAACTCCCCCAGAGCTGATCCAAGGTGGAAATAAAAAGCCACACAGCTGAATTATTCAAAATTACAAGAGGAAATTTTAAAAGATCAATAAGATTCTTGGTGAGCCCAGAAAGATAAAATTAAACATAATTATTTAATAAACAAAATTTAATAAAACAATGAATTTACATTTAATAAACAAAACAATCAAGAATTTACGTAAGACACCACTAAAGAGCTAGCTGAGCTTAAAAAAAATTTAAGAAGAAACAAAACATTAACAATCAGTTTAGGGCTAGGGATATAGCTCAGTGGCATAAGCGCCTGCCTGGCAAGTGCAAGGTCATGAGTTCGATCCCTGGTACCACAAAACAAAACAAAACAATAATCAGTTTAGCAAAAGAATTAGAGTCCAAGAAAAGGTACCAAACAAAAATCCAAGAGATTAAAATTTTTATAGAAATTATGGACAGCATAAATGACTAATAGGACAAAATGTCAAAACTAGAAGATGGGGTGGATGTTGGTGACCAGTTATTCAGAGATTCCTTTAAAAATAACCAGAGTAGGGGCTGGGGATTTAGCTCAGTGGCACAGCACCTGCCTGGCAAGCACAACGTCGTGAGTTTGATTCTCGGTACCAGAAACAAAAAAACAAAAAAAAAAACAAAAACAGAGTATATGAAAAATGGGTCCAACATCAGCTAGATGATATAAAGACTAATCTAAAATTAATTGGGATTATTTAATATCAGAAGGCAGCAAAAATGGCATAAAATACTTGTTTGCAGAAAATATTCCAGATATGGGGACATAATTTAACATACAGATAAATGAGACATATAAAACCCCAAATAGCCATGCTCAGAAGTGAACTTCTGCATGACACATCCTAGTTAAAATCTCAGATGTCCAGGCCACCAGCTCCGCACCACCACCATGGCTGATGTGGAAGACAGCGAAGAGCCCTGTGCCCTATCCTCTCATGCAGGGGGTGCAATCTCCAAGTTGGGAGGCAACAAAATGTTCTCGCTGAAGAAGTGGAACACAGTGGCCATGTGGAGCTGGGATGTGGAATGCGATAAGTGCGCCATCTGCAGGGTCCAGGTGATGGATGCCTGCCTTAGATGTCAAGCTGAAAACAGACAAGAGGATTGGGTTGTGGTGTGGAGAGAATGCAATCACTGCTTCCACAACTGCTGCATGTCCCTGTGGGTGATGCAGAACAACGTCTACCCGCTCTTCCAGCAGGACTGGGTGGTCCAGAGAATTAGCAAATAGGAGTGGCAGAAGCTTTCTTAGTGCTGTTGTTCACAGCCCTTTGGTGGATGTTGCTGTCAAGTGACCAACAAAGGCTCAGACACTATGGCAAGCAGGCAGTGGATTTGGTCCTTTGGGACACTCAGAGATATGATTTAGCATTTTGTCAGCCTAATTTTCAGGAATTCTCTATGATTAAGAAGATAATTTATTAAAGGTAGTCTTTCCTACCCCTGTGGTGTATATCACATACACTGCTTAGAAGTGCTGTAAAAAGGAGAAAAGTCCAAATCAAATGACCCTTATAACCTACCTGTCATGATACAAAGGGGTATAGAACAAGCTCCATTCACAGGAGAATGTTTTGCATGCTTATGGTTAATGAGATTAAAAAGAGACTGTGTTACAGTAACAAACAAAGTGCAGTTTAAAACTCAAAAAAAAAATCTCAGATGTCCAACACAAAAACAGAATCTTAAAAGGAGCTAAGCCTCTAATTTTAGAGGCTCCTCCCTCTTTTCTCTTGATGGAAGTTAGATCCTTTCCTTGTTTCTTCTAACAAAATGCAGGCAATTTAGAAATATATGCCTGATAGCCTGAGCAGAGTAAAAGAACAACCAGTAAAGCTTAACCCATGTAACTATGAATCACTCTTAGCATTTTTAAACATTTTTTCTTTAAAAAAGGATTTCCTTCCCTTAAACAATTGCCTTAAACAAAGTTTCTATTATCATGGTAAATGCAAGAGACATTATTTCTTACCCTGCTTAAGAAGAGCCATCAAATGGCTCAAAATGCCTACAGGAGTCTTGAGATACTGTTTCCCAAGTGGTTCACTCTGTTTAAACGGAGCCATCAAGTGGCTCAACAGTGACCATGTAAATCCCTGGTGGCAGGGGCTTCACCCTGTTCTCAGCGAAGTTTCGAAGAACTAGGTAGAGAGGTCAAGTAGCTCAACACCACTCTCCCTAGGAGTTAATGGCCCTAATATGGAGCCCTCAGTAGGGCTTTCTTCTATGCTTCTATGAAAGCTGCCAGTGCTGTGTACAAAGATGTCTGTCTAGTGAATTCTTCAGTCTCACAAGGGATGTTTTGTGGATTCAAATCAGGTCTCCTCTCTCTGCATGGGATGCCAACTTAAGGATTTGAGACCTAGTAGAGCCACCAAGTAATTCAAAATCATGCTTCTTCAAAAGATGCCAGCATCATCCTAGCTTCAGAAGAGATATCTGTCTAGTGAGTACTTGAGTCTCACAAGGGATGCTTTGTGGGCTCAATGGTCACCTCCCTCTCATGAAATGTCATCTTAAGGACCAGAGACCTAGTCATCTTTCTCCATAGGCCCCAAGACAAGCCATGGTAAATCACAGGAACGACACCCCACCAATTTCACTGACCTTGCTGCTAAGCCATATCCTTGATCCAGGGAAAGGTTTGACCCTACCAATTTAAAAACATTAGCTTATCTACTATTACAATACAGTTTGTGTTCAATATGAACTAGGAAATGGTGAGAGATGGATAAGGGATGACAGTTTAAATTATGAAACCATTCTTCAGTTAAACTATTTCTGCTTAAAACGTAGAAGGTGGAGAAAGGGAAAAGAAAAGAAGGGAAAAGAAGGAAAAATGCAAGTTAATTATACAATTAGTATCTCTTAGTTCATAGAAAAGGAAAGCTTGCACTTATATCAATTGGAGAATTTTTATGCCCCTTTCATGTACTCTGAGTAACTACTTTAAGGACAATGATATAATAATAATAGGCAATGTATTAATTATTATTATTCTCCTATCATCTTGATATGAGATTTTGTTTTACCTTTTTCCATAAAATAAAATAAGTAAATAAAAAACATAGAAGATGAAGTGAAATGTTCAGGCTTTTGTGACCCTTTATCTCAGGAAAAGCACAGAAACTATGGGACTTAGAATGGTTCCCAAGAAAAGAGAGATATCTTTGATGATCCTATCCTCAGATCTCCATCTGTCTCTTGGGGCATATGGGTCTTTCTCACCTGTTTAATGAAGAAACTTCAGATGGGACCCCAGATCTATGGTCCAACTGCTGGATATGATCTTTTCTGTGTTCAACAATCAAGATCTGTAGGAGGGTCAAAAGAGAAGAGCTGGAATTATAGATATTGCAATTGGCAAGCCTTTAAACTCACCCAAATCATCTAAGGGAAAACCAAAGGATGGTTTCTTCACTGTTTGTCCTTGCTTTTGTATAAGTGTGAACATGGTTTCAATTTTTATTGTTGTTGTTCTGTTCTGTTCTTGTCTTTATTTCTTCCTTCTCTCTTTCCCTCCTATTTTTTACACCAGTTTCACAAAGTTTACATGATTCTCCTTTGTCCTCCAGCCTTTCTTCTAATATCTTCATTTTCCTCTATTTCTCTATTTTACCCATAACCTCTTTTAATCTTTCTCCTCTGAGGGTAAAATTGACATATTGAGGGCTTATTTACTACATACAATTTTCTGGTTGGTTTTAGATTTTGTTGTACAACCACAAATCTAGTTCATATGGTTAAGGGTGGCAAATTAATAGTTACCTCAGTTTATCATTTTCTAGGCTGTGTTTGATGCTATTGTTATTGCTGATTGTACCACTTTAGCCAAAGTGATATAATTATTCTAACCAGTTGTTTTTCCTGCTATACAAAGACTGACATTGCCTAAGAGTCATAGAAAATATTATAAGCCAGTGCCAGAGAAGCAGGGGCTAAGCCAAATAGGCAGCAACTTCTCATCCCCAGTAAATTGAAGAGGTAGGCTCTTACACTAGACTCAAAACCCAAAAGCCAGCTGCATCCAGAAGACAGTTCTGGGAAATAGTCATTTCCTAAAGGTTCTAAATACTAGCAATAAACCTACCCACCACAGGCAATTTATAGGGTTGATACTTGTATATACTTGTATATATGTGGACAGAGAAAGAGAGACAGAGACAAAATACTTAAACAAGGTGCAACTCCAGACTTCCAGCTCACTGAAAGCAAACCCAGGGGACAATGAGGTAGAAAAATCTGAAAATCACTCACTTGGCTTCTCTGAAATGGTAACAACAAAGTAAATGAACAAGACTCTAGAAAAACTCCAATCAAAAATAATTTCTCAGATAACTACAGAGATGGTGACCCTAATGAAAGACATGCCCAGTGACTCTAGAGCAGATACAGATTTTTTAAAGGAGCTTACAAAAAAAATAGAAACCATGAATACCTAACATAGGAAATACATGGAATACATAAAACTAATTCAAACATATCCAGTTGAATAAAAATTCCGTTGAAAGTGTGCAACAGAATGAGCCAATATGAGGACAGAATCTTAGATGTAGAAGAAAGGATTACAGTTAGCAATTCTGAAAAGAAATATTTCTTAAAAATAGTGGATGATCACAAGAAACCAACCCATCAGCTCCTAGATGATGTAAAGAATAACATAAGATGGATTGGAGTCAATGAACAAGCAGGAGTAGTGCAAATGATATAAAAAAAATGTTCACAGATGTCATGGCAGAAAACTTCCCTGGCAGGGAAAAAGAATTTGACATACAGAAAAGTGAGGCATATAGCACTCTAATTAGCTATGATCAAAAAAAAAAATCTACACCAAGGCACATCATTATCAGTATTCTAGAAATTCAACCTAAGAACAAAATATTAAAAGCTGTTAGAGAAAAGAAGCAAATCACATATAAAGGAAATCCTATAGAACGATGGCAGACTTCTCAACACAAATCTTCAAGTCAAGAAGAGCTTAGAGTAAAGTACTTCAAGCCCTAAAAGAAAACAGCCTCCAACCCAGATTGATGTAACCATGAAACTATCTTTCAAAATTTATGGAGAAATAAGACACTTTGATGACATAGAACACCTGAGGAAATTCATGAACACCAAACCAGCACTCCAAAATGTACTGAAGAATATTCTAGATAGAGATAACAAGGATTATAACTCATGAACCCCAACAGCAAGAACCCACCAGGCAAAACAAACAATTAAACATGGACGGGGGCAACAACAGGAAAATAACATGACAAAGATAAGTCAATACGTATCAGCTATAACCATCAACATTAATGGTCTCAATTCACCAATAAAATAAAATAATTGGCAGAATATGGCAAGAAGCAAGATCCAACAATATGCTGCATATAAAAAATACATTTAATTCAAAAAGAAATTCATGGACTGAGTGTCAAAGGACAGAAAACAATACTGCTCGTGATGGAACTCAGAAAAAAAGTAGGGGTAGCTATTCTATTTGCAGACAAAGTGGACTTAAAGCCAAGACTGATTAAGAGAGACAAAGATGTCCCTTTGTAAAGGGAAGACAAAAATCTTCCCTTTACATCCTTTTAAAGGGAACAATCCAAGAGGAACAGATAACAATCATAATATATATAATATATAATATAGCTATAGATATCAAATACTAGTGCACCTACCTACATAAAATAAATATTAATGGACATGAAATGTCAAAGAGGCACTAACACAAATGTAATGGGGGACTTTATATGCCACTTTCACAATTAGATAGATCAACTAGACAAAATATCAACAAAGAAATATCAGAATTAAAACAAACCTATGAACAAACAGACTTAGTAGATGTCTACAGAGTGTTCTACCCTACAACATCGAATACATATACTTCTCAGCTGTACATGGGTCATTCTGCAAAATAGACCACATTCTAGCCCATAGAATATGCTTAAGTATATGCAAAGGAATTAAAATTATCCCATGCATATTATCAGACCATAGTGCAACAAAATTGGAAATAATGGAAAAAGAAACCACAAGAACTTCATAAACACATGAAAATTAAATAACATCTTACTGAACAACCAATAGGTCACACATGAAATTAAAGAAGAAATTAGTTTCTACAATTAAACAATAATGACAGTACAACATGTCAGAACTTACAGGACACAATGAAAGCAATCCTATGAGGGAAATTTATAGTGGTGAACTCTCACATCAGGAAAACAGAACAAGCTCAAACAAGTAACTTAATGTTGAACCTCAAGCTTTTAGAAAAAAAAGGTGAAAACCATCCCAAAGCTCATGCAAGAGAGGAAATTATTAAGATCATAGCAGAAATTAAAGCAGTAGAGATTAAGAAAAAAATACAAAGAAACAAAGAATCAATGAATCAAAGAGTTGGTTCTTTGAAATATTAAATAAAATTGACAAACCCTTAGCCAACCTTATCAAAAAAAGGAAAGAAAAAAACCCAAATCCATGCAATTAGGCATAGAAAAGGGTGAAATCACCACAGACCATGCAGAAATCCAGAAGATTATCTATACCTACTTTGTGAACTTGTATTCTAATAACATGGAAAATGCAGGAGAAATGGATGGGTTCCTAGATACATATGAATTACCAAAGATGAACCAAGAAAAAAAAAAAGATGAACCAAGAATATAAAAATTCTAAATAAACCAATATCAATCAATGAAATTGAAGATGTAATTTTAAAACTACCAACAAAGAAAAGCCCAGGTCCTGATGGATTCACTGCTGAATTCTACAAGAAATTTAGAGAAGAGCTAATATCACTACTTCTCAAACTCATTAATGAAACTGAAAGAGAAGCAATATTCCCAAATTCATTCCTGGAAGGAAGCATTACTCTGATACCAAAACCAGGGAGAAGGACCCAAACAAGAAAGAGAACTATAGGCCAATCTCCCTAATGAACATAGATCCAGAAATCCTCAATACGATACTGGCAAACAGAATGCAGCAAAAAATCAAGAAGAATATACACCATGACTAAGTGAGATTTATTCCAGGGATACAGGGATGGTTCAACATATACAAATCAATAAATGTAATACACCATATCAGCAGAACCAAGGGCAAAAACCATACAATCATCTCAATTGATGCGGGAAAAGTGTTTGACAAAGTCCAACTCCCGTTCAGGACAAAAACACTAAAGAAATTGGGGTAGATGGTCTTTATCTCAATTAGATAAAAAGCCATCTATGACAAACCAACCACCAACATTTATACTAAATGTAAAAAAACTGAAAGCTTTCACTCTAAAATCAGGCACAAAACAAGGATATCCACTATCACCACTCGTATTCAATATTGGTCTGGAAATATCAGTCAGAGCAATTAGAAAAGAGAAAGAAATAAAATGAATAAGGATAAGAAAGAAAGAAGCTAAATTATCATTATTTGTGGATGACATGGTACTCTACGTAAAAGACCTCCCCAAAAGTCCACCAAAAGACTTTCTGGATTTAATAACAAAATTCAGTAGCACAACTGGGTACAAAGTCAACACTCAAAAATCAGTATCCTTTCTATACAATAATAACTAACTGAGTGAGAAATTAGGAAAACACATCTTTCACAATAGCATCCAAAAAAAAAAAAAAATGAAATACCAAGGAATCAATCTAACAAAGGAAGTAACAGACCCCTACATTGAAAACTACAGTACTCTGAAAAAGGAGATTAAAGAGGATATCAGCAAATGGAAAGCTAGCCCTTGCTCTTGAGTAAGAAGAACCAATATAGTGAATATGGCCATACTTCCAAAACTGTTACACAGATTTAATGCAATCCTGGTCAAAATTCCAACAATATATCTCACAGAACTAGAGAAAACAATCCTAACATTCATTTGGAAACAGAAGAGACTTAGAATAGCAAAGGTAATTCTGGGCAACAAAGGCAAGGCAGGGGGTATCACATTTCCTGACCTAAAATTATACTACATAGCTGCTGTGATAAAAAAAAAAAAAAAACTAGGATCAATGTAACAGATTAGAAGATATAGAAAAAACTCCAGACATACTTAGCCACCTTATCTTGGACAGAGGTGCCAAACATGTTCACTGGAAGAAAGATAGCCTCTTTAATGAATGGTGCTGGAAAAGCTGGCTCTCCACATGCCAAAGATTAGAACCAGACGCATATCTTTCACCATGCAGTAAACTAAAGTCTAAATGGATCAAAGATCTAAGTATTAAGACAGAAACATTAAATCTGATGGGAGATAGAACAGGTAGAACTCTTCAAGACACTGGTGTAGCCAAAACTTTATGAACAAAACCCCAATCACACAGGATTTATCACAAAGAATCAACAACTGGGATCTTACCTTATATAAAAAGCTTTTGCACAGCAAAAGAAACTACCAACAAAATGAAGAGACAACCCACAGTGTGGGGAAAAATTTTTGCCGGTTGCTCCTCAAATAAAGGACTACTATCTAGACTATATAATGGACTCCAAAAAAGATCCCCCAAATTTAAAGACCCCATCCATAAATGGGCATCTGAGATGCATATACACTTCTCAGATGAAGAAATACAAACAGCAAATAAATATATGAAAAAATCTTCAACATCATTGATCATTTGAGAAATGCAAATTAAAACAACACTGAGATTCCATCCCACCCCAGTAAGAATGGTTATTCTCAAGAAACCAACCAATAACAAATGCTAGTGGAGCAGTGGGGGAAAAGGAACCCTTCTCCACTGTTGGGAGTATAGACTGGTGCAACCACTGTGGAAATCAGTGTGGAGAGTCCTTTAAAAACTAGGATTAAGGGCTGGGGATTTAGCTCAGCGGCAAAAGCGCCTGCCTGGCAAGCGCAAGGTCGTGAGTTCAGTTCCCAGTACCGGAGAAAAACCAAAAAAAA
>NW_004955437.1:686802-720070 GCF_000276665.1 Chinchilla lanigera | reverse complement strand
GCAAGCGCAAGGTCGTGAGTTCAGTTCCCAGTACCGGAGAAAAACCAAAAAAAAAAAAAAAAAAAAAAAAACTAGGATTAGAGGTCCCATTTGACCTAGCTATTTCTTTTCTTAGTATAGTCTTGAAAGAATTAAAAGCATCATACCACAGCAATATATGCATGCCCAGGTTTTATTGGGTTGTTTTGTTTTGTTTTGTTTTGGTACCAGGAATTGAACTCAGGACCTTGTGACTGCCAGGCAGGGGCTATGCCTTTGAGCTATATCCCCGGCTTACACCCAGGTATATAGCAGCACAATTTAATAGCTAAATCTTAGACACAGCAAAATGCCATTTAACTGAAGGATGGATAAGATGTGGTTTTTTATACAACAGAGTCCCACTGTTCCATAAAGAAGGATAATTGAAATGTTTCTAGCTAAACAGATGCACCTTGAGACTGCTCTCTCAAGTGAAATAAATTGGACACACCTGTATAAATACAGCATTGCTTCTCTGGTGTAAGAAACAAAAGTATAAATAAGGGCCAAATTGTATAATAGATATTGTAAAATAGGAAGAAAATGTTCAAATGGGAAGAGGAACTAGGGAAGGGGGAAGGGAGGGGAAGGAAGGGAAAAGAAAAAAATAATGAGAAAAGAAGGAAAAATGGAAACAAAGCTTTTATAAATAAGGAGGAGAAGAAGGGTTGAAAGGAAAAAAGAATCCAGTTATATCACATACAGGTACAAATTCCCTATAATGGTTGTGATCTTTATTTATATCAAAAAGGCACCAGCAGCGCGCTGGGGGAGCCGCCAACAAGGCTGGGCGGCGGGGGCTCCGCATCACCGTCTTCCCCGCGGACCCGGTGGCCCCCGGATGTGGTGAAGCGGTCTCAGCGGGCACACCGTCACTTCCAGAACATCAGCACTGGGATGGCCATAACTGGAATAATGTTACTTCTAAGAAGTGTCCGGCTGACATCACAATTTACAAGATCCTCAGATAGTCTAGCCGAATTTATAAGAAAGAATGTTAAATTACGTGGATGATTACACCGGGTAACTGAGAATGGTTTGGAAATTGAACAAGTTCCCATTACTTTACCCATGTATCTTCACGGAGAAAAGAGCCACGTGGTGTTTTGCTGGTTCAGCTGGCTGGAGTAGAACTCCCTGAAAACGAGAAGGTGCAGTTACAAAAAAAGCTCAACGTTTCCCAACTACCATGGTTCCAACTTCTCAGAAAGAAGAATGCAGTACTCTTTTGCTACCTTTTAGTGAGCAAGGGTGGATATTTGAGCGTGAATCTGCATGAAGATATTCTGCAGAGAGGCCTAGGTAAAACTGTGCTTGTTAAAAGGCTGAGTTATGGCTCCAAACTTGCTGGGCAGTTCACAGAAAGTCAGTTAAAGCTGAGTTAGTAGCCGTAAAAAAAAAGAAGAAGGAATGTGAAAGGAAGACTCTGAAAAAGCAAGTTATTTAGAAAAATTCAAAGAAATATGGAAAAAAGAAAATTTAAAAGCAACTGGATCAGATTTCAACTTGAAGCAAGGAAGTTATGGAAAGTCTCCTTAACACCGAAATTCAGAGAATTTATGAGTCGCTTACATTTTCATAGGGAAGGCCTGTATAGCCAAGAGGTCTAGAGGCAACTCCTCTGAAAAGTAAAATATGTAAACATGGACATTTTTTCACTGAGTCCACATGGAAATTTCCATTTCTAATGGTGTTTAAGCATTAAAAAGATTATGATTAGTATAACAGAATTAATTTAAATAAAGCTTAATTCAACATGCTTTTAGGAATAATGAAATACTATTTTTAAAAAATCACGAGAACTGGACTTGGTGGCATATGTCTGTAATCCAAGCACTCTGGGAGACTGAGGCAAGAGCAGCAAAGTTAGATCCCAGCCTGGGTAATTTAGGGAGACTCTATCTCGAATTTTTAAAAGGAGGAGTAGGAACGCAGCTCAGTGTGAAGGCTCTGAGTTCAGTCTTCAGTGCTGTCTCAGGCCCGCCCCCTTACCAGGCTGTATTTATTTAGTACCTTCATTTGAAGAGAAAATCCAAGTGCTTATCAGCGCATTATGTAATTCTGAGCAGCTGTATTTAATTTTTGTTCAAAGAGAATCCTTGCTTACTTTTCCAGTTTTATCAACTTTCATTATTTATAATAAAGGAATTACTTATTTTTTAGAATGTACCAGTAAAAGCCATGCCTGTAATCCCAGCACTCGGGAGGCTGAGGCAGGAGGATTGTTGTGAGTTCGAGACCATCCTGGGCTACAAAGTGAGCTCAAGGCCAGCCTGAACTGCATAGTGAGACCCTGTCTTAAAAGGACAAAAAAAAAAAAGTACCAGTAAATTTAATTAATAAAAATAAATAAAATAAAATTAGATATAAGACAAAGCTATCCACTATCACCATTCCTGTTCAGTATAGTACTGTACCTGAAACATTAACCAGAGCAATCAGGCAAGAGGAAGAAATAAAAAGAGATATGTATGGAAAAGGAAGAAGTCAAATTATCATTATTTGCAGATGACCTGATCCTATATATGGAAGACCAAAAAATTTCCATCCAAAGACTCCTGGAATTAATGTCCAAGTTCAGTAATGAGGCAGGATACAAAATCAACATAGAAAAATCAATAGTGTTCTTGTACACCAATAAGAACTTAGCAGGAAACAAATTAGGAAACCAGTACCATTCACAATAGCTTCAAGAAAAATTAAATACTTAGGGTTTAACCTAATCAAGAAAGTGAAAGACCTCTAGGCATAGGTAATGACTTTCTGAACAATAAATGAACCAGAAATGGCATCAAGAATCAACACATGGAGGGCTAGAGATATAGCTCAGAGGCACAAGCACCTACCTGGCAAGTGCAAGATCCTGAATTCAATTTCCAGTACAAAAAAAAAAATCAATATATGGGAGTATATCAAATTGAAAAGATTCTGTGCGGCAAAGGTAACAACCAACAGAGTGAAAAGAAAAACTAGAGAATGGAAAAAATATTCTCCAGACAGAGGACTAAAATCTAGAATACATAAAGTAGTCCAAAAAATTAGACTTCCTAAAATAAAGGACCCAATCAAAATACAGGCAACTAAAATGAATAGACACTTCTCAGAAGAAAAAGTACAAGTGGTAAATAAATACATGAAAAATGTTTAATATGTCTGGCTATTAGAGAAATAAAAATTAAAACTCTGGGCCGGGGATATAGCTCAGTGGCACAGTGCCTACCTGGCAAATGCAAAGTCCTGAGTTCAGTCTCCAGTACAAAAAAGATTAAAGCACCAAGATTCCATCTTACTCCAGAGAGACTGACTATCATCAAGAAATCAAATAATAACAAATGCTGGTGAAGCTGCAGGGGGCATGGAACCACTATGTAAACCAGTATGGAGATTCCTCAAAAAACTAAAAGTAGGGGCTGGGGACTTAGCTCAGCGGCACAGTGCCTGCCTGACAAGTGCGAGGTTGTGAGTTCAATTCCTGGTAACGGAAAAAAACAAAAAACTAGAAATAGAATCCCACTCTACCCAGTTATCCCTTTCTAGGTATATTCCCTAAAGACTTAAACACACCATGTTACAGTGATACATGCAGACCTATGTTTACAGTGGCACAACTCAGAATAACCAAATCGTGGAAGCCGCCTGTATGCCCATCAGCACGTGAATGGATAAAGAAAAGGTGGTGTACAAGAATACTATTCTACCATAAAGAAGGACGAATTTGAGTCATTTGTAGAAAAATGGATGCACCTTAAGACCATAACATTAAGTGAATTAAATCGGACACACAAGCTTAAATATCATATAACCATGTGATATGCCATCTCATCTCTTCTATGAGCAACACAAAATATATATAAAGAGCAAGGTAATAGGAAATAGGACGAGAGATCTTTTGCAAGGAAAGGGGATCCGGGTTGGGGGGCTGCTGAGCAGGCACCTGCCAGGGTGGGAGGTCGCTCGGCCGGGACCTGGAAAGGCAGGCAGCAAGCGCCCGGGAAGCGGCGCGGAGGTGAGCGCTGGCCCCTCGGGCCCGCCGCCACCACGCGGTCAAGCACCACTACGCCACAGAGAAGCACCGACACAGCAGGCCGCCCGGAGACGTGCGCGAACCACCCCGGCATGGAGAAACCGCTGGGAAAACATGCCGCGCGGCGGGGCGCTGTTGGCCCTGCCCTTGAGAGCCAGAGAGGTCCGGAGTCAGCGGGGGAGCAGCCGATGAATAGGGACTCGGAGAACATGAGGGTACCGACGCCCGACGACTCAGAGGTCGAGCTGACTAGGGACCTGGGAGCCATTCGGGAGCTGGAAACCAGGAGGACTTTGCGCAAAATACCCGGGGAGACGCCCTGGAGGCCATTCTCCCGCTAACTGTGCAGGCTGCGGTGGAGGAGCGAGTGTCCGCACCGGGACTTCATGGATTACCTGGGTGCCCAATATTCAGATTCTGCAGAACCGCCTTCACGGAGAAGGTACGTGTCTAGGTTACCTGCCTGGGACACTTCACACCTGATGGTGCTGAGACTGACTAGCCGGCCGAGGACTTCATCCACATGCTCCTACCGCCTGTGCCGACGGTTGGGGAGAGGACACTAAGTGGTTGCGGGGTCCCAGTGCGCTGGGAGGCCAGAGAGAACGCCCCTCTGCTTGCTTAGACACAAGGCACTGATAAAGCATACTTCCCTGGATCCCAGTGCAGTAGAGGGACACACTATTCTTGAGGAGGGGTTTGTTGCTCAGTTGGCCCCAGATAATGAATGGAAGGGCGCTGCGGAGGACGCTTTTGTCCTGGATGGTGCGCTTGAGATGCTGGTGGGAGTGGCCTCCTTAGTGTTTTGTGGCCGTGGGGATGGGGAGGCCCAGGGGAGAGGGCAGAGAGACCGAGAGGGGGCGGCTTCCTCTGATGCAGCACTGGGAGAGGCAGGCCCTGGGTCTGGTTCCCGGGGCCCTTGGGGCGGCCTTGCCGACTGCATTCGTCTGCTGCCGCTGTCAGGGGCAGGGCCACTCGGGAGGGACCACCCTGGGAGGCCCCTGGGCCATGCCCTGACTGTGGGGGTGGCCACTGGAGGTCGGGCTGTCCTCTGGAGTGGGGGGCCTGGGGCTCGGACCCCTCCTACCAGCTGGTCCGGCAGGAATGAAGGGGCCCAGGCATACTCTGCCTTCTCCCTCTGGCCGGACCGTTGTCTCCAAGGAGGAGCCCCGTGAAATCTCGAGTATAGAGGAAAGTGGACGGCCTGTTGCTGGACACTGGTGCTGGTCTCTCCATCCTTCTTCTCAGTCCTGGCCTTCCTTCCAGCCGTCACACCTCAGTGAGGGGAGTCACTGATGAGGTAATCCGCTATTTTTCATAACCCTTGGGCTATAACTACTTGTTAGATCTTTCTTACATATCTTTGTTTTCCTGAGAAACCACTTTGAGGATGCCAACATGTATTGCAGCAGCCATTGCTGACTTCCTACCAATCTGTCCATAACTCTGTAATGTTTGTATTGTTCCTTTGCTATTTCCTAAATGGATGTATGTTTGTTACTATGTGTTTTCAACAACAACCATTGAGAATAGTCAATGATTATTTGATTGATCACTCATGTATAGCTCTATTTGTTTTCCCTAGAGACCACTTTGGAGAATCCAGGGTGTAGTACAACAACCACTGATAATTTCCTGCCATTTTTGTCTGTAACTCACTATTATTTGTCTATTTGTTTTCCTGAGAAACTATCTTGAAGATACCAATAGGTAAAATAACAGCCATTGATAATGTCCTACCACTTTGTCTGTAATTTGGAGAATCTCATTATTGCTATGTTGTTCTTCTTTTACTCTTTAAAATAAAAAAATGTTTAAAAGGGGGGAAAGTGGGAGGGTGAGGAGGGGAGGGAGTGAAAACGGAATTCAGAGGTGCTAGTACCTGCACCAGCTCCCCACCTGGAATGTGATCATCATGTACTGCAAACATGTACCAATAAAAATAAATTCTAATTTCGAAAGGAAGTGAAGGAGGCGGGAAGGGAGGGCTGGGGTCCTCCTGGCATTTGGCCCTGACATATCTAGCAACAGGGCACCAGAGGGGACACATCGGCCCAGAGATTCTCAAGCAAGTTTCCCCATTACTGAAGGTCAGAGGCTCAGGGCCAGGGAGCCAGGGCCAGTGCCACTGTGTGGGAGACCTCCTCGGGGGCCTGGGAAGCGCTCACCACCTCCCCACCCCGAGAGGGTCGGCTTTCACAGTCAAGGGTGAAACGGCAAGTCCCTGGGCAAGAGGCTTCAGAGCGGGGTTTTGGAGAAAGGTGTAGAGGTCTCAGATGTTGGCCTCTGTCCCTGAAGGAATTAGAGAGGGTCTGGGATAAGAGGGAGGGGCCCTGGCAGGCCCAGATGCTAACGGTCCCCGGGATGACACACACCGTCTTCCCCTCCGGTCGCACGGACCCTGCCCCACACAGAGCTGGGATTCCTGCTCCCATCACCTCTGCCGAGGCCTCAGGCACACAGTTTGCTGAGTATCATTTCACTGTCAACGTTTTTTTTTTAATACTGGGAATTGAACCCAAGACCTTTGCACTAAGCTACATCCCCAGTCCCTGGTTTGGTTTGGTTTGGTTTAATTTTTGAGACAGGGTCTAAATTGCCCAGATTGGGCTTGAATTTGCAATCCTCCTGCCTCAGCCTCCCAGGATACTGGGATTATAGGCGTGCACTACCATGGCAGGCTCACTCCGAACATTTTAGACTTCATCCCCTTGATGCTTTAGTATATAATACAGTGAGAACGGATACTCACCAGTACCAGAAACAGTACCCAGGGTCACAGAGCCCTGTGGACAGACCCTGACAGGACCAGGCTTCCCAGGGCATAACTGAGGTATAAAAGGCCACCGTGTTGGGGGCACCAGCACTGGGACCATTCCAGGAATCTGGGAGACAGAGAGGAGGCAAGGAACACATTACAGCTTCTAACATACAGCCTTTAATCTTGTCTCTTTTGAATATCATTCGTTTGCATAATCTATGTGCTGCTCCTGCATTTTTGTTAGCTGCATGTTCAAAATACATCGCTGAACGTAGGGTGTGTTCCACGGTATGGGAATCCTATCTTTTTTTTTTTTTTTTTTTTTTTTTTTTTCCTCTTTTTGAGACAGGGCTCACTATGCAGTTCAGGTTGGCCTTGAGCTCACGCTGTAGCCCAGGCTGGCCTCGAACTCTCAACGGTCCTCCTGCCTCAGCCTCCCGAGTGCTGGCATTACAGGTGCGCGCCACCACACCCAGCTGGGAATCCCGCCTAAAGCAGGGGGTCTCTGGAGGAAAAGCAGGACCAACTCTTGGAGCGGCTTTGAAAGGCGCCCGAGCGGGCCAACCGGGCTTCCTCGGCCTCTGCTGCCCCCTCGCGGCCAGCTCGTGGCAGACAGCAGGGCGCTTCCCCAGAAAGGGAGACAAGAAATCAGAGCAACCCAGAAAGGAGCGAAAGAAATCCGATAGGATTACACTCCGTGGTGACCGAGCCCTGGGAGGACTTCCCTAGCACGCTGAGGGGTGCGTAAGGCTGGAAGGACCGCAGCGAGGGTCGTGCAGGGGGAGGAACGATCCCTGCCTTCGTCCGCCTGCACGGCTCACCAGGCGTGCACAGAACAAAACCTCCTCGTGCCGACACCGGAGATCAGAGCGTCCGTTCTGCATACAGTGCTTCAGCTTGAAACAGGTTTGAGAGTCAAAAGACAAATCGGGCCAGGGGCCACGTCACCAGCTGTGTGGATTCTTAGTCACATTCTAGGATGGAAATCAGACGGCCCTCCCTCTTCCTCGGGTCCTCTGAACAGAAGGGCTCTGTCCGTGTCTCTTCCAGGCGGTACCAGTCTCTGAGAACCCGTCACCGATTGCCAGTTGCCGCTGTCGACATCACCGGCTCCGTTCTTTGAGCGCCACTGGCTCCTATTC
Source organism: Chinchilla lanigera (assembly GCF_000276665.1). NCBI lineage: Eukaryota > Metazoa > Chordata > Mammalia > Rodentia > Chinchillidae > Chinchilla > Chinchilla lanigera. The sequence continues at coordinate 712,122 of NW_004955437.1, read as the reverse complement.
CTGGTGTCACGGCCCTCAGGGCCACAGCTCTGCGTGTCACAGCTCCCAGTCACCCGTCAGCTCCTCAGCAGCCAGGGCGCCTTACCTCCTCTCCTCGGCAGCTTTCTGGAATTCATGTTGTTTTGTTTTTTGAGACAGGATCTCACTGTACAGTTCAGGCTGGCCTTGAACTCACTGTGAAACCCAGCCTGGCCTCAAACTCACAGCCGTCCTCCTGCCTCCGCCTCCCAAGGGCTGGGAGTACAGGCGTGCACCACAACGCCCAGCTCAGCTTTCTGGAATTCTTTCTGCAACTTCTGCTGGTCTCCCCAGATCTGCAAGGGTCCCTGCAGGTCTTCACTGGTCTTGGTTCTCTCTGCTCTGCTGCTTTGGTGTTCTTGCCTGGTTCTCCTGGGCTCTTTACTCTCTGCGGCTCCCTGGAGCTCCCCAGAAATGTGAGAAAGAGAAGGAGAGCCACTCATTAAAAAAAAAAAAAAAAAAAAAAAAAAAAAAAAGGGCCCAGCACATGCGTAGACTCTAGGATTCCTGCACCTTTTGGGGGCCCTTCACAGTAGCAATGGAGGGGCCAGGATCAGGGCCAAGTCATCTACAGTGGCTCCAGAGTGGAATCATCTGGGATAGGTCCGTGTTTCAGGCCCGCTGCAGCCGAGACAAGTGTCTCCCGGAGTGGCTGTCGGGCTCTAGCACAGCCCCAGGGTCGTGGTGGCAGCCAAGGGAACTGCAGGAGAAGCAGCTGCTTGAGTGACAGCTCCTGCATCTCCACAGAAATGGCAGAGCTGAAGTCTCTGCTGCTGCTTTCAAAGTGTCCCGTAGGGATGGCAGATGACATCGGGGGACTCCCTCCTGGATCTTTGCCCTGTCAGGTACCACCCCTCAAAGATAGGTGCAGGGTCTGGGTTTGAGGATCGCTGTCTGTCAGCCACGCTGTGGCTCTTTCAGGGCTGCAGCCTGGAGGGCAGCTGCCAGGCAGCCAGAGGAGGTGGGAGGACACCGGGGTGTCACCTGGGCCCCTTCCAGGGTGGCGAGGAGAGGGCATGACGGCTGTCAGTCTCATCGTGTCCCTCTGGCTGTCAGAGGGAAGAGGGTCAGGCCCTATTTTCCTATCTCAGATGGAGGTCACGGTGGCCGCAGCCCAGACCCTGGGAGGGACGACCTGGGCAGAAACCTGCTTCTCACTGGGCATCCGGGACACGGGCACCTTCCTTCTTGCTCTGGGCCTCTGCTCCCGCCTGTGAAATACAGGTCGTCTAAGCACCAACCTCACTGTACGTCCCAAACAGATTACACAACTTACTGCACAAAAGTATTCGCTGTCTGCAGTTAGCTCACATTCAGATTCATTTCATGAGAAAGCTGACTCTCCACAGACGGACAGTGGGACAAAGTCAGTACCTGCCCAAACCAGCATCCTCTCACATTACTCTACCCACAAAATACCCCAATCCAACTGCTCCCTGAAAAGAGAAAGGTGAGGATCTCCCTTCTTCTTGGACCACCTTCCCAACACACAACTGCATCCCTGTCTTTGCAGAAGACCCAAGCCAGACGGGCTCTTCTGTTGTCCCCAACACAAAAGTTTTCCCCCTCCTATCTCACTCCACTTGCCTCAGGTTATAATATTTAATTGCTATACACACAGGGAGCATTTGACAGCCAGCTGCATGCATCTGGGACAAAGAAAAGTCCCTTGCCAGGAGTGACCTGTTAATCTAGTTGGCTGACAAAATACCCAACACTCACAATTTAAGGGAGAAAAAGTTTATTTTGACTCATAGTTTGCCGAGCTTTCAGTCCATAGTTGGCTGGTTCCAAGGCAGAATGGCATGGCAGAGATGCTGGCAGAGGAGAAAGAGCTCAAGGCATGTGGGACAGCAAACAGGGAAAGGGATCAAGGGAGGAGGAGGGAGAGGCCTTCCCAGACCACGCCCCCAGGGACCACCTTCTCCAACCTGGCCTCAAGTCCCAACATCATATCCAGCTATAAACCCATCAGTGGACTCATGCCTTGAGGGGTATCACACCGCAGTGATCCAATCATCTCCCAAATGTCCCAGCTATGAGCACATGAGGCTTTGGGGGGACATCTACATACAGACTATAACACGGGCCCATGGCGATGTGGAGCAAATCACACAGCAACATGGACCACAGATGCAGGTTCCCAGATACCCCCAAGATAAGAAATGTGAGGGAGGCCCCAAGCAGAGAGGCCGGAGAAGTGCCTCTGCCTTCCAGGCTCTACCCCGAGAACTCCTGGGAACGAAGCTAAAAACGGCTGCAGAGCACCTGCCCTCTGTGAGAGGCCCTCTCTGTACCTGAGGAGATGCCCACACTGAGAGGATGGGGACAGAAGTTCAAAGGCTGAGCCCCAGCGGGTGGGAGAGAAAAGTGCTGCTGAGTGAGGTTCTGCCCTGCCATTCCTGCTGACAAGGACTGTGGTCCTGAGAGAGGACGGAGTGCTCCCCACGTGTGGGGAAATTCTGCTTTTGCTCAGCCCCTTGTGAGGCCACACACACCCACAGACACACACGTGCACTTGCGCACACACGCGCACACACGCGCACGCAGGCACGAAGGACAAGGGGCGGAGGAGTGACAGACAAAGCTGCAGGGAAAGAGGAAGCTGAGCCCTGGCAAGGAGGGAGGGTGGGCAGCACCCACCTCCCCCTCTCTGACAGTCAGAGGCCAAACGGACAGGGGACGAACAAAATCCTTGGCCCTTATTATGTTACTCATTAAAAGCAAGATTTGCATTTCCTTCTGAGGCAATAAGAGACTTAAAAACTCCTCTGGCTAAAATACAGTGACTCTTCATCTATAGATGCCCAACAGATCACTAAAAGCAAAACAAAGCCTTACCTTCACCTTCTGCCTTTTCCTCTACTACCTTGAAACTCAGCCGGGCCCCTGGCCAGCTCTGATAAGGTCACGTCAGTCCCCTGCGGGGCGGCTGTCTACAGCTGGCAATGAGAGGTTGGTCAACCCTGAATTCACAGAACCTGTCTCATCCCCTTTAATACTGGGGATGCTGCCAGGGGTGGTGGCGCACGCCTGTAATCCCAGCACTCGGGAGGCTGAGGCAGGAGGATCGTTGCAAATTCGAGATCAGCCTGGGCTACAAGTGAGTTCAAGGCCAGCCTGAACTGCATAGTGAGACCCTGTCTCAAAAATAAAAATAAAAAAAAGACGGAGGACGGCAAGCAAGGAGATTTCCAGGGACATCCAACAACCCGTGAGCACTCAGAATCTCCAGTTACTCCCTTAAATCTACGGTCACCTTGACTTCCGGCAGAGATTCCACAAAACTGAGACTGCCCAAGCAGAAGCAGCCACCTCCTGGAGACCACAGGAAGCAGGAAAAACTTGTCCAGGAGCCACCCTGCAAAACCAGAACTGAGATCCTGACAAACCAGACCTAGCCGTCTCAGCTGATCCATAAAAGCAGGCCTTGTGCTTTCAGCAGTTCTCCCCACAGGACACTTCCGGCACAAGTCTCCCCACAGTGCCCCCCACCCCGTGAGACAGCCGATGAGAAGCCGCCACCACCGCGGGGCTCGGTGTGATCTGTCCACCAGCTTTGTATCTCGGATAACAAAGCAGGAAAAGGAATGGGGGAGAATGGCTGGGAGAGGAAACAGACAGACATTAACCAACATCAAAAAACCAAAGCTGAGGTCCAGGAGCCAAGTTAATGGCGGTCCTAACGTGAGACTCCCCATCCTTATCCTTCTCTGCATCCGACAGATGATGCCCCGCCCCCTGCGAGGATGCAACCACCAGTGGCCAGCGCAGGGGTGGGTGAGGAAGGGCAGCAGTCCCGGCAGAGGACGGGGTGGAGGGAGCGCTCTGTCCCCGGAGCACAGCCCCGGTGTCTGCAGGCTGAAGCCACAACCCAGCCACCCCTGGGCCCCGGCTGAGCCCTGCTTCCATTTGTCTCACCCTACCCCTCCCTGGCTGAGTACCCAGGGAGCCGGGCTGCTCCGGGTGCCACAGGTAGTGGCCAGGGCAGCTGAGATGGACAGGTTCTACTTGTTCACCAGGGCTTTGCCCGGCAGTCCCACCCACCACAGCCACCGTCACCTGAGACCACAGGAGGAGCAGCCTCCATGTCCCCTCGGTTTACTCACCAGGTAGGAGGGTTTTCTGCTAGTTAGTTAGCAGTCAGTTAGCCTAAACCACTTCGCTGAGGCATGATTGGCCAGCTAGAAAGCTGCCCACGACTTGATCACTTTGGAGATCAGTATACAACCGTGAGACTGCCACCACAGCCTACATCACAGGGTTATCCTCCCAAACTCTCCCTTAATAAAAGAAAAATCTTGAGCTGGTCTAAACTTATTATGAAGGCCAGAGGTAGAGGAAAGAAGAAATAGGGACATTCATCAGTTACACGCGAAGGCCAGCCAGGCATGGTAGCACACATCTGTAATCCCAACACTTTGGAGGCTGAGGCAGGAGGATCTCAAGGAGTTCAAGGCCAGCCTGGACTACATAGTGAGATCCTATCTCAAAGTAAATAAAATGAACAAACAAACGAAAGCTAAGGCCAAAACCAACAAAACACTGTTCCACAGCCTTTCCACAAATGACTTCAACATACACTCCTGAATGTGCTGAAACCTTGACTTAAAACCCCTGTAGGTTTAACCTCTGCCTCCACCCCTCCTGCTGCACTGTGACCTCTCTGATTACGCCAGGCAGTCAGAGTGTGGGCCCCTCTCCTGGCCTGTCCTTTCCTCCCAAGCTCCAGTCTCCCCGACAGCCAGTGCAGATCCCCCAGAACGGTTTCTACCTCCCTCCCCCAAACTCACTGTAACAGTGCTCGGGCCCAAAGGCTGTTTTCCAACTGCCCTCCGCCCTCACTGCAGAACTCCCCCCAGGACCTGTTCCTTATCCTGCTGGCACAGGCAATAGCTCTCTCACCCTTTACTTCAGAGAACCCTGGGTGTCTCAGAGCTTTGGTGTGAGGCTGTGTGTGTGTGTGTGTGTGTGTGTGTGTGTGTGTGTGTGTGTGTGTATTTAGAACCTGCACTATGAGATCTGCCCTTTGGGGCCCATTTTTAAGTACACAGTGAAAGAGAGAGGCCCATGCTCTTTTGTTTGTTCGTTTTGTTTATTTTGGAACAGGATCTCGCTATGTAGCCCAGGATGGTCTTGAACCTGTGGCGATCCTCCTGCCTCAGAGGATAGATACTATGCTGTACAACACAGGCAGATGTTTTAAAAGAACTTTCCATTAAAAAATGTAAAAGGGAATAAATACAACAAGAACACAGAAATGAGGAATTTTCAAGGTACATCTCTCTGGGCTCCCTGGACCACGTCACTGGAAAGCCAGGGGCAGCTGGTCCGGCTGCCCAGCCTGGGGCTGCCCAAAATCTGCTCGGACGTGGGGCACACTGCCTCCCCTAATCGCTCACTGCAGCCAACTCAGGCACCAGGCTGGAATGAGATCTAGCTTCGGCAATCACAGAAATTTAAACCGAGGCAACGGCACAAACTTACAGGCAGAAGCTTTAACTGGGAAGGAAGGAAAGTGCGGGATGAACTTCAGCTTGAAGGAGGTGAAGGCTGGCTTGAGGGCTGCGTTCAGGGTGATGGTTATCTCTGCTCTGGTTTTGCAGCTCCGGGGAAATCCCATGGATGAGAAGCAGCCTTGTTTCCACAGAACGCTGCTCCTGCTGGGATGGAGCAGCGTCTGCTTGCAAAGTCTCTGCGGGGGCGGAGGGGGCTGCAGGGGTCGGGAGGCGGGCGTGGTGAAGGCTGGGAGCTGGCGTCCTCCAGTCTCTTACGCTGGGGTCTTCAGACTTGAAGGGGATGAGATCGTCTAGGTAGGTTTAGGGCTAATAAACCATAGAGCACTAGTTTCAGACAGACCTTCCCGCAGGCAGAGCTCAACAGGGATCTGAACTGTGGCGCACGACTGCCATCCCAGCACTCCAGAGGCCGAGGCAGGAGGATTGCCTCGATTTCAAGGCCCGCCTGGGCTACACAGCGAGTTCGAGGTCAGTCTGAACTACATAGTGAGACCTTGTCTGAAGAAAAAAAAAAAAAATGTATTGTCTCCCTAGAGTAAGAACCTAAAGGAGTAAATAAAATCTGAAAGGTACAGTAGATATTGTGAAAGGGAAAGAAATTGCTCAAAAGGAAAAACAAGTGGGATGAGGGAAAGGAGAAAAGAAAGACGGGAAAATATATATACACACAAGATAGCTAAAATAATTGTACTACTAATTTCTATTGCTTTATTGAAAAGAACAGTTAACCCTTTTTTTTTTTTTTTCATCTTTTTGAGACAGGATCTCGCTATGCAATTCAGACTGGCCTTGAGCTCACTTTACAGCCCAGGCTGGCCAGGAACTCGCAGTGACCCTCCTGTGTCAACCTCCCGAGTGCTGGGATCACAGCCCTTAATATTTTTTAAGCAATTTCGCGTGCATATATCTGGTAATCTGAACAACTACTTTGAAGACAACAATATGAAATATAACAACCATTGTTGAATTCCTAAGCTCTTGTTTTATGAAATTCTCTATCATTTCTAATTTTTTTATCTTTTTTTATTCTCCTTAAAATAAGAGCCAGGCATAGTGGCACACTCCTGTAATCCCAGCACTCAGGAAGCTGAAGCAGGAGGATCGTTGCAAGTTCGAGACCAGCCTGGGCTACAAAATGAGCTCAAGGCCAGCCTGAGCTGCATAGCAAAACCCTATCTTTAAAAAGTCCATGAATTGGGCTGGGGCTGTAGCTCAAAGCACCTGCCTTGCAGGTGCAAGGTCCTGAGTTGGATTGCCAGTACCCCCCAAAAAAGACCATAAATAATTAAATTAATTGAATAAGATAAAATAAAAAGACTAATGTGGCACGAGGGCAGAGATGGCAGCAAGCTGTGACCTGTGTCTGGTTACTGGGGGCATCGGTAGGCCCAAGTGAACAGTCACTGTGGCTTGTTTTTGGTTTTTTTAGCAAAAGTGATTTTAAATCCCTGACTACCTTTGCAGAAGAAAGCAGACGTCATGCTTTTACAAGTGATAGGCTAAGGGCCCAGGCACTTGTTTACCCTCTTGTCCCTCTGTGGTGACCCCTATTTTATTTTCTCATGTAGTTTATTCTTGGAGAGGCCATGGCAAAGGCCCTCTGGCTTGAACGATGACGGGTGGTCGGTTACACAGCTCGGGAGAGTGGGTGGGGGGGAGAGCCTATTCCATGCTTGTAGCACCTGTGCGTGGTGCTCCTGGTGAGCTCTGCCCTCTCCCAGCTGTTTCCCGCGCCCGGGCTTCAGACCGTGGGGCGCTTCACTGTGTAGGTGTCCCCGCCCGTGGCCTCACCCGCCCTGCAGCTCTCCCCTGGCTGCCCCCCTGCTCCCGCAGCTCCTCCTCACTCCCTGCGCCCGCTTCACTGCCACCCGCGGGAACTGGCTCCCGTGGGCAGAAAGTAGCCTCTGTTTCCTTTGCCCGACTCTCCTTCCAGGCTCTCCTGCCAGTCTGCCCTGCCCTTCCCACCCTGCTCGCTGCCATGAGCGTTGGAGAAGAAGCCCAAAGAGGCACCCACGAAACCTGCCGAGAATTTCCACTGTGTGCCCTTTACCTCTAAAATGTCGCCTTCAGTAAGAGAGTCAGGGATACGGCTCAGCGGCACAGCGCCTGCCTGGCAAGCACGGCGTCCTGAGTTCAACTCCCAGTACCTAAATAAGTAAACAAAATGCCACCTTCATTCACACTTGACCAGAAGTTCAGGCAGGTCGAGGGAGTGGCCCCCAAAACTGCGCGGGAGAGCCTCCCCAGCGTGGGCCTCCCCTGGCCTGGCCCCTTGTCAAAGTCCTGTCCTACCCTGGAGCTCCACCCAGGGTGTGCATCACACAAACCATGATCAAAATATGCAGTGAATATCTGCTTTTTTTTTTTTCAAAAGAATTACAGAAAAAGACACTTTGCTTTTAATCCCATTCAAGATACTCCCCTGGCTTCAAACACACTTATCCCGTTGCTGCGCTTTGGTGAGGAAATTTGGCCGCTGCCCATGCCCGTTGTGGCCTGAGGAGCTTCCCTATGACCGACTTCGGTTTCTCTCAAGTTCAGAGGCAGGATCTGTGGCCCTTGTCTCAGAAGTCTGCCTCGGAGCTGTGCCAAGTAATCGCCAATCATGGAGCATGTGGGCTTTCAGTGGCGCTGTTGCGCCTTATAATTGGCCTTATGTCGGCGAATGGCCTTTCTTTTTTGGTACCGGGAATCGAACTCATGACCTCACACTTGCTGGGCAGGCGCTGCGCCGCTAAGCTAAATCCCCGGCTTCCAATTACCTTTCCTGACAAAGCCTAGCAGGTTTCCCCCGTCCCTGTCACTTCATCTAACTGACGGGAGCCAAAAGGCTACAAGCAAAAGACAGCACAGAAGGGAAGAGAAATCCGGGAGCTTCCGGTTTACACACACACGAGGACGTTATGCAGAGGAACAGATTCCACCCTACAGAGACCTCACCGGCTGAAGACTGGGCAGGTCCCCCGGGCGTGCGAGGGAGCTGCCCTGGTCCACGGCTCTGCTCGTGTCCAGCTGTGCCTGGCAGCAAGCACGACTTTGTTTACAAAGACCGAGGAACTGGGCCCCGGGAAACTGCAAACCATCCTAGCCCTTCACTGTCGAACTTCAGCCCTGCAGCCCGTTCCCCCTCCGTGAGTACATCCCGCCACGCCTCAGCACCCCCCAACAGTGTCACATCCTCCGCCCAGGGGCTGCTGCCTCCTCGCTGACGTCACACCCAGGGGCGTGGCAGGGACCCTAATAACAGAGGCGGTGACTGGACGCTGCAGGGGGACCCGCTGCACAGACCCAGCGGCAGTGCCGCTCCAGACGTCAGAGTACCCAGCACGGCCCTCTAGTGAGCTCTGCAAGCTAAAAGCCAACCCGTAACTGCACAAAGGCCAGAATGAAACGGAGCCGGGCTGCTGAAGGCCCTCTCAGGACCCTCGTTAGGAGACAAGTGCCCCGTGTGAGTGAAGAGATGCAGATTTGCCAGACACAGACTCCCCACAGGAGTGGACCAACAGATCTGGCTTCGCTTGTGCCCTGGGGAAAGCAGGCCTACGGCAGAGAAGCAATTTCAGCCCAGCAACTGTGGCAGTCAGTGGTTTGCAAGAGAATGGATTTAACACGGGACACAAATTTATAGGATTATTTTATAATATTCACCCAAAAAGGCAAATGCAGAAGAGTGCAAGAGATCTGGCCACAAGCTAGAGACCCGAAGAATCCAGCCGAGGACCTGGATCCCATGGTGTGTCCTGCACAAGTCCAGCCCACGTCCTAGAGCCCACGGCGATGGCTCATGCAAGTCCGTATCAAGGACCTGCACCGGGAAGGCCCAGAGGCCAGTGGTGGAAGCTCGAAAGTCTGCACTGGCGGGACGAAGGATCTGTGCCAGCAGGCTGAGGGGCCTGCCCTGGAGCCAGGAAGCGACCCTCAAGGCGAAGACCAGGACTCCCCGAAAGAGAACAGCAGCCATTCCCGACAGCAGCGAGAACTCAAGCTCTGACGACAAGAACAGCCGAGTGTGTATCAGGAAAAGCAGCCGTAGCAGCCTTCTGCAGAACAGCATTAGTCTTCCGCTATGGGTCTCCTTGTGTGCTGGCGGCCACAACCCTCGGGTGGGCCCTCCACACCCGGAAGCATGCTCTCTCGGTTCAGCTAGGCATTCGCACTTACGCTGACCATTAGTTAGTTCACCATAGCAACCTATGGCCCACTGGAGAGCCAGTCAGTGAGCAGGAAATTTCCACGTACTTTATTAAATAAAAATGAAATTGTGGGCCGGGCCTGGTGGCACACGCCTGTCATCCCAGCACTCGGGAGGCTGAGGCAGGAGGATTGTTGCGAGTTCAAGATCAGCCTAGGCTACAAAGTGAGCTCAAGGTCAGCCTGAACTGCATAGCGAGACCCTGTCTCAAAAAGACAAAAGAAAAAAAGAAATTGTGTCAGTTAACTGAAGCAATGAAGGCAAAGAGAGATGAAAATTTAGGACTAAAATGATAGAGAGGTTGGGTTATGGGAATATCCTGAGATACCTCCGAGGCTGAGCCCCTCTATTCTCTCAATCAGAGCATTAGGGAAACTGCTCCAGAGTTTGGTTCGCTAACCTGGCTTCACTCTTCGGACTGCTCTCTTTTGAGTTCAGACTTCGCTGCACAAATCTCCTTTCATTGTCTTCACCTCCCTGCAGACCTCCTGTAACATACCTCAGCCTTCCAGCAAAGCCTCACCATTCAAAATTCTTTCTTGGCCAAAAACATTCTCCCTCCTTTCTTTACCTCATGCATTTCCTTCCCTAAATCTACACCCTGAAATACTCACCACAAAGCTGCGAGTCTAAACAGAATCACTTTTCCTCCAACAAAACAAAAGTGTTTCAGGATTTCTTACAGCTTTCACTTCAAAACAAAGCCTAATTTCTCTCTGTGCAGAATTTTTAACCCAGGAAAAAGAGTAATTCAGGGCTGTCCGTCCCTTCAGAGAGAAGGGATGATTTGCGACACCCGGGCTCTGGTTATCCACTGATGTCCTTTTGCCTTTAAGATAGCTTGACCTTAGGGAGAGGTCCGTACTGCCAAAGGCCAGCTGAGGGACAGCGTAGCGGCTCTTCCCACCAGGGAGACACTTGTAGCCGCTGCTCTTGGACAACCAGATAACTCCAGTGGTAAGGTACCAGCCGGAGGTCACATCCTGGTCCCTAAGCAAGGATTCGCACTGCTGCCCAGAACCCTGAAGAAAGGGAGCGGAGCTGTGAGAGGTGCCAGGAGAAGAGCCATCCTGGTACGGCAGCAGCGGGGCGGGCCGCCCTCGAGGTGGGACCGGGTGCGGCGCACCTGAGGCGTCGCCAGGGGTCAGTGCGACCCAGCTCCGGAGAGAAGAGCCGTGGGGGAAGGGCGGCTGTTCTCAGCCCGCAGTGCGCATCACATCCGCAGAATCTCCCAGCGCTCGGATTACTGGGCTCCCGTCCCGGGGTTTCTTATTCAGCCAGTGTGAGCCTGGCCTCAGATCCCGCACTTCAGCGGGCTCCCGACTGAAGTCCATGCCGCCAGCCTGAAGATCACACCTCGAGGACTGCCGGTAATGCAGAGACTGCAGAGCTAATGCAGAGATTCTGATTTAACTGCCCACGGTGTGCTCGGAGCACAAGGATCCTTACCGGCTCCCCAAGGAGCTGTCATAGGCGGGCAAGCTTAAAACCTAGTAGCAGGATTTCTACATTACGCCTCAGTTTTGCTCTGAGAAAGTCCACTTGTTAGCATTCAAGTGACATTATCCGTGGATATCATTCTACTGGACTGCTTTACTCTAATGTTATTGTGAGAGGTCTTAAGCATACACGGAAGCGGACAGAGCAGCATGACAGAAAGGACAACAGCAGTATAACATAAAGGGGCCCCGCAGCTACTTCGCCCTCTCCCGCTTCTCACAGGGAAGCACATCTTCTCGAAGCACATCTCTGACCCGTCACTTTTTCTACGAACACATCTGTTTACCAGGTGTGCACACCTTAAGAGACAGCAAGTGCTGGGGATGTAGCTCAGCGGCACAGTGCCTGCCTGGCAAGCGCAAGGTTGTGAGTTCGATTCCCGGTACCGGAAAAAAAAAAGAGAGAGAGAGAGAGACAGCAAGCATTATAGTTTACCTCTAGGGTGCCTCAGGTGTGTGGTAGGCACAAGACCCCGAGGGCACAGCGTTTGTCAGTATTTATCCACTGCCGAGCACCATGGCCCAATGTGCTGTCAGGAGGGGCCTGGTCCGAAGAGGTGGGGCCCTGGGCGGCAGGAAGGGTGAATCCCTCTCCCTGGCACCTCTCTCCCTGTCTCTCTGTCTCTCTCTGTCTCTCTCTGTCTCTGTCTCTCTCTGTCTCTCTGTCTTTCTGTCTCTCTGTCTCTGTCTCTCTCTCTCTCTGTCTCTCTGTCTCTCTCTGTCTCTCTGTCTCTGTCTCTCTCTGTCTCTCTCTTTGTCTCTCTCTGTCTCTGTCTGTCTCTGTCTCTGTCTCTCACTGTTTCTCTCTGTCTCTGTCTCTCTGTCTGTCTCTGTGTCTCTCTGTCTCTCTCTCTCTGTCTCTCTCTGTCCCTCTGTTTCTCTCTGTCTCTGTCTCTCTGTCTGTCTCTGTGTCTCTCTGTCTCTCTCTCTCTGTCTCTCTCTGTCCCTCTGTCTCTCTCTGTCTCTCTCTATCCCTCTGTCTCTCTCTGTCTCTCTCTCTCTCTCTCTGTCTCTCTGTCTCTCTCTCTCTCTGTCTCTCTCTGTCTCTCTGTCTCTCTGTCTGTGTCTCTCTCTGTCTCTCTGTCTGTCTGTCTCTGTCTGTCTCTCTCTCTTTCTCTCTCTCTGTCTCTCTCTCTTTCTCTCTCTCTGTCTCTCTGTCTGTCTCTCTCTCCCCTTCATGGCTGCCAGGATGTGAGCAGCCGCCCTCCAGCCAGGCCCTTCCACCATGCTCCTACTGCCTTGGCCCGAGAACATAAGCCAAAGTGAACCTCTCCTCCTCTAAACTGTCAGTTAGTGTGTCCCAGGGACAAGCAAGTGACTAGAACGTCAAGACTGTGATTCTAATCCCGGCCCTCTTTCTATTATTTCAGGATAAAACTCAGAAGGATGGAAGCAGGGAGGACGCAGCGGAGACCAGGCTGGACCTGGGAGAGAGGAAGCCTCCCGCACTCCTGTCTGGGCCCCACGTCTTAGACCTAGACCTTTTGTTTTGTTTTTGCAATACGGGGGATCGAACCCAGAGCCTCACGCTTGCTAGGCGAGTGTTCTGCCCCTGACCTCATGCCTAATGCTGGGCCAGGCGCAATGGCTCCATGAGGAAGGCAGGCCGGGGCTGGGCAGCCCCTGACCCATGACTGTGCCAGGCTGGGGGACTAGGCAGGGGACGCACTCCCGACCTCACCGTCAGCACGCTCTGGGACTCAGTCCTGTAGCAGGACATCCAAACAGAAAAGGGGGTTGGCCCAGTGCAGTTAATAACATGGGGTCAAGGGCACGCTTGTGTGTTAACAGAGGCCTGAGGTGGAAATTCTCTACAGCAAGACCAAAGGCAGAGGAGATGTTGCTGCTGAGTCATGCAGGAACTGTGTTGTCACTCAAAACACAAAGCACTGGCCAGTGGTTGCGTTTTACTCGATCCTAAACATATGTGGTATAAATAGTTTGATAGTTTACAAAGAAAATAATAAGTGCAAAATACCACAGAGAAATTTTCTTACAGGATTGGGACTGGAACTCATAAGAGATCATTTACAGCAGATGACAAACAAAATGTTTCTGCCCAAGGAACCACACTGGTGAGCTGACAAGTGAGTAGGAAGGTGCAGGATCCCGAAGACCTACTGTGACAACGGGGAAACCAAAAAGATGTCAACCGCGCCCTACAAGAAAGGGCAGGAACATATGTGCTATCAGTGTAAGGAATACTTGTGTATGGAACATGCTATTATCATATGTGAAGACTGCGTCAGGCACAACAATTGAAGCGTGACAATTGACAAAGATTATTTTTGTTGTAGAGTTATATTGTCATTTTCATTGTAGCTCACGTAGGCTTTTTTTTTATTGAATAATCATTAACCTTTCTCAGTGGTTGTTGTAGGAAACACATAATAATAGACATGCATCCATTTATGAAATAGGATAAGAACAGTACAAACATTGAAGAGCTATGGATAGATTAGTAGGAAAATATCAATGGCTGCTGTAATACATGGTGGTATCTTCAAAGTGGTTTCTCAGGAAGACAAAGATGCACAAGAAGGATCTAACAAGTAGTTACAGCCTAAGGGTTGTCAAAAATCAAGTGAGCCGTTTGGGGCAAAAGCCATTTTTTGTAGCGTTTTCTCTCCAGCCTCCCATCGCATTGGGACCCCACAACCAGTTAGTGTCCTCTCCCCACCTGTCAGCACATGCAGCAGGAATCCTGCTGCAGACTTCTCCGGAGCTCCACCACAGCCTGTACTGTCAGGGGAAGAATGGCTTCCAGTGAGTCTCTGCAGGTATTGTGCAAGGTCCTCCTGTTTTACAGCTTCCGAGCGGCTCTCGTGACCCCAGTCCACTGGACCTCTGACTCCTTGGGCTTAGTCTGCATTCTCATGTTCTCCGAGTCCTTGTTCAGCAGCTGCTCCTCCGCTGACTCTGGACCTTTCTGGTTCTCAATGGAAGGAGCAAGAGTGGCCCGTTGTATGGCATGTATTCCCAGGGGTTTCTCCATGTTTGAATGGTTCACACACGTCCATGGGTGGGCATCTGCAGCTGGTGCATGGTGGGTCAGTTGTGTCATTGTTTCCCTGTGTTGTGGTAGTTCTCAGTTAAGCAGCGGCAGCCGGCCTGAGGGCCGGCGCACAACAGCGCTCTCCGCCGCGTGGCTCCCCATGCGCCAGAGGCCCCCCTTCCAGGCACCTGCGAGGCAGGGAGCAAGCCCTCACGTAGGTTTTTATTTGTGATCTCTCTTAGGTTTTGTAAGCAAGCACACAGCTGATGTGAAAATGCTGATGTCTATTCTAAGCACTCATGACACATTTGTTCATTTTTGTTTTCTTGGTTTTTTGGTTTTTTGAGACAGGATCTCTCTATGTGGTTCACGCTGGCCTTAAACTTGCAATGATCTTCCTGCTTCAGCCTCCCAGGTTCTGGGATTACTCAGGCATGTGCCACCATGCCCAGCCTCATTACACATTTAATTTTTTTTTATTTTATTGATATTTTATTTCCCTGCTAAGTGCAAAATTGTACAACATAATAAGAAGCTGCTGACAAAGGAGGAAGAGGAGAGAGGTGACAAGAATGGCCTGCCACATAGGAAAGGAAAGCTAAGCACATGTGCAGTCAGTGGAGGCGAGACATGTGCATGGAACATGCAGTTGTCATGTGCGAGGACTGCCTTGAGTGTAACAGGTGAAACAATGTCATTTCTGCAGTAGACTTCTGTTTGTGTTTACACTGTAGTTCACATAGGTTTTTATTTCTGATGTTATCTCTTAGGTTTTGTAAGCAAGCACACAGCCGATGTGAAAATGTTGATGTTTATCTGAAATGTGCGATATATACTGAGAACTTAATACTTTATTTTGTTGATATTTCCTGCTCCTGTTAACTACAAATTACATGATATAATAAGAACCTCCTGACAAAGCAGTAAGATCAGTGAGATGTCAAGTATGTCCTGAGAAAAGGCCAGAAAAGCAAAACACATGTGCTGTCAGTGTAAGTAATATGCGTGTATGGAACATGTTGTTGTCATGTGTGAAGACTGCCTTATGTGTAGTAATTGAAGTAAAGATTTTTTTGTAGAGTGCTATTGATAGTTTCATCGTAGTTCATATAGGAATCTATTTCTGTTGTTCTTTTTTAGACTACGTACACCAAAAACCAGTCAATGTTGGAAGTTTTGATGCTTTTTTATAAACACTCAATAAATATTAAAAATGCAATACTTTATTTTTGCAATACTTTTCTTGTTAGGCACTTATTGTTTAATACAATAAAACTCATAAAATTAAAATTAATAATTAACCCATCAATAGAAACATTCTAAAGAATAAACGTGGGTTTGACACACCCATGTTTATGGGACCTTCTGACAAAAAAATGTATTGTGCTGTAGATGATTAGCTCAGCCAGGGATGGTGGTGCATGCCTATAATCCCAGCATTCGGGAGGCTGAGACAGGAGGGTCACTGCGAATTCGAGCCCAGCCTGGGCTACAACGTGAGTTCAAGCCTAGCCTGAACTACATAGTGAAACCCTGTCTCAAAAACACACACACACACACATAAAATAGATGATTAGCTCCAAACCTCACCACCACTGCCTGATCACCTGCAAACTCGGTCCCCTGACCCCTCACTGAGTCCGCTCCTACAGTAGCTCCTGGACAGGTCCTGAGGCCCAGCCAACCCCTGCTGCCCACCTCAGGGTCGCACCTCCCCAGTTAGGCCACACACCTGCCCCTTCCACCCTAGCCCCGAGCACTCGCGTGTGTACCCTTATGCCTGCCCAAGCCCGGGAGCCCCAGCTCCAGGAGCCTGTGGTCTTCCTGATAAGGAGAGAACACTGTGATCACAGGAAGCCGCCTCTGACAGCCTCTGTCCACAGAAAATGTTCGGTAAAGTTGGCAAGAGAGGCAAAGAAAATACATAGATTCACAAATCCTTTGGCTGTTTGTCAGAAGAGGGAGAAAAAAAAAATACAGATTCACAAACACTTTTGATCCCTGGGGCTCGGAGCCTGAGGACACTTACAAAGATCAAGTCTTGTTTCGCTTGTTTTATTTATCCTGCCAATCCCTCCTCTACTTAGAAATTTTTACATACTTCAGTAGATTCTTTCCTCACACTGGACCCAGCACACGATTGATTTTCTGTGCAGAAAAAATAAAAAACTCTTTTGTGATGCCTTTAACTTTTGTCTATTTATGTGACAGTTTCTAAATTTTGAAAGAAGGTTTGTCAGGATGAATACGCAATCATGTGTGTCCGGTAACTATTGAGAAGTCTATGTTCGTCGTTGTCAGTCTTCCTGAGAAAGGACAACCTGAAAACCTGCCCGGCCAGGGTCTCCTGGGACGGTAGCTGACGTCGCATCATGCCCCAGTAGACCCGCAGACCTGGGTGATACTCAGTGACTGCCCACTAAAATTCTACATTTCCTGGCAGAAAACACAGGACACCCCCATTGGCAGTGGGTCTTTGCCATAAAGTAGGTCCGGAGTCATATCAAGTCTTTAAATCCAACTCCGAGCTCACAGGAAAAATGAGGGAGGAAGAGGAGCCTGATAAATGGCACAGGGACGCGACTAGCCCAGTGGAGAATGTAGAAAATTGTGTAGGAGACAAGCCCTTTCGTCAACAGCACATGTCGAGGGAGAAGAAATGGAAGAGAGACTTGAGCTGGAACTCTAGCCATTAGAAAAGCACCAGGTAAATTCCAAAGGAGGAGCATACCTGCAAGCCCAGCATTCGGGAGGCTGAGGCAGGAGGATTGCCACAAATTTGAGTCCAGCCTGAGCTACATAGTAAGTTCGAGGCCAGCCTGAACTACATAGTGAGACCCGGTCTCAAAAAAAAACTGTCACAACCAAGGGAGACCCAACGATACCTGAAAAATATATATAATATATGGTGTCTTGGATGAATCCTAAACAGATAAAGAACATTAGGTAAAAACTAAGAAAATCTGAATAAAAGTACTGACTTTAATGACAGTTAACCGTATTCATTCATTAATTATAACAAAGGTACATAGTCATGTAAATTGTTAATAAAAAAGACACTGGATTCAGGCTACATGGAAAAACACATACATGTATACATGACATTTTGGGAAATTGGAACATTGACTGCATGGTTAAGAATACAAAGGAAATATAAATTTTAGAAGCAGTAATAATCTTATGGCTGTGTTTATAAAGTCTTTATCTCGCAGATACTAAATGTTTATGACAGAAATTGTAAGGTGTCTAGAATTTGTTCTGAATAATCCAGGCTGGAGGGTGAGAGCAGACACGGGACCAGTGTGGCTCTGAACCAAGGACTCTCACGCCTGGGCGGTGGAAGTACGGAGCCTGTGTCTCCTCATCTCGGCATACGTTCCTTTGAATTTTCACTAAGATTTCAAATTTTCCTGTGCCCTTATGTGCCCTCCTGCTGTACATCTGTTTTCCTCAACTTTTAGCAGTAAAATTATTTCAGAAATTTCAAAGCACAAAGTATCTAAGACTCCCCTCCTCTGACAGATTTATTGAGGCATAATTTAAATCATATAAAATGTATTCATTTGAAGTTCATGATTAAACGATTTCAGTTTATTTTAGAGTTGTAAAACTACCATCATGGTCTAATTTTGAGTGCCTGTGTGTGCGCTGTGTGTGTGTGTGTGTGCGCGCACGTGCGCGCACCCACTGAGGATCCGTAACCTAATTTTAGAACATTCTCATCACCCCAAAAAGAACCCTCCTGCTGGCTCGGGGTGAGGCTCAGCACAGAACACTTGCCTAGAATGTGTGAGAGGCCCTGTGTTCTGCTCCCAGAACCTCAAAGGAAAGGAGAACCCATGTTTGTTTGTACTTGTGTCCCATTGCAACCTCCAGGCTAGGCAACCCTAATCTTTCTATCTCCGTACGTGTGCCTACTGTAAATATTTTGTGTAAATGCAATCATACAATGTGGGACCTTTGGGGTCAAGCTTATTTCACTAGGTATGTTTCCTTAGGTCCATTTATATTTTAGCATGAATCGGTATTTTATTGCTTGTTATTGCTAAAATAGTATTCTGTTGTCTGGATATACTTCTTTGGGAGGGGGTTTTGTTTTGTTTTGGTTGGGTTTGGTTTTTGAGACAGGGTCTCACTATTTAGCCCAGGCTGGTCTCAAACTCATGGCAATCCTCCTGCCTCAGCTTCCCAAGGCGTGTAACAACATGCCTGGCTATATGGGGAAAAAAAGAAAAAAGAAACCATTGTTTAAAAAAAAGAAAAAAGAAAGCATTAAAACCATTGTCTATCCTGAGATCCTGATTATTTGTTCACCAGTTTGCCAACTGATATACATTTGGATTGTCTCTATGGTTATTGTGACTGGTAGTGTTATGAATTTTCTTGTACAAGTATTTATGTAGAGACATGCTTTTGCTTTCCTTCAATAAACACCTAGAAATGGAGTTGCTGAGTCATATGGGAAGTCTATGCTGGACATTCTAAGGATCTGACAAGTTGGTTTCCTTTTCCAGGACAAGGTGGAATAGATGTTCTTCTGATTTCTTCTGATTTCTCCTGTATTGAGCTCCTATTTAGTTGGAGCTAAATACAGCTCCAACCCTGGATGTTACATTTAAAACAAACATAAGCTGTAATCCCAGCACTCAGGAGGCTGAGGCAGGAGGATTGTTGTGAGTTCGAGACCAGCCTGGGCTGCAAAGTGAGCTCAAGGCCAGCCTGAACTGTATAGCGAGACCCTGTCTCAAAAAGACAATAAATAAATAAATAAAACATAAGAAGGGTGACAAATGGAGAAAAGAAGGCAGACTGGCTAAGAATCTCAAGGCAAAAAGAACAATACAGTGGTGAGTTCTCCAGGTTTTGTTTTGTCCCACATATATGAAATTGGGCACTAGAAAAGCCAACAGCCAGGAAAAGCCAACAGGTACAGACAATTTTTTAAAAGCTCTAATTAAAGGATCATGAAAGGGACATCCTGAGAAGATATAAAACTTCAGGGCAGTCACTGTCTATTACAGGCAAACACCACAGGAAAAAGTCTCCCACGCTTGCATACAGGATGAGCGGGGCATTTACACATGACAGTTCAGCTGTCCACCCTCACAGCCAGAGTCCCCTCCGCACTGCTGCCATGGCCAAGAGAACAAAGTGGGAAGAAGCCGGGACTTCATCCCCGCCGGGTGGCACCAGGCCTCCTCCATCACATGTCACTAAAGACTGAGAAAGGAGCAGAAATGAGACGCTTTATATCTTTCCAGCCAGTGTAAGTCATCAGCAGCCTATCAGGGACCCTGAACTTCGACCCCTGCAGCGTGAGGCAGCCTTCCCCTTTGTCTAGTGATACAATGTCGGAGAATGCCGACAACACAGATTTAAACAAGATCCAGGCTCTGATAACATAATATCCAAAATGTCCAGGATACAAGTAAAAACTGACTTGTTATATAGCAAGAATTATGGAAACCCCAAACTGAATAAGACAAGACAATTAGCAAACATCACTACCCTAGATGACCTAAATGATAAAATTATCTGACACGCATTTAGGGAGACAAGTGTTGTAAAGCCTGTATTAAAAATAATTCAACAGGCAATGAAAAGCTCTCTTGAAACAAATAAAAAATAAAGGTTAGCAAAGAAAGAAGATATGAAGAATAATCAAATGGAAGCCCAGCATGGCTGCAGGAATTACACCTGTAATTCCAGCGCCATGGAAGCTGAGGCAGGAGGATTGCCACAAGTTCCAGGCCAGCCTTGACTACATAGTGAGTTCAAGGCCAGCCTGAACTACAAAGTGAGATCCTGTCTTTAAAAAAAAAAAAAGAAAGAAAGAAACCATTGTCTATCCTGAGATCATGATTATTTACTCTTGGATTTTCTTCTAATAGTTTTATAATTTTAGCTCTTACATTAGGTCTATGGCAAATTTTGATTTAATTTTGAGTATGGTATGAGGTAAGGGTCCAGATGCTTTCCTTTGCAGGTGGAGAATCCATTGTCCCAGTGCCACGTGTGAAAAAGACTTCTTCCTCACCCTGAATTGCCCAGACACGTTTTGAACAGTAATTGACCAAGCAGGCTATGAGTATAGCTAAATGGTGAAGCAGTTACCTTGGATAACAGCACTACGAAATAAGAAAAGAAGAGAGTGCATGCAAATTGATTGACCATAAATCAATTCTTTTGCGTTAACCTATGTACCTAACCTTATGTCAGTGCTGTACTGTCTGATTACCGTAGATGTGTAGTAACTTTTGAAATTTGGAAGTCTAAGTTCTACATTGTTCTTTTTCAGGACTGTGTTGGCTATTGGAGGTCCTTAGCATTTATACACGAATTTTAGGATCACTTGACAATTTATGAATAAAAATTAAGACAGCTGAGATCTTGATAGGAAATGCACTGAATCTCTAGATCAATTTAGCAAGTACTGCCACCCTGACAATATTAATTGACACATCCTGACAGTATCTTGACAATATTTCTGACTTAAAGTAGTATACGTATTTATTTAAATTTTTTAAATCTCTTTCAACAATGATTTATAGCTATGAGTAAATAAATCTTGCCATTTTTTATTAAACTTATTGCAAAAAAATATATTTTTTGGCATTAACTTTTTTCCTTAGGAAAAAATATCAAACAAACCAGCATCAGCAACTAAAACTCACACATTTCCTGAGTGTCTGCACCTTTAACCTTAAGCCTGTGAGTAGGTTTTGCTAGTATTTCACTTAACAGCTGGGGGAACTGGCCATGGAGAGGTTAACTAGTTTGCTCAAGGTCCCTTAAGAAATAGTGGAAGGGTTCAGAGCTGAGATTCAAGCAGGGGCAGTCTTCTGAATCCCTGTTCAGGTGGTAAGAATATAATTCAGCTGGAAAAAGAAGACCAAGCAGCTGGAACATTTATTATTTCATAAGTAAGCACCCTATGTACTTTGAGATGGTTAAAATAGTTGTTTCTAGATTACTATGATAAACACTTGTCAAAAACACCAATCATCTCAATAGTCATATAGACTTCTTTCCTTTCACTAAAGACTTTCAAAAACAACTGTTCTGTATCAAAAATCTTTTTTTGTTTGTTTGTTTGGTTGTTTTTTTTGTTTTGTTTTTTGTTTTTTCTGGTACCGGAAATCAAACTCACAACCTCGAGCTTGCCAGGCAGGCGCTGTGCCGCTGAGCTAAATCCCCGGGCCCTGTATCAAAAATCTTACAAATATCACAAGAAAGCTAAGGAAGGGCTGATGCAGAACAAAGAGAAAATTTCACTGGAGAAACTAATGATGCACTTTCCCTATCACACTTTTGATTCGTATTTTTCATAAAGATAACTAGGTTCACCTTGCTTTTTAGTGCTTCGTCCAAGGGGGGATGGAACAAATCAAGTTTTAGGAGAAAAACTGCTTTCCTAAAACTCTCCAGCATAAGCCACAGACAAGTTTTTCTGACAATAGCATCGAAGCCCAAGGGAAGAGAAAAGCAAGCCTATGCTCAGTCAGACATCAATAACATTGCAGCAGAAACCCAGCAGCTACAAACATGTTGTTCATGTACTCAGAAAAGCAACAGATTTCATGCTTAGAACATTTTATCTTGAAAGTAGATTTAAGGAAATGTTGTTTTAGAAGATTCAAAAAGAAAACAAAGTCCACAAAAAAATGCATGTACACTTCCGCGGTTTGCCGTACTAACAAATGTCTGGAAGCTAATAGCCACCACTTTGAGCACCTCTTGAGATTGTAGAGACCAAAGGTAACTTGTATTAATCTCATGATGTCTCAATAAACTTAGTATTAAAACATTTATACGAGTTTTTGATGGATACATTTTTCTGGCAGACTGTCTATTCATAACCCCATCGGGGGTTCCCCTGTGATTAGCGTTCTGCACTCCCGTCTGCGCCACATCGCGACTGCGAAAGCACTGGGAAGCCGAGGAGGGTGAATCACCTGCGTCTTTGTTTCACAGGCAAATGGAAAACAGCAATCACTTGTGTTTTCCGTGTATTCAGACGGCTACCATTGGCTCACCACAATCATGAGATTCTAAGCCAAAAAAATAAAAGGCTTTGGGTGACCTACTATTTCTCTCTGGTTTCTACACCCAAACTTTTACATTACTTATAACATTACTTACAATAGGCTGTGTCCAAAAAAAAAAAAAAAAAAAAAAAAGCAGGCAAACGCAAACTAGTTAATTTTCACTTAATCTAATCCACTCAAAAATAGAAAAAATACTTAAATTTTCCTATCATAAAAATCAGTTTTCCCATTTATTAAAGTGCTTTTTTTTTTTTTTTTCCGGTACCGGGAATCGAACGCACGAACTTGCGCTCGCCAGGCAGGCGCTGCGCCGCTGACCCAGTTCCCCAGCCCCTATTGAAGTGCTTTTATTTTTTTGTTTGTTTGGTTTTTCTCCGGTACCGGGAACCGAACTCACGACCTTGCGCTTGCCAGGCAGGCGCTTTTGCCGCTGAGCTAAATCCCCAGCCCCTGAAGTGCTTTTAAATTACTCAAGCGTGAGAGCTGTGCTGCGCCAGGGGTACACCCCGCTGCTCAGCTGCAACCAGCGGCTCACCGGGACTGTAAACTCAGCCCCAGTAACGAATTAAAGGAAGGAAGTTTAAAATAAAGGAAGATGGCTTATTTGAAAAAAGGAAGGAGGAGAAGTTGACAGCTACCCAGAAGAGCAGGGAGCCCTGGAAAGGTGGATGTCCGAGCCCTTGTGCCTGGCTCCTTTCTTTAAGACCAGTGGCTCCTCCCCCCGGGTGGGCACCTGGAATTTGTCCCAATCACATTGGCTCTCGGGCTGTCTTCAGCCCTAACCCGGGCACCTGCGCCTATGTTCCTCCCAGTCACTTGATTCCTTCCTGCCCTTTTGTGATGGATAAGTGGGTGGGGCCTTAGAGAGCAATGGTTTAGTGTTCATGACTAAGTAAAGGGGATCTATGTGTGCCAAGTGCAGTGAGATAGTGACCCTAGAGAGAGAATACACACATACATGTATAAACGGATGGGTGTGTGTCCTCTTATATACTAAATAAGAGTTTCTAAGCGGCCGCGCTTGTCTCCTTTGCATTTTTTTGGCGGTGGGTGAGGGGACTGGTTACCCCGATCTTCATGCTTCTGGCTTTATCTGTGCTTTGTCTGGTGACTCTTCCTGATGAATTCTCCTGTTAATTGCGTTACCTGGTGCCTTGTCAGGTCTAGTTTTTCTCTCTTTCTTTACCTTTGTCTCCTTAATCACTAGAGTTTAACTGCAGAGGCAAGAGCTACTTTTAGTAAGATTTCCTATTAATTTCCTTAATAAAGCTAAATGAGGCCTTTTTGGTGTTTGTGACAGAGTCTTGCTATGTAGCTCAGACTGGCCTTCAACTCACAGCAATCCTCCTGCCTCAGCCTCCCAAGCGCTGGGATTATAGGCATGCACTAGTACACCCGGCTATGGAACCATTTTAGACATGTTGACATGTTCTTCTAAGCCTCAATGAAAGATGCTTGTACAAACTATGTAACAAGCACCTGCCCTATTAAACAAGAAAGACATCAGCGCAGCAAAAGCCAGATACTATCCCTTGACTTCTTTCCCTCGCGTCCAGCCGCTAGAATACTTGAAACTCACATACGTATATTTCATGTATTTGCATAAGTATATTTCCCAACACCAAATTGCTGTGATCGTACTTTTGAACTGCACGCATGGTGTCCTTTCTGCATGTTTGATTACTGTCTAAGTATCATTCAGGAGGAACACGGTGAAAAGAACTCATCCACCACTCACTGCCGCCACAGAGTATGGAATTGCACCAACCATAGTGTTAGGTGGAAGAAATTTAAATCCAGTGCGAACAGGAAACCACAGCCCAGCCCCACACGCAGGGGCACTGCCATGTTTAGAAACTCTCCACCGGGTGCACACAGGCCACAGGGAGAGGCCTCCCACAGCGCCATCTCTGGTCAGAAGAGCCACACTGCACCCATCACCAGAAGGTAGCAAGCCAGATGTTTTAGGCTGTGCTCTGTTTGTGTGCTCTGGATCTTACCAGCAAACCAGCTCCAAACGCACCCGCAAAGGTTGCACCAGTTCTCACCCGAGGACCTCCCCATGCAATTCATGAGACCAGCACTTCCTGCGGAGCACGTATGGTAGAAAGTATAGTATCGTTCACATACTGGGCCAAGCTCCGCCCTTCCCAGAGCTCCCATCCCATTAGACATTCCCAAGCCATAGCAGCACACTGCTCCAAGACCAACAGCAGCCCCTCCAGAAACGAACCATCCTCCCCTCTGATCAGTTCTGAAAGTTTTTCCACTCATGATTCCGATGGTGCCTCTTGGCCAGTTCTCCCCGTCCGTGCTGGGTGTAAAGAGCCACTGATTCCTCCTGACGGAGCCCTTGCGGGGGGACACTGAGTGGAAATGCTGGAGGGGAGTGTCCTGAGACACACAAGCGTGGCAGCCAGCGTGAGGAGGGACCAGGCTGACCAAGAAGATCTGAAATCTCAGCTTCCAGTCCCCTTCAGCCCGCAGTTCCCTTTCCAGCACCTTGACCCCACACCGTCCGCCTCCACCTCTCCTTCCTCGGTGCTTTTGGGTGCTCGTCACTTCACTCACTGCCTTCTTGGTAGTGTTGGAATGGAACTCTTTCCTCTATTTCATTTTTTTAAACATTCTTTTTTCTCTGCCTGCCCCCCCCCCGGCTTCAGCTGAAACCTGTGTAACCTTGTGCTCCCCTCCCGCCCCACCTGCTACCCCACATGATGTACATACTCATGTTCCAGATCTTTTCTTCCTGCCGCTTGGCTTGGGCCGTTTTGTTTTATATTTTAAAAATTATATACAAAAAAAATTCTTGTTTTGGTCTTTTTGAGACAGGGTCTCGCTAGGCAGTTCAGGCTGGCCTTGAGCTCACTTTGTAGTGTAGGTTGGTCTTGAACTCGCAACGTTCCTCCTGCCTCAGCCTCCCGAGTGCTGGGATTACAGGTGGGCGCCACCATGCCCGGCTCATTTTTTTTTTTTTTTTTTTTTTTTTTTTTGGTTTTTCTCCGGTACCGGGAACCGAACTCACGACCTTGCGCTTGCCAGGCAGGCG
>NW_004955437.1:681826-686702 GCF_000276665.1 Chinchilla lanigera | reverse complement strand
TTTTTTGGTTTTTCTCCGGTACCGGGAACCGAACTCACGACCTTGCGCTTGCCAGGCAGGCGCTTTTGCCGCTGAGCTAAATCCCCAGCCCCTCCGGCTCATTTTTTTAACTATTCAATCACTAGAACATAGAAATACACTGGAATTTTGTATACTGATCGTTGTATCACTGTATTGATTGACCTTGTATATTGGTTGACCTTGCCAAACCTGTTTATTAGCTGACCTGGTATTCCCAGGGATTGGCTTAGAATTGTCTACATACAAACTCCTGTCTTCTGAAGTTGCTCACTTCTTCCTTTTACTTCCGTTTATTTTCTTCCATTGCAATTTCGATGTCTTTTGTTTCCTTGTCTTGCCTAATTACGGTGGCTAGAATCTCCACTACAGTGTTGAATAGAATTTCATTCCCAAATTTAGGGGGAAAACATTAAGTCTTTCACCCCTAAGCATAACATTAGTTGTATGTTTTTCATAAATGCTCTTCCTGCAAACACCTGTAATCCCAGCACTCAGGAAGCTGAGGCAGAAGGACTGCCACAAGTTCAAGACCAGCCTAGACTATATAGTCAGTACAAGGCCAGCCTGAACTACATAATGAAATGTTATCTCAGTAAACCAAAAAAAATGCTCTTCCTCAAGTTGAATATATTCCCTCTACTGATAATTTTTGAGAGTTTTTGTCATGAGTAGTGTTTTTTACCTATGTATTTCTATTTTAAATATGTTATTAATGCCTATTAATTTTATAAAATATTAGGTTGCAATATTTTCATACATGTACATAACATATTTTGATCATAACCATCCTTATACCCTCCCTCCCCTCCCCTCCCTCTTACTACTTTCTTCTTGTCCAGCAATAGTGTTGCAGTCATGGCGGCGCATGCTGCAATCCCAGCACCTGAGAGGCTGAGGCAGGAAGATCACTGTGAGTTGGAGGCCAGCCTGGGCTACATAGTGAGTTCAAGGCCAGCTTGGACTACAAAAAAAAAGTTTCCCTTCTAATTTCATGTCATGCTTTTAGATTGCACATATTAGGGCAAACGTGGTACTTGTCTTTTCTCATTTTGGCTTATTTCACTTAACACGATGGTCTCCAGGTCCGTCCATTTCCCTGAAATGGCATGACTGTCATTATCTCTATGGCTAAGTAGTAAATACTTCCTGTGTGTGTGGATCACATTTTCAGTACCCGCTTACCTGTTGGTGGGCACTGAGGCTGCTTCCACATCTTTCTGAGCTGTGCCCTAGTGGACAGGCACTATGGATCCCTGTAGTACACTGATTTTAATTCATCTGAGCATAAGCCAAGGAGTGGTATAGTTGGGTCCTATGACTGTTCTATTTTTACTTTTGGGGCAACCACTATACTAACTGCCAGAGAAGCTACACTAATTTACATTCCCACCAGCCATGCAAAAGGGTTCCTTTTCCCTCTACATCCTCAGCAGCATTTACTGTTTTTTGCATGCTTGATAGCCATTCTGGCCAGAGTGAGCTGGAATCTCAATGTACTTTTGAGTTGCATTTCTCTAGTAGCTAAAGATGTTGAACACTTTCTCCTACGCTCATTGGCCATTTGTACTTCTTCTTTTGAGAAGCAACTGTTCGTTTCATTGGCCCATTTATTGACTAGGCTCTTTGACTTTTTGGTGTTCAGTTTTCTGAGTTCTTCACATAGTTTAGATGTCAATCCCTGTCAGAAGGCTAGCTGCCAAAGATTTTCTCCCACCGCTTCTCTTCACTCTATTAGTTACTTCTCTTGCTGTGCAGGAGCTTTTTAACTTGATGGAGGACTATTTGTTGATTCTTAATGGTATTTCCTGTGCTGCTGGAGGCCTATTCAGGAAGTCTGTGCCTCTGTCTATGGCTTCAAGTGCTTCCCCTATATCTTCTTCTGCCGGTGTCAAAGTTTCAGGCCTTATACCTAGCTTTTTTATCCACTTTGAATTCTTTTTTGTACAGGGTGAGAGAGAGGGATCTAGTTTCAATTTTCTACAAATGGAAGTTTCTCAGCATCATTTGCTAGAGAAGCTGTCTTTTCTCCAACATATATTTTTGGCTTCTTTGGCAATAATCAGATGATTGTAGTTGCGCTGGTTTGTCACTGTGTCTTCTATTGCATTGGTCTGTGTATCTATGTTCGAGCCACCGGTATCATCTAAAATCAGATATGCTGATGACTCCGCCCTTGCTCTTTTTTGCTTAGGATTGCTTTTGGCTACGCTGGGTCTTTTGTGTTCTCTTACGAATTTGGGGGATTTTTTTTTTCCAGCTCTGTGAAAAAGGTCATTAGAATTCTGATGAGGGTTGCACTGCATCTATAGATCACTTCTGGTGATACAGCCACTTTAACAGTATTGACTCTGCTGACCCATGGACATGGGAGTCTATTTTCTAGCGTCTTGTCCAATTTATTTCATCATTGTGTAGGTTTCATCACAAATGTCTGTCACCTTCTAGGTTAACTTGATTCTTAGGTTGTTTTTGAAGCCACTGTGAATGGAACTGTTTTCCTGATTTCTTTCTCAGATAGTTCATTGCTAATGGATTTTAAAAGGTACATTATTGATTTCTCAACATTGATTTCTTGTATCCTGCCTGTATTGTTTTTAGACACCTTCCCCATGTTACTCGATACTATTGTGTGATTTTTGTCCTTTATTCTAACAATATGGTATATTGAAAGAGTTTATTTTTGCATATTGATTACTAACTTCATATCTTTACTTCTTAGAGCTGTATTCAGATTTTCTTTTCTCCCCCTTGACTCAGTCTCATTTTGTGTCATTCTAGAAAATTATCCATGCGCAAGGGCCTAAGTTCAATCCTCAGTAGTGCGCGTGCGCGCGCGCACACACACACACACACACACACACACACAATGAGGAGGCCAATGTGGCACAGCGAATGAATTGGCTAATTGGCAATATAGCTCAGAAAGGTAAATGGGCCAAGGGAGGGGTGGGAAGGACATGCGGGGCTTTGCAGGAAGTTAGCTTTACTCTGAATGAATGGAGAAGTCACTGGAGAGTTTTAAGTGTAGGAATTACCTGATCTAACTCATTTTTAACAGACTTATTCTGACTGCTGTGCAGAGAAATGACCACAGAGAACAAGGACAACAGTGACTGAGACAGTCAGGAGACACAGGAGATGAATGTGGATGTATTTTCAAGGTAAAGCCAACAGAATTTAAGCTAGATTGGGTATGGAATAGCAGGAAAAGAGAGGAGACATCAGTGTCTCCAAAGACTGGGGCCTAAACGGTTGAAAAAATAGAACTGCCAAGCCCAATTCTATCCAGAGGAAGGCTGAGAGGGAAGACCTGATCAGCTCTAGACGTGCTGAATGTGAGGTACTTGTCAAACATTTGCAGTAGCAATCTGGAATTCCAAGGAATTCTGATCTAGATATATAAATTTGGAGGTCATCGCACAAAGATCATCGTCTACATTGGTATTTAAATCAGGCAGGAAAAACAAACAAAAAAAGGGGGGGGGCTGGGGATTTAGCTCAGCGGCACAGCACCTGCCTGGCAAGCACAAGGTCGTGAGTTCGATTCCCAGTATCAGAAAAAAAAAAAAAAAAAAAAAACTAAATCAGGCAGGAAGTCGTGAAACAAAATAAAATCACCTAGGGACAGATAAAAGAAAAGAGCCAGGGTTTGAGTTACGGACCCTACGCTGTAAACCAGGGAGCAAGTGACCAGTAGGGCAGCAGAGAGAGGCCTGAGGAACAGAAGGATTCCGAGTCCTCTGAACTTACATTTACACGTAGCGTGCAACTAAATTCTAATTCAGTGGGGTAGGTCCGTCCTGCGTATTCCTAGCCCTGCAATGGGCTGTCGTCTTCTTTGTGCTTGCTCCCCATCAGTTTATAGAAGTTCCCCCAAAGCCTCTCGGAAGCAGGACTGGTGGAAAGGGATTGGATTATAGAGGTTACAGCTGACTTGCTGTTAGGAGTCGAGGTCTGGCCGGAAGAGGGGGCCCCTGGGGGCTTGACCCGGAAAGGTAACCTCCCTCCCTGGCTTCTCCCTTTCCTCTGCTTTCTGGTTACCATGACATGAGCAGCTTTCCCCGGCTGCTCCCTTCTGGATGCCGTCCTGCCTCAGAGCCAGCAGACTATGGCCTGAAAACTCGCGCCAGAACAAACCCCTCCTCCCTTAGTGTCCATATCTGTTAGTGTCAGATATTGAGGCCCAGCGATGAGAAAGTGACTGAGACAGTCAGCTCTGTCCCTGGCGTGCTACGGACCACTGTGGTGACGACAGTCCCGTCCTCAACAGCATCAACCACCAAGAAGCTATCAGGAAAGAGAGCAAGCTCTTAGGGACTCAATACTCACCTGGGCTGTGGGGTCCCAGAGGTCGGGGAGGTCGTCTGGGCCCCAGGAGCAACTGATACAGCCTGAGTGGGTGCATGCTGTCTTGTTTTAGGCAGGATAAGGCAGGAAGTGGCCTGGATACCTCCCTAACACCGTCATTAAACTCAGTTTCTGCTCTACCACTCTCCCGGTTCCCCTTCAACTAACCACTTCTCCACCTCCCTTGTCATTTCCTGTCACTCAACCTCCAGCCTAGTGCCCCAGCATCCTTCTCCAAAATGGGTGACGAGGGGCTGGGGATTTGGCTCAGCTGCACAGCGGTAGCCTGGCAAGCACGAGGTCGTGAGTTCGATTGCCGGTACCGCAAAAAAAAAAAAAAAATGGGTGAGGACAGCAGAAATGGTGAATTCAGTTCTTGCCACCCAGGTCTAGAGAGCCCTTCCCAGTCCTCGTCGTGACCCAGGAAGTTTGTATCTGTAATCCCATGAAAAGGTACTGGAATTCTAGCGAGTTAATTCCAACCTGCCACTTCCAGTGCAACCCATGG
>NW_004955437.1:659283-681066 GCF_000276665.1 Chinchilla lanigera | reverse complement strand
GAGAGAGGGTCTCGCCATGTAGTTGGACCAGGTTTGAACTCACTATGTCGCCCAGGCTGACCTCAAACTTGTGGTGATCCTCCTGTCTGTCTCCCAGGTGTGCACCACCACACACTGTAGGAAACTGTTTTAAATGAACTAGGCTTCACCAAACACTGGAATCATGGGCAACCGTTAAGAATGATGTTGATTGTTGGGCATGGTGGCGCAGGTCTGTAATCCCAGCACTGGGGAGGCTGAGGCAGGAGGATCACTGCAAGTTCGAGGCCAGCCTGGGCTACAAAGTGAGCTCAAAACCAGCCTGAACTGCACAGTGAGACCCTGTCTCAGAAAGACAAAAAAAATTAAAAATAAAAAAATTTGAATAAAATGCTGGGGATACAGCTTAGTAACAGGTTGCATGTTTAGCCTATGTAAGGCCCTGAGTTCAGTATCCAGTACCCACCCCAAAATCAAACAACCAAATTTAAGAACAGTCTATAAAAATGACTGATTTCTATTCTTTTAAAATGTCAGTACAATGAAAGACAAAGCCTAAGGAACTATACCCTTATTTAAAGGGAACTATAAAGACTTAACTAAATGCACTATATTGCACAATCCTAGATTAGATCTTGGCCCAAGAAATAAAATTGTTATAAAGGATGTTAGGGGACAATTGGCAAATTTTGAATATGCACTGCTGATTAGGTCACAGTATTATACCAGTTTTCCTGATTTTGATCATTGTACTACATTGTGTAAAAGGTTGTTCTTGTTCTTCGGAAATTCACACTGATGAGCATGGGGGTAAAAGGGCGCTTACTCTCACATGGTTCAGAAAAAAAATCCTAACATGCATTTACAGAAAAATAGTGATAAGACCAATGTGATCAAGTGATATCCATCGATAAATCTGACATCCTGGGATAGCTTGGAATTCTTTTTAGTATTCTTGCCCTTTTTCTGTGAATTTTAAATTATTTCAAAATAAAAAGTTTCCAAAAAGAAAGAGGACTTGCTGGTGAAATCTGTATTTCTTGATGGAAGGTGCACACAGTGCCCCAGGCTATAGCTACGATGCCTCCCCACGGGATGTGCCCACAGCCGTGCCAGATACTTCCGGAGGACTCTCTCCTCTCGGGCTACTAGAGACGCAGGGTGGCTGACCCCAGCGCTGGCCTGGGCTGGCTCAGGGAGGCAGAATGAAGGTAGGCGTGGTGGTGCACACCTGTAATGCCAGCACCTCTGGAAAGTCACGGTAGGACGATCGATAGTTCAAGCCCAGCTTGGGCAACTTGGGTAGGTGAATTTTCCAAGACAACAAATTTCCTTTTGATTTTGTTTACTCCGATTTTCTATTCTACTGGCATCCCCTCCCTATCTCTAAGGGTCCTCTGCAGGGGATAGAGGCAGAGATAGATGGAACAAAAACTACCCAAAGTTAGTGTTTGCTGTAGGTAATCCGACTGCAAAATGTAGAATTTTAGATTTGGAGTAGAGTTGGGGGAGATGGCGCACACCTACAATCCCAGCACTCGGGAAGCTGAGGCAGGAGGATTGTTGCGAGTTGGAGAGCAGCCTGGGCTACAAAGTGAGCTCAAGGCCGGCCTGAACTGCAGAGCGAGACCCTGCCTCAAAAAAAAAAAAAAAAAAAAAAAAAAAAAAAAAAAAAAAAAAAAAAAAAAAAAAAAAAAAAAAAACAGATGTAGAGTAGAGTAGAATTCAGAATAGACTGTGTTCTTTTTTTCTTTAATTTTTTCTTTATACACAGGGTCTCACCACATAGTCCAGGCTGCCCTTAAACTCACTACATAGCCCAGGCTATATGACGAATTTCTGCCTCCCTGTGCTCCTGCCTCCTGCCTCCCTGGGCTGGGACTACAGGCGTGCGCCACCATACCCAGCTTTGCCTGTGTTCCTTCACCGTGGATGTCGTCAATCATGCGTTCTTCTTGGAAAGCAAAGGTTTCTCCCAGACCCAGCCCAGCATCTTACTCACTTCCCAGAAGGAGAAAAGGAAATCCTAACAAGGCGCAAAGTGGGACCCAAAAGTCCCCTGAGCTCCCTCTGTCTCAGTGAGTAGTTTCAAGTGGAGACAAGGTGCGGGTCCTCTGAGAAGCTCCTGTACAGAGCTGGTGAATTAAGCTTCCTCTCCTGGAAGAGGAATGGGGCGATGCCTCGCCACCCCACACTCCTTTCTAGGTCCTGCCCTCCTGCAGTGCAGGGGCAGCCACTGTGCAGTTCCCTCCTATAACAAAGGAGATGCCATGTCCACAACAAGGGCTGGGACTGCCCAGGGGCCCAGGAGCTGAGCCGAGTCTCCCCGCCTGTCACCTGCCCTCCAACCACACCCACGCGGTCCTGCTTTCCCCACTTCCCCAGGGGCTGTCAGGGACAGCGGCCCCTCCCTCATCCCCCCAAGGTTCCTCTGCTCCCTCCTCCCCATCTCTAGGGTGTCCAGGACATTGTGTGACTCAGGAAACAGCTCAGACGTGAGGCCGTAGCAGGCTGAGGAAGAGGAAAAAGGGGCAGTGGGAGCAGAGGAGGTGGCCCTGCCTCGGGGAGCTCTGAGGGTCCCTTCCTGAAGAGGGAGAGGGGACCTGGGCTGGGGCGGGGGCTCTGGAATGCAGACCCCTTCCCTGCTGCTGCTGCTGCTGCTGCTGCTGCTCCTGCCACTGCCGGGTTTCCCACTTGCCATGGCCAGAGGTGAGACGCGGGGTGGGCGAGGTAGGGCTGTCTCCCCTAGGAGGAGTCCGGGTGGGGGGGGGGACCAGGCCTAGCCCCAGGCTTTGAGGGCATCCTGGGTGAAAGAGGCTTCCCCTGATGGAACAGCCGCAGGTAGAGCCAACGGCCACAGGAGCTGCTCAGACCAGCGCCACGGGCATGGTTCCAAGGGTGGTGACCGCTGGAGGATGGGCAAGAGGGTGCCCACTGCCAGGGATAACCCACTTGGCCCTGGAGCTAAGAGGCAGAGGGTTCTTGCGGCCAGGTTGAGAGGGGAAGGGGGAACAGACGGACACCTGCAAGGGGAAGAGGCGAGGAGAGAGGAGCGGGAGATGGAGACAGGGGAGGTCAAGGGCCCATCGAGTCCCTTCCCAGTCCAGCTGTCCCCACCCCCGGCTCAGCGCTGAGCCCTTCCTGGAGGAAATCCCTTCAATGCCTCCGCCATTCACCTCCTGGGAGCCCGGGGCCCCCCTCCTGACTCCCTGTTGTCTTGCTTCCGGGGGATGGAGCTGGGGGCTGGACTTCAGAGGCCAGAGAATAAACAGGAAAGGGGGTGGGGAGTCATGACTGAAGGCCTGGGACACTGGGACCACTTGGGTACGGGACAGGGGTGTGAAGGACAGGGTGGTCTGGAGCGCGAGTGAGCGGGCGTGGTGAGCTGGGCGTGGGCCGGAGGAGGACAGACCGGGCGCTGGCCCTGGTCCCCATCGGTCTCCCTCTTCACCCCAGGGCTGCTGTGCGGGAGCGCCCCAGAACCCTGCGCCAACGGAGGCACCTGCCTGGGCCTGCCTCAGGGGCCCGGGGCCTGCCGGTGAGTGTGCCCGGTGCAAGTGTGAGACGGAGAGAGGAGATGCCAGGGCGTGGGGAGAAAGCGGAGAGAAGGACATGAGCGAAGGCGACGGGGGAGGTGGAGAAGGGGCGACAGCACCTGAGTTTGCCACTCCCCCGCCTGCCCAGGTGCGCCCCCGGCTTCCTGGGCGAGACGTGCCAGCTTCCTGACCCCTGCCGGGATGCCCAGCTCTGCCAGAACGGGGGCAGCTGCCGCGCCCTGCTTCCCACACCCCCAAGCTCCCCCAGCGCCCCCTCGCCACCGACCCCCAGCTTCTTCTGCACCTGCCCCTCTGGCTTCACTGGCGAGAGGTGCCAGACCCAGCTCGAAGACCCCTGCCCTCCCTTCTTCTGCTCCAAGAAGGGCCGCTGCCACCTGCAGGCCCCCGGCCGCCCCCAGTGCTCCTGCACGCCTGGGTGGACAGGTGAGCGCCGCTGGGTGGCGAGGAAGGCGCGGCGGGCGTGGGGGCCAGGCGGTGGGTGGGAAGGAGCGAACCGGCGCCCGAGAGGCCATGAGCCTTTTGAAGATAAGGCCTCAAGACTTTACAAGCCAACCTGTGGCAGGCAACCCACTCACTCAAGACTGACAGTCACTGGCATCCCTTGCTAAGGTGGTAAAATAGTTCCAAACTAGTTCAAGTATTTCCAAGTTACAGATGCCATGAGCCCTTTAGGGCACCATCTGGGTGTCTCTCCGGGACCCTTCGAGCTCCCCGGAACTCAGCAGCCATGGGTCCCTTTCCTACCACAGACCTCCAGGCTCCGCCCTCTGAGGCCGCCCTGAGTGGTGGGCACCCCTGATGACCCTGCAGAGACCTCCGTGGCGGAGGTGTGCGGGGCTGGAGGGATCAGGCGGAGAGAGACCTGGGGATGCATCCCCGGAAGGAGACCTGGCCCGGGGCAAGGTTACCGCCTGAGAGTAGGGGCTCTGGGGCAGCCACCAGATCAACGCCTCTCTGCCGCTGACTGGTAGCTACGTGACCTTGCTCGGGATCTTCAAGTTGCCTGGGCCCTCCTTGTCAGCAGACGAGCGGTCCTTCAGACGGTGCTGAGAGGATGAGAGGAAAGGACGCTCAGGAAGTGCTTACTTAGCTCAGCACCTGGCACAAAGCACATGCCGTGACTGGCGGTTACCACCGCCGCCCTGCCGTTACCATTGGTTCACACGGCTGGCAATGAGTCTCCTTGTGGTTATTCACAGAGAGATTAAGAGCTGAGACCCTCACTGAGAGGCAGGCCCACCCTCGCAAGGGCATGCGGCCGTTGTAGCACAGCAAGGGGCCAACCTGAGCGTCCTGCAGACGCCGGTGTTTTCCACCTCTGTCTCCCAAGAAAGTTGCCAATCTTCCGGGTTTTCCCAAGCAGGGTCAGTTTCCGACACCTCCATCACGAGGCACAGGTCTCGTTTTCAGTGTGGAAAATGTGGCTGGTCCAGTACAGCCCTCTGAGGCACGGCAAAACTGGTGTGCGGGGAGGACAGGGCAAAGACATGTGGGAGAAGGGGAGGGAAATGTCAGAATTCGAGACCAGCCAAGGGGAGAGCGGAGCAGTCTCGGACGGGCTGGAACACGGGCAGTGCTCCCACGAGCCCCCTCTGCCCTCTGCCGCAGGCGAGCAGTGCCAGCTCCGGGACTTCTGCTCAGCCAACCCCTGCGCCAACGGAGGCGTGTGCCTGACCACCTACCCCCAGATCCAGTGCCGCTGCCCACCGGGCTTCGAGGGTCACACCTGTGAGCGCGATGTCAACGAGTGCTTCCTGGACCCCGGCCCCTGCCCGGAAGGCACCTCCTGCCATAACATCCTGGGCTCCTTCCGGTGTCTCTGCCCGGCAGGCCAGGAGGGTTCACACTGTGCGCTGCAGAAAGGACCCTGCCCCGCTGGGGGCTGTCCGAACGGGGGCACCTGCCAGCTGGTGCCGGGGGGAGACGCCAGCTCTCACCTGTGCCTCTGCCCCCCAGGTGCGTGCTCAGGGAGTTTCCTGCAGCCGCCCTCCCTGGGCAGGAGGGTCGTCTCCTTCGGGCCCCCTCCCCACAATGATCCTGTAACTGTCAGGTTTTACCGGCCTGGACTGTGAGGTGAATCCAGACGACTGTGTCAAGCACCACTGCCAGAATGGGGGCACTTGCCAGGATGGGCTGGGCGTCTACACCTGCCTCTGCCCCGACGCCTGGACAGGTGAGCTGTCGCAGCCGAATTCACAGCGCCCTCGGCCGGGAGAGGCAGACCTGACCGCTCCTCCTCCCAGGGCTCCCCGCTCCAACCCCTTGCCTCCTCCCCGACCCTCTCCAGGCTGGGACTGCTCCCAAGATGTGGATGAATGCGAGGCCCAGGGCGCCCCTCGCTGCAGAAACGGGGGTACCTGCCAGAACTCGGCCGGTGGCTTTCACTGCGTGTGTGTGAGCGGCTGGGGCGGCGCAGGCTGTGAAGAGAACCTGGACGACTGTGTTGATGCCACCTGCGCCCCAGGAGCCACCTGCATTGACCGTGTGGGCTCCTTCTCCTGCCTCTGCCCACCTGGGCGCACAGGTGTGGGGCGAGGGAGCCGGGAGCGGGGTAAGGCGGGTGCGGGGAGCGCTGGGAGCACGAGCCTTGCTGCTCCGGCCCTGCAGGCCTCCTGTGCCACCTGGAGGACATGTGTCTGAGCCAGCCGTGCCACAGGGAAGCCCAGTGCAGCACCAACCCCCTGACGGGCTCCACGCTGTGCCTGTGCCAGCCCGGCTACTCGGGGCCCACCTGCCACCAGGACCTGGACGAGTGCCAGATGGGTGAGGCTCCCCGCACAGAGCCTCCCTGAGCCCAGGCAGGGCTCCGCAGTGGACAGGCAATGGGGAAACTGGTTTTCAAATGAAAGAACAGACACCTTTTCCTTAAATCTGTCCAGCGCTGGCATCTTTCCCAGCACAGCCCACCCCCCGGCGCTGGCTGCCAGGCCCCAGGAGCTGCACCTCCGTCCTGCACTACAAAGATGCAGCCCCTTCCCTGATCTCATCCCATCCAGCACAAGCGGCCCGCGCCTTCCTGAGCCTGGGCCCCCTCGGACTCCCCGCTGTCCCCTCCCGCAGCCCAGCAAGGCCCCAGCCCCTGTGAGCACGGTGGCTCCTGCCTCAACACCCCCGGCTCCTTCAACTGCCTCTGTCCGCCTGGCTACACGGGCTCGCGCTGCGAGGCGGACCACAACGAGTGCCTGTCCCAGCCCTGCCACCCGGGCAGCACCTGCCTGGACCTGCTTGCCGCCTTCCACTGCCTCTGCCCGCCAGGTACAGCCGGGAGGGCCTCGGGTGGAGCGGACAGAGAACTGACCCTGAACCTGCTAGGGACCTAGCTAAGGACGGCCTCGGGCAAGTGGGCTCAATTCCCACTGGATGCTCCTCCTCGAAATACTTCCCCTTCCGAGTGACCAGGGGGACACCGTGAGCTCCAGAAGAGCTGCCGCAGACGGGAGTGAGCCTGTACCCTGCTCAGCCCTGGGAGCCGCAGTTCACTTCATGTGCACAGCTGGGTCTGCGGCACACAGCCCAGCCCGGCTCCCCCTAAGCCTCCGAGCTTTCCCCTGCAGAGATAAGGAAAGGAACGCTGCGAGGCTGCACACACCTCCAGGCTGTTACGGGTGGGAGTCTTCCTGGGAAGAGACTGCACAGCCAATGTCAGGGAGCTGCAGAAAAATCATAGCCAACATGGTGCCGGGTACTATCTGACCATCTCACACATGCTCTCAGCTCAGCAATAGCCCTCTGAGGTCAGTGCTGTCACTGTACCCGCTTTACACATGAAGACGCTGAGACACAAGAGGGCAAGTGGCTCATTGAGGTGCACAGCTGACACTCGGCAGAGCCAGGACTCAAACCCAGGCTTCCAGTTGTAGCCCCACAGTGTATCTCCTCTCTGAGCTCAAGCAGCGCCCCAGGGTGGTGGCACAGGCCACTCACAGGGGAGCATAGAAAACTGTTCTGTAAGGGGCTGGGGATTTAGCTCAGCGGCAAAAGCGCCTGCCTGGCAAGCGCAAGGTCATGAGTTCGGTTCCCGGTACCGGAGAAAAACCAAAAAAGAAAAAAAGAAAACTGTTCTGTAATCTGAGAAACAGACAGCCGGGGGGATGCAGCGGAGGTCTGAAGGCTGATCTGTCTGAGCTCAGAGACAGACCGTGGAGCCTAGGATGGCCCCAGAGCAATGGGGGAAACATGGCAGCAACACAGCTTCCCCAGTGCCCCTCACATCATCCCCTTTCTGCCTGGCATGGAGGGGGACAAGAAGAGCAACTCAGCCAGCAGGCAGACCCCGCTGCCTCACTGCACCTCGAGGACCCGGTGAGACCCACCCTCTGTACACCGCACCTGCTCACTGCTGCCAGCCCTGGGCAGGTCCCAGCGGGAGCCCTGGCTCCCTGAGCCACCCCCACAGAGCAGAGGCCTCAGAGTTCCTCGGCCCAAATCCCAGGCCACCAGCACAGGAGGGGCGGCCGAGGGGCAAGGTTGTGTGGGGGCACCCAGGTCTCCCGGACAAATGGAGGAGTCACCCAGCCAGGACTCTGGCCGAATCCCACCGCTCACCCTGCTCCTGCCCTCAGGTTTAGAAGGGCAGCTCTGTGAGGTGGAGACCAACGAGTGTGCCTCGGCTCCTTGCCTGAATCACGCCGACTGCCAGGACCTGCTCAACGGCTTCCTGTGCATCTGCCGGCCCGGTGGGTGCAGACTCCAGCCCCGCCCCCACCCCAGCCCCACCCCCACCCCTCCACCCAGCTGCAGGGTCGAGGTTCTGGGAGCTCTGTCTAGCCTGCCCAGGCAGCCAGCGTGGGGGCGCCCACATCTCCAACTCCTCTGCTCCCCGGTCTCTCCTGTTCCATCCCAAGTCTCCCCTTGCTTCTTCCCGCCCTCCTCGCTGTCCTGCCAAGCCGCCCGCCCCGACGCCCCTCCTTTCCAGCCTCCTGCACACTCCTCCGTGCATCCTCCCCCACCGGGGCCCGGGCTGGTCCTGGCGCTGCCGCCCTGGACACAGGCAAAGCTAGCACAAGTCCTGCTTGTTCCAGCTCAGTCAGAAACCCTCCTGGACTACGATTACTGAATATTCATCTACTCCAGCACCAGCACTTGGCTTTCTGGGCTTTCTTTGTGCTTTGGAAGTTATGTACCATGTCATTTAATCCTTTCGGTGGCGACAGGAGACAGATTCTTTTCTTTCCCCCAGGCTAGGGATGGAACCCAGGGGCTCACGCACGCCTGGCTGAGCTGCGCCCCAGCCCGGGCTGTTTATCACCCCCTGGGCTGCGGGGCAGCTTGCCCGAAGCTGCCCAGCTGGCAGGTGGCGGTGCTTCCCGCCCTCTGCACCCCCTTCCTGCGGCTCCAGGCCCTGCCCCTCTGTCTTCTCTGGGAAGCCCCACAGGTCACCTCTCCTGACCAGAAGCGCTGCGTTGCGTCTCCTCGATGACCTTGGCCTTCTCTCCCACCACTCGCTTCCCCCAGGATACACAGGCACCTGGTGTGAGGAGGACGTGGACGAGTGTGGGAGCTCTCCCTGCACCAACGGCGGGCGGTGCCAGGACCAGCCAGGAGCCTTCCTCTGCGAGTGTCTCCCGGGTATGGCGGGGCTCAGGCGCTGGCGGGCAACGGAGGAAAGGGCAGAGCCCTGTACGGTCCCTGATCTTCCCGGCCCACAGGCTTTGAAGGGCCACACTGTGAGCGAGAAGTGGACGAGTGTCTGAGTGGCCCGTGTCCCACTGGAGCCACCTGCCTTGATCTCCCGGGAGCCTTCTCTTGCCTCTGCCCATCCGGCCTCACAGGTGAGCAGGGGAGGCGTTAGAGAGAGCAGAGAAAAGTCCGAGTCCGTTCGGGATGGGGCAGGGGTCCGTGGTGAGTGCTTTATGATCGGGATGAGCACCCCTAAAGTAACTCAGAACAAAGCCTGCACAAGCACACAGCCGGGGAGGCAGGGTCGGTGTGACTCTGGAGCCCACGGCGGCCCCGGTGTGGGTGTGGCAGGGTCACGCAGAGGACCAGCAAGCCAGACTGAAGAGGAGAAAGGGGCATGGATGGTGGAGCTGGATCTTGAGGAGCTTGTGAAAATGAATGCCAGAGAGTCTGTGTCAACTGGAGAGGACGGCATGTGCAAAGGGAAGCAAGCGCACTTCGTCTAAGGAGCCCTGTGTGACTCGAGCTTCCAGTGCAGCAAACAGTTGTAGGAAAGTCAGGTCACGCAGGAGCCCAAGTGACAGGAGTTAGCTTCCGGAAGACAGGCAGGCCCCACTGAAGGACAAGGGCACGGGGAGCCAGCCTGCCATGCACAGGAGGCGGACTCCGGCCCTCAAGGACGTGAAAGGCCTGGGTCCTCCGACTCGTCTCCCCACCGCAGGCCCGCTCTGCGAGGTGCCCCTGTGTGCACCCACCCTGTGCCAGCCCAAGCAGAAATGCCAAGAACTGGACCACGAGGCCCACTGCCTCTGCCCCGACGGAAGCCCTGGCTGCACCCCTGCGGACAACTGCACCTGCCACCACGGACACTGCCTCAGGTAGCACCGCCGGCGCCCTCTGCCCTCTTCAGGGGAAGGTGGGAGTGGTGCAGGTCTGTGGGAAATGGCAGGAGGAGATGGCAGCCTCGGCCGAGGCACTCTCCCAGGAGGGAAGAGCTCATGCAGGATGTGGCAGTCGAGGGAAAAGCCCAGTCCAGGGCCACTGTGCCATTCACTGGACAAATATCCACCACGCATTATGTGGGGCGCTGACTCAGGCACTGGGGAAACCGCACAGGGTGGAGGAGACAAAGCGGCTGCTGCCAGGGAGCCTCCATTCTGAGGCGGAAGGCGGGCAGTGAGCAAGTTATGGAAGATGTACACGGAGAAAATAAGGAGGGGAAGGCGCAGCTACGTGAACACTCACAGAGGAGAGAGAGACCAGAGCCTCAGGACCAAGCCAAAAGAAGTCCCGGGGCCTGGCCCATGGGGCAGCGAAAGCATACGCCCTCCTGCTCTGTCTGGTCAGGTCCTCGTGTGTGTGTGACGCGGGGTGGACCGGGCCGGAGTGCGAGGCAGAGCTGGGGGGCTGCATCTCTGCACCCTGCGCCCACGGGGGTACCTGCCACCCTCAGCCCTCTGGCTACAACTGCAGCTGCCCAGCAGGCTACACAGGTGAGGCCCCACCCAAACCATGCACGCCTGGGCTGCTCACCCCCTAATCAAGCGCACGCCCAGGGCTCCGCAGCTCCGTCACCGCTGGGGAGAACTGGGCACGGGCTCCCAGGACACAGTGGGCCGGCAGGGGAGAATATGAGGGCAGCGATGAGAAAGGAGGGGAGGGAAGGGGCCCCTGTTCTCATGCCCACCTCTTTCCCCCAGGGCCCACCTGTCTCGAAGAGGTGACAGCCTGCCACTCGGAGCCCTGTCTCAACGGCGGCTCCTGCAGCCCCAGCCCTGGGGGCTACTCCTGCACCTGCCGCCCAAGCCACACAGGGCCCCAGTGTCAAACAGCCGTGGACCACTGCGCACCTGGTGAGCGATCGCCCCGGCCACAGGGAGATGTGGGGAGGGGCAGCTGCGTTGGTGCCGTATTTTTTAAAACGAGCAGCTGACAGCACCGAGCGCTGTTTGGCTGGCATGTGTGTGTCTCGTGCACAGTGTGACTAAGGTCACAGGCCAGGTTACACAGGCAAGGAACCCAGCCCCTCACGGCCCCCTCTCTCCAGCCCCGTGCCTCAACGGGGGCACCTGTGTGAACAGGCCCGGCGCCTTCTCCTGCCTCTGTGCGGCCGGCTTCCAGGGCCCGCGCTGTGAGGGAGAGGTCCGCCCCAGCTGCGCAGACAGGTAAGTAGACAGCAGAGACCCCAGGGGGCAGGGCAGCCCCTCCACTCCGCTAGCCCCAGGCTCCTCCCCTCCTGCTCAGCGGGCTCCCGGGTGCCGCCCCTCCAGCCCCAGGCCTCCTTCCCACTGTGCGTCTCTTCTGCTCCAGTCCCTGCAAGAACAGGGCGACCTGCCAAGATGGCCCTCAAGGTCCCCGCTGCCTCTGCCCCCCTGGCTACACAGGAGGTAGCTGCCAGGTAAGGGGCCTTGAGCCGGGGGGTGGACAGCGTGAGTAAGGGGGTCCCTCAGGGAAGCGTGGCAGGACAGCCCCACGGAGGGAGGGAGGGAAGGAAGCCCAGGGCTCGGGTCCCGCGTAGGTCGTGTGGCATGAGGAAGGACTGAGTGGGTGTCTGATGCCAAGGCTGCTCTGGAAAGTGGGTCTCGAAGGAAACAGGGAGGGTCACCGGCCACACGCAGGAGTGAGTCCGGCGGTGAGGGCGGTGAGGGCTGTGATGACAAGGCCCCGCGGGGCTGGGGCCTGATGCCTCCTGTCCCTTCCGACCTTCAGACGCCCGTGGACCCATGTGAGCAGAAGCCCTGCCCACGCAACTCCCGCTGCCTCCGGAGCGGGCCCTCCTTCCAGTGCCTGTGCCTCCAGGGCTGGACCGGGGCTCTCTGCAGTGTCCCCCTGTCCCCCTGCCAGAAGGCTGCGCTGAGCCAAGGTACCAGTCCAAGGGCCAGGAGGGAAGGAGATCAAGAGTAACAGTGTCGGGGCTGGGGATTTAGCTCAGCGGCACAGCGCCTGCCTGGCAAGCGCAAGGTCATGAGTTCGATCCCCGGTACTGAAAAAAAAAAAAAAAAAAAGAATCACAGTGTCTTCCTCTGCCTCAGCCCACACAGCCACAGAACGGTGGGCCGCTCTGGCCAAACAACCACCCAAGAGTCAAAATACACACCAAGCAGGGAGTAGGCCATGCCCTTAATCACAGCGCTCAGGAGGCTGAGGCAGGAGGACCGCTGTGAGTTTGAGGCCAGCCTGGGCTACGTAGTGAGCTCAAGACCAGCCTGAACTGCATAGTGAGACCCTGTCTCAAAAAAGCAAACAAACAAATAAAATCAGAAAGCCCAACTGCAGTTATTGATCCCACAGTTCAACACCCAGGGAAGCCTAACACACCCCAGCTCCTGTTACCACATTCAGCACAACTCAAACCGCCAACCAGCCCAGCCAGTGAGACTCCAGCTAACCCAGGGACACAACTCACAGGGAGCAACTCCACCCTGTCGTGTTGGGACTCAGCCAGTGTACACCACATTTAACCTAACTACACTCATTTTGCCCCACTCGACCCCGTCGCACTAACCTCCTGGTAAAGGTGTCCTTGTTATTCAAGTAAGGTTTGTGGAGAGACTGCTCAGGAGACAGCCCTGGGGGTTAGGGTCTGGCTGACGGGACTCACAGTGAGATGCAAAGTGCACCAGGTGCATGCAAACCTCAGGGGCTACTGAGATTGGCCTCACTTGAAGTTTGCCTTGAGTTTTTCTTGGCTAAGGCCCACTTTAAGCCAAGAAAACCACTTCTAACTCTGATAAGCTTGAGAAAAGATATGTCCCTCCAGCCGTGGTGGCTCATGCCTGTAATCCCAGTACTTGGTAGGCTGAGGCAGGAGGACTGCTGCAGTTTCGAGGCCAGCCTAAACTGCATAGTTTAGGGCTGGGCTACAAAGTGAGCTCAAGGCCAGCCTAAACTGCATAGCAGGACCCTGTCTCAAAAAGACAGACAGACAGACAGACAGACAGAAAGATATGTCCTGTGCTGGGGCAGAAAAGGTGGGAGGGAGGACACGATGTGTTCACCTTTCAGGGCCAGGAGTTACATGCAGGGCCTCTCTGCTCAGTGTCCGGAGCCCCTGGACACCCTGTACCACTCCTAGCTGCATCTCTTCCCGTTTGTCTTTCTGCCCAGGCGTAGAGGTCTCTGCCTTGTGCCAGAACGGGGGCCTCTGCATCGACAGCGGCTCCTCCCACTTCTGCCACTGCCCGCCAGGGTTCCAAGGCAGCATATGCCAGGACAGTGTGCACCCCTGTGAGTCCAGGCCTTGCCAGAACGGGGCCACCTGCATGGCCCAGCCCAAGGGGTATCTCTGCCAGGTGAGGGGCCTGGAGGGGAGCGAGGGGAAGGAGGGCAGGACGATGAGGGTGGGCCAGCTGTGGGAAACAGGAGCGACGCCAGGGATGGCCTGCTACGCCGTTCTCCTCCTTTCGCTCACCTCCTACATCTAACCAACCCCAGGCCAGGCCATCCAACCTCCTCCTAAAAATTTCCCAACTCTGTCCTTTCCCCGCAGTGCTTTACTCCACTGCCTCGGGCCAGGCCCGCGCCTGAACATCTGCATCAGCCTCCCAAACACCGTCCCCACCTTCACCTCCATCCTTCTGTTGGTTCAGTCTACCCCACACCAGCGGACCCAGCTGAAAACAGTCGGCTGAGGGCTCGCTTCCTAACAGCCTTCAGGGCTGCCCGCTCCCTGCATGAGCCAGCCCTACCTGCCTCCCGGGCCTCACCTGTCCCCTCCCACTGTCCTAGCCCTGCTCCAACCACAGCAAACTGTCCCTGGCATCTCGCTGACTCCTGCCTCGGCTCTTCATCCCTGGGCGGCCTTCCCACCC
Source organism: Chinchilla lanigera (assembly GCF_000276665.1). Taxonomy (NCBI): domain Eukaryota; kingdom Metazoa; phylum Chordata; class Mammalia; order Rodentia; family Chinchillidae; genus Chinchilla; species Chinchilla lanigera. The sequence continues at coordinate 667,100 of NW_004955437.1, read as the reverse complement.
CTCGTCCACTGCCTGGGGCCCAGAAGGCAGCTGCCTCAGCAAAATGGGTCGCTTCTCTCTCCTCCCTTGGAGCGGCGAGGGCGGCCCAGGCCACGGAACCTGGAGAGCCAAAGCCAGGATTCAAGTCCAAGCAGTCCGGTTCCCGCAGTCAGCGTCACAGCTTTTGGCAGAAGGCACACGGCAGACCCCAACCCGCCTTTTGCATCACTCTAATTTCATTTTTAACTTTTGTCACGAGCATTTCACACACTTTTGTGTGCAGTGCACTGTTCAGACGTGAGTCTTTGCACTTGGCATCCTCCTTATGAAGCCCCCTCCTCCGGAGGCTTTCGAAGCACCTCGCCCTGGTTCCCACCAGCCCTCGCCGCTCCTGGGGGCTTTGCGAATCTCCTTTTGCTCTGACTCGCTGCGGCCTTCCCCTACCCCATCCCTGCACACCGCTCCTCCTTCAAGAGCCGTGTGTGCTACAGACCTCACCTGCGACCCTTCTCTCACTAGGCAGCCATGGAAGCCTCAGAAAACGGCCGTGGGGCTGGGGATATGGTGTAGGGATACAGCTCTTGCCTTGCATGCACAAGGCCCAGGGTTCGATCCCCAGCACCAAAAAAAAAAAAAAAAGGAACCGGCCATGGAGTCACAGACTCACTCTGAATCCCAGGTCTGCCACCATAGCTGTGTGACTTGCGAAAGTCACTGCGCCTTTCTGGGACTCTTCGTTATCTGTGGTGTGAGGATCAAATAAGACAATCCATGCAGAGCGCTGTCAGGGGGGTTTCATAAGGTTAGGTATACAAATCATGCAGTAAGTGCTAGTCTCTCTCTGTCTCTCTGTCTCTCTGGCTCTCTCTCGCTGTGAACTTCGCAGAAACAGCAATGTTTGTTTTTATATTGTTTCTATATTGCCTAAAACGGTGTCTGGCACAAAATGGACATTTGGTAGATGCTTATGAATTAATGAATAAAGGGGGAGAGGGCCTCTAGGCTGTGCTGGTAGGGAAAGAGGTTCCACCACGGTCTGAGCTGTGTTCAGTAGCAACGCATCACCAGGCTGCCCGAGCCGGGAGGGCTGTGTGTCTCCGAGTAACGGAGTCTCGTGTGGTGCTGAGGCCAACGAAGCAGGCCTCGAGGCCCACGGGTGGCGAGGAGGGATGCTGCCAAGCTGGAAGGTGGCGTCGGGGCAGGCTGTGCGGAGCAGGGTTCACCCGCTGGTCCCCTCTGACCCTCCCTGCCTGCAGTGCGCCCCGGGCTACAGCGGACAGAACTGCTCAGAACTGAACGCTTGTCAGTCCCAGCCCTGTCACAACCATGGAACCTGCACCCCCAAGCCCGGAGGCTTCCACTGCGCCTGCCCCCCAGGGTTTGTGGGGCTGCGCTGCGAGGGGGACGTGGATGAGTGTCTGGACCGGCCCTGCCACCCCACCGGCACCGCAGCCTGCCGCTCGCTGGCCAACGCCTTCCACTGCGAGTGTCTGCCTGGACACACAGGTCAGTGGGGGTCGGGGGTAGAGCTCAGGACCCCGGAGGCACGACTGACAGTCGCACCTGTGAAACGGCCTCGGCCTCCAGCGCGCTCCTGCCTCCATCCCGGGGCAGCTGCCCAGGACCCTTCGCCTGCATGTCTCGAGAGGCTTGTGACATCCGGCCCCACCCCACCACAGGCCAGAGGTGTGAGGTGCAGATCGACCCCTGCCAGAGCCAGCCTTGCTCCCACGGAGGCTCCTGCGAGGTCACAGCAGGACCACCCCCGGGGTTCTCCTGCCGCTGCCCCAAGGTAAGCCGCCGGAAGCTGCCTTGCCTGGCGCCCACGCCCTGATGAAAGGGGAGCGTTGGGGGAGGCTGGAAACCTGTGGGGGAGCAAGCGGGGCCTTGCAGTGTGCAGGCCAACTTCCCGGAATGAGTGGACCTCAGCGGTCAGGGGAAAGGCAGGACCGGTGGTGGAAGGAAGGAAATGCCCAGCAACCATGGGTGTTGCCTAAGAGAAGATCCGAAGCCCCAAGGTCAAGCCGGTGGCCTGGGATAAGCTCTGGCTCTGTAAGCATGGGCATGTGGACCTCACACGCATGGAGTCCATCACAAGCCTTGGTCACGACACGTTCCCACTGGCTGGTGCCTGGCCTTCTCTTACTGTTCTAATCATGGAAGGCCCATGAACCTAACCTAAGAATTACAAGGAAGAGCTCCATCTGCTTACGTTCTCTCCCCCTAGTCTCTTCTCCCAGAGAGAAAGAGGAAGGCACAAGCCCATCTAGTGCCAAGGGTTAAATCAGTGATATAAGAGTTCAGCTCTATTAACAGTTCAGTCTTCCAGGATTTCCATTACGATGCCATGGTCTTTCAGGTGTTGTCGCCCAGGCCTGGGGCTCATGCATTTTCAACATAATATGTCCAGATGTGAAGCTACCGTGAAACATGGTTTCAGCATCCATGAAATGATTAACTTGATGTGCTCCAGAGCCCCTTCTAGACAGAAGAATCTAGGGCCCTCTGCTTGAGGGGAGGCAAGGAATGGGGGCTCCTTCCCCAATATCTGTCCTCCTCACCGCAGGGTTTTGAAGGCCCCACCTGCAGCCACAGGGCTCCTTCCTGCGGCCTCCACCACTGCCACCACGGAGGTCTCTGCCTGCCCTCCCCTAAGCCCGCCTCCCCACCCCGCTGTGCCTGCCTCGGCGGTTTCGGGGATCCTGACTGCCTGACCCCACCAGCTTCTCAAGGCTGCGGCCCCCCGTCCCCCTGCCTGCACAACGGAAGCTGCTCAGAGACCCCTGGGTTGGGGGGCCCAGGCTTCCGGTGCTCCTGCCCCCCCGACTCTCCAGGGCCACGGTGCCAGAAGCCCGGAGCCAAGGGCTGTGAGGGCAGAGGTGGAGACGGGGCCTGCGACTCGGGCTGCAGTGGCCCGGGGGGAGACTGGGATGGAGGAGACTGCTCCCTGGGGGTCCCGGACCCCTGGAAGGGCTGCCCCTCCCACTCCCAGTGCTGGCTTCTCTTCCGAGACGGGCAGTGCCACCCACAGTGTGACTCTGAAGAATGCCTGTTTGACGGATATGACTGTGAGCCGCCCCCAACCTGCACGTGAGCCTGGAACCCACGGGGCTGGGGGGCAGGGGACGGGCAACATAGATGATTTATTACAGCGGGGCCAGAGCCTTGGGCTCCGGGGAGTTTCCACCCGAATAACCACTGCTAAGGAGGTGTGGAAGACTGGACTGCAACCCAGGGAAAGGGCTGGCACCAATATTCGATGCCGGTACAACCTCTATCCCGGCTCCTCTCTAAGAATTCTGGGGGTTTGAGGTGCAAGCCACCCTCCCTAAGCCCCATCACCATGGCACCCAGCACCCCTACTGGAAAAGGGCCTGCACTCTTCTGGGAGACAGGCGTTGGGAGCAGTGGAGAGGAGGTCTCAGAGAGACGGCACGCATCGGCAGGGTCGCCGGGCCACCGTCCAGGGCTGCACAGCTGCGCCTGCTTAGCACCCACGCCTAGAGGCCACAGAACGTCAGGAACTGTCTCTGGGTGAGGAGGGAGGCGGGCGTGGGAGTCCTGAGTGCCCCTCTCCGCCCCCCACAGGCCGGCCTATGACCAGTACTGCCGAGACCACTTCCACAACGGGCACTGCGAGAAAGGCTGTGACACGGCGGAATGTGGCTGGGACGGGGGAGACTGCAGGCCTGGCGGGGGCGACGCAGAGTGGGGGCCCTCCCTGGCCCTGCTGGTGGTGCTGAGCCCCCCGGCCCTGGACCGGCAGCTGCTTCACCTGGCCCGGGTGCTGTCCCTGGCTCTGAGGGTGGGGCTGTGGGTGAAGAAGGATCCTGACGGCAGGGACATGGTGTTCCCCTACCCAGGGGCCCGGGCTGAGGAGGAGCTGATGGGGACTCGGGAGCCCGCTCAGCGGGAGAGAGCAGCCCCTCACCCCCAGCCCCCGGGCAAGGACACGGACTCGCTCAGCAGTGGGTAAGACCCGGGGGTGGGAGCCCACACACCGGCTCCTTTAAGGAGGCAGAGAAGGAGCCCGGCTTGCGTGGAGATCTCAGAGGTGTCCCCCTGCAGGTTTGTGGTGGTGATGGGCGTGGACCTGTCCCGCTGCGGCCCTGACCGCCCCGCAGCCCGCTGTCCCTGGGACCCCGGGCTCCTGCTCCGCTTCCTGGCTGCGATGGCCGCAGTGGGGGCCCTGGAGCCCCTGCTGCCTGGCGCCCTGCTGGCTGCCCACCCTAGCACAGGCACGGGTAGGCAGCCCTTACCTTTGCCCTTTCCTGTGTTCTCACACCAGCAACCCCAGCTATCGGCAATAAGGATCAAATTTCCCAGATACGATGCTGATGCCCAAACTGCTCTTTGTGGGGACCTCACCCTCCTCAGCCCTCACAGCTTCCTCTCACCGGCTCGCCTCAGCCCCCCCCCACCAGCCCGCCGGTTCTCCTCCCTCATTTCCCTGAGTACTCTATCCTAACCTCTGACATAGCCCTCCAGGAAACCTCGGGTTCTACTGCACCTTCCTGACTGGACAAGGGAATCTGCTTATCCCCGTGTCACACAGACCACAGTGCAGAAAGAGTAGGAGTTGGTGTCGTACTTACCAGACGCCTTGCTCTAAACACTGGACCACTTACTCGTGTATTCCCACATGGCAGGATGGTTATCAGCCTCACTTCCCAGATGGGGAAACTGAGGCAAACCGAGGTTACCGCACTTGCCCAGGGGCCTCGGGAGAATAACCAGTCTCCGTCACTGTCTCTCCAACCAGCGCCCCCCGCCCACCAGCTGCCCTGGCTTGTGCTGTGCTCACCAGTGGCCGGGGTGCTGCTCCTGGCCCTCGCGGCTCTCCTGGTCCTGCAGCTCATTCGCCGTCGGCGCCGAGAGCACGGGGCCCTCTGGCTGCCTCCGGGTTTCATCCGAAGGCCTCGGACACAGCAGGCTCGCCACCGCCGGCGGCCGCCACTGGGCGAGGACAGCATTGGCCTCAAGTGAGAGTGAGGAGGACTCGGGTCAGGGAGGGAGTCTCCTGCTGGGATGCTCGGGGTCAGAAGCGATCAGATATACTGGAAGAAGCAGAAGCCAGGGCGAGGAGAAGGGTAGGGGGGCTGCTGAAAGCTTGGAGGCCCTAACTGGTCCTCACCTGGGAAACCCCTGCACCCCCCTTCCAGGGCGCTGAAGCCAGAGGCCGAAGTGGAAGAGGATGGAGTGGTTATGTGCACAGGCCCCCAGGAGGGAGAGGAGGTACCCGGGCAAAGGGCTGGGCGGGAACCGCGGGAGGTTGGTGAGTGGGCAAGGACGAGTCAGTGGCCTTTGCTGATCCTTGCTCTTGCCCCAAGGCTGAAGACACGGCCCCACATCCCAAATGCCAGCCCTGGCCACTGAGCATCGGGTGCGGGGCGCTCCCCCAGGTAGCCATGCTGACTCCGCCCCAGGAATCGGAGCTGGAGGCCTCTGACGTGGACACCTTCGGACCTGGTACATGAGCCGAACCCTCCCTGTGACCCTTTTAGAAGCAGCAAGTCCTTCAGTATCCGAACAGGGACATGATGTTAGTCCTTCAAGAGTGGTTCTCAAAAGTCTGGTCCTCAGACAGCAGCAACACTACCCGGGAATTGTTAGAAACGCACATTCTTGGGCTCCGCTGGGGAGGGATTCAGAAATTTGAGACGAGCAACCTGTTTTGCTGCTGGTGGCTTTTGTTTTCAGTACTAAGGATCCAACCTAAAGGTTGCAATGAGCTACATCCCCAGCCCTTTTCATATCCACAGTATTTTGAGAGTCTCACTAAGTCACTAAACTGCCCAGGCCAGGCTCCAATTGGGATCCTCCTGCCTCAGCTTCCCAGAGTGTTGTGATTACAAGTGTGCACCCCCATGCCTGGCCGCAGTCTCTTTGTGTGTGGTGTTTTTTTGTTTTTTGTCTTTTGTGTGTGTGTGTGTGTGTATGGTACTGGAGATCGAACCCGGGGCTTTGTGCATGCTAGGCAAGCACTATATCCCCAGCCCTGCAGTCTTGTTTTAACCCCTCCAGATCAATCTACCTAGACTCAGAATTTGGGAAGCATTACTCTAGAATTTAAAAGAATAAGGCCTGGGGCTGGGGATTTAGCTCAGCGGCACAGCGGCTGCCTGGCAAGCGCAAGGTCGTGAGCTAGATTCCCGGTACTGGGAAAAAGGAAAAAAAAAAAAAAGAGAGAGAGAGAGAATAAGGCCTTATTCCTTTCACGGGTGAAGAAGCTCAAGCTCAGAGCAAAGTCACTGAGACCACCATCAGTCAGCTTCCTGACACCTGCAGCTGATTCTCCCAGTTTCCGTGTTCTCCCCACCCCGCCGTGTCCTTCCAAGTGACCCACTCACTGCTCCTTCTGACCCACAGATGGGGTGACGCCCCTGATGTCAGCAGTCTGCTGCGGGGGAGTGGAGCCTAGGACCTTCCAGGGGGCGTGGCTGGGAAGCCCTGAGCCCTGGGAACCTCTGCTGGATGGAGGCGCCTGTCCCCAGGCTCACACAGTGGGCTCCGGGGAGACCCCCCTGCACCTGGCTGCCCGATTCTCCCGGCCAACCGCTGCCCGCCGCCTCCTGGAGGCCGGAGCCAACCCCAACGAGCCAGACCAGGCAGGGCGCACCCCGCTGCACACTGCTGTTGCTGCCGACGCCCGGGAGGTCTGCCAGGTCAGCACGCGCGGGGGTCCCTGAAGGGAACGGGGAAGCTCACAGGTAAAACTGGGCAGAAGCACGCTGGGGGTCTGACAAAGGAAACTGATGAGATCGAGGACCTGAGTGAGAAGATGACTGAATATGGACAGGGAAGGGGGTTAAAAGTCCGAGTCCAGGGTACCCCAAGAGTCACAGGCCCTTTCTGTCTCCCAGCTCCTGCTCAGCAGCCGACAGACTGCGGTGGACGCTCGCACAGAAGACGGGACCACACCCTTGATCCTGGCCGCCAGGCTGGCGGTGGAAGACCTGGTCGAAGAACTCATTTCAGCGCGTGCAGACGTGGGAGCCAGAGATAAATGGGGTATGGGGGGCGACGGAGAAGCTGAGCCCATGGGGTGTGCACCCAGCTGTCACGGTGCCGCGAGTCCCCCATCACTCTCAACACACACCGCCCGGCCCACAGGGAACTGGGATGGAGAGGCGTCTGTGGGAAGCGAGAGGGGTCTCCCGGTCCCACCGCCCCAGAACAATGCCCATTGTCCCTCCGCGCGCCAATGACGTCACCAGGGCATCGCTTCCGGCCGGCCGGCGGTCACCAGGGCAACGCTTCCCCCCTCAGAGCGACCCGAGGAGCCCTCCTCCCAGGGCCAGAATCCGTGGGAACCCGGAACCCAGGTGCCTGGCCCCGGCCGCGGGGTAACCAGCTGCCACGCCCTCCCCTAGGGAAAACCGCGCTGCACTGGGCCGCTGCCGTCAACAACACCCGGGCCGCCCGTTCCCTTCTACAAGCCGGAGCCGATAAGGACGCCCAGGACAGCCGGGTTAGACAGGGAAGCAGCCGCCCGGGAGGAAAACGGACGTGGGAGACGCAAAACACGGGAACCCCGCGAAGCCTCGGGGCGGGCCCGGCCGGGTCGGCGGGCGGGGCCGTTCCTGACTCCGCCCCCACTGTTCCCTGCCGCGCAGGAGCAGACGCCGCTGTTCCTGGCGGCCCGGGAAGGCGCAGTGGAGGTGGCCCAGCTGCTGCTTAGACTGGGGGCGGCCCGCGGCCTGCGGGACCAAGCTGGGCTGGCGCCGGGGGACATCGCCCGCCAGCGTAACCACTGGGATCTGCTGACGCTGCTGGAAGGGGCGGAGCCGGCGGAGGCGCGTCACAAGTCGGCGCCGGGCCGCGAGGCCGGGGCCTTC
>NW_004955437.1:654188-659036 GCF_000276665.1 Chinchilla lanigera | reverse complement strand
CTCGCGCTGCCGCAGCCCGTCCGGGGGAGGAGCGCGGGGAGGCCCGCCCCGCGGCGGCCGGAGGTTGTCTACGGGCATGCGCGGGCCTCGGCCCATTCCTGCGTCCGTCAGGGAGAGAGCCAGGGCTCCTGCTGGCCGCGGGGACCTGGCCTCGGCGGATGACTGGCCCTGCGACTGGGTGACCCTGGGAGCCTGCTGCCCCGCCGCCAGTAGTCCGATCCCGCCCCCCTGTCTCACTCCTTCCCCGGAGCGGGGATCCCCCCAAGTTGCCTGGGGTCTCCCTGCGCACCATGTAATGCCCCTAAACCTGGAAACGGAGGGTCAGAGATAGGCTGCGTGGAAGGGACGAATTCTAGAAATGATTGCCGATTAAATGACAAATATGGAAAGCCCTCCAGACTAAAATCAAGCTGCAAAAGTGAGGGGGCCTGAGTTAAATTTCCCTCCGGAAATCGGTGTATGCACACTGGAAAAGGTGTCCTCTTCCACTTAAAAAACTGCAGCTCTGGAAAGAGGGTTTAGGGTGCTGAGGAGACCCAGTTCCTCTCCTAGAAAACAGGGTAAGAGGTTAAGAGGCAAACGGGGTGAAGAGCACCCCTAAGGTGGAACCACGAGCTCCCTGGATAGGATCCAAGGTGTTCTCGGCCATACATGGTTCCCAAAGGGAGCCTCCATCATCCACCGCGGCCCACAGACGGCTGACAGATACCTGAGCACTGTGTGCGAGGCACTGTGCGTGCTGGAGGGCGGCCAAAGGCCACTCCAGCTGATGACGCCTTGCTCTTCCCCTGCCCCAGAAAGAAGCCACTGCGGGGACCAAGCACCAGTGTGCTGGCTAATGCCATCTCTTATTTAAAGACTCCCCCACGTCTGTCACCTGTAATAAAGTTGATTTGAAGTGTTACCTTTCCTTTGGAGGGGGTGGGCAGTTGAATGGGAAAACACTGTGATAGTGACTGCACAGGTTTGGTTTGTTTTTTGGTGTTTTTTTTTTTTAACGTGGGCGCTGGGAATCGAACTCAGGACCTTGCATTTTGTCAGGCAGGTGCTTGTACCACTGAGCTATATCCCTGGCCTTGAGCTTTATCCCTGGCCCACAGGTTTGGGAACGTAGTACTCTAAACCCAGCATTTGAATTGACAGCTGGTAGTTAATGAGCCGGAATAAGCGGATTGGTGGTCCCGTGTTCACTTAGGGTAGCAGCTCAAAAAGAGTCGCTAGTGGCCCAAAAAAGAAGCAACACACCCGGTATACCACGCACATGCTGTGTCTCCCATCTGAGGAGGTTCCTGAGGCCTCAAATGAAGAAAGACGGAGAGAACAGCTAGGCACGTTTCAGGAATATGGTTACACCTTGTCAGTAGCAGGAGGCCTAAGGTGGAGGCAGGGGTCATTTTGAAAGCCAGTAATAACTATCATTACTGAGCATTCACCACAAGCCAAGTGCTTTATTATAGTTAATCCTCACATCTTCATGAGGTAGGTGCTCATTTTACTCTCTCAAAACCTGAGGCCCCAAGACTGTATTAGCCCAAGACTACAGAGCATTAAGTGGCAGGACCAGATCTTCATCGCATTCCATGCTCCAACCCATTCAGCTGTCAGCCCCCTGAAAGCCTATCCTGTTCCTTCAGTGCCAGCCAGCCTGACCAGCATCAGTGAGCGACCAGGCCCGGGGTCGGCCCTCTGCCTTTTCCACTTCCACATCCCTCCCTCATGGCCAAAGGGAAATCTTCCCCTGGCCCTTGTCTGTACTAAACTGTGAGTTGAGAAGATATATCCTTGTCCCAGTCCCATTCTCTCACATCTGGGGCACGTTCTCTCACATCTGGGGTACGTCCATCCCCCGATAGACTGTAAATATAAACAGCTAAGTTAGGGAGTCAGACAGGGCTGGGCCCTAAGAGTCAATACAAAAATGAGAGCACGGCACAATTATGGCTGGAGGCCCATCTGTCAAATGCCAGGACTCAAGGTAAAGACAGAATGACCACACCTCCATGCCTCCCCAAGGGATAAGCAATAAATTGAAGATTATACTATAATCGGTATCACCTGGTCCAGTAAAGTCCAGGTAGACATCAGTCACCCAGGTGGGCGACCAGGACCTCCTGACCCATCCCTTCCTAAAAAGGTCTTCGTTTTTTCCATGCACACTTGCGATGTGACCTGCTTCCCCACAGATCAATGTTACCTCAGCAGCTACACTTGCGATATGACCGGTTGGTCATAGTTTTGACCCACATTGTACCCACCTCATGATTTCTCTCCATGAAACCTCCTTTGAGAAGTGGGGCCATTGGCAACCTTTCAGGTCACCTCCTATTTTTCAGTATGTTCTTCCTACTCTGAAACCTCCACTGTTCCTTACAATTCATTCTTCCATTTCAGACAAAACGAGCTCGGCATCTCTGACATCTAGCAGGTTGCGAACTGTATTATTTCCCCTGTATCACAAACACACAGACGACAGGGATATTCAGCGCACAGCCTGGAATACTCGCTGTGCGCTGGATCCAGGGCTATGGGTGTGTACCTCCTCAGTTCTCTGCTTCTCACTGGGACCATATGCCCCTCCCAGGCCCAGTAGGTCAGAGGAAAGCCAAATCCCCCCACCAGGGTCTGTCTTAGGGAAGGAAGGGACCTGGTTTGGGGGAGGGGGATCCTAAAGAGTGAAACCACTTCCTGTGCAAAGCTAGTTCCTGTGTTGACAGAAAGCGCTGAAGGGGAGACAGGGGTGGAGGGAGCAGAGGCAGGGCTGGGGGGCCAGAGGCCTTTTCCACCAGGAGCCCCCTCCACTCCTGCAGCTGGAGTTCCTCCCAGTCTCTGTGCTCTCCTGGGGCAAAAAAGGTCAAACAAGCTGTTTGGGTGGGAAAAGAGAATGGAGGAAGTTGACAGGGATGGGCGGGGCTCTTGGGGGTGCTGACCAGGAACCGAGCTTCCTGCACAGTACCCAGACATCCAGCCCCCAGCTCACCCCCACCCCTGCCAGGCCCCACTCCCCTCAGGAACCCGGGGCTCCGGCCCTCCTCCCAAATCCCAGCCACCCCTCCCCCACCGGCTTCTCCCCACCAGGGGATGGAGCCCGAGGGACCCCCGCAAGAGGACGGTGAGCAGGTGAGCAGGGCACAGGGTGGGGAGGCGAGGGTCCGAGAAGGAACGAGGGGGTTCGGGGGCACAGACCTAGTGACAGTAGACACACGGGACTCGGACGGGCCTGAGCACCCTGAGGCGTGAACAGAAACCCAGGCACTGGGGCACTGGCCTAGCCCTGGCCCTCCGCCCACCGCACCCCTACGTGACTGGACCGGACTTCTCTTGGTATCAGGGACGCCCCCAGGGTGAGCAGGGCTGGCCCCCTCTGAACTCTACCACTCGGCCTTGGCGATCCGCTCCTCCGTCCCCTCCTCCGCCAGGGACCCGCCGCACAGGTACCTCCACCCGCTCAGGGACCCCCGGACCCGGGTGCCCACGTCCTCACCCCATCATCAGCGCCTGTTCCGCTTGCGGGCGCTCTCCCCACCTGCTCCAGGCTCCTCACCACACCCCCTCAGCTCCGACCCAAAGGCCCTGACCCCTCAAGCCCCCACCCCACCGCCACCGCCCCTCTAGCTGCCACCTTCTGCAGTCTCCGAGCCTCCTCACTCCTCTCTCCAGCCCTGGGGCCCCGCTCGGCCTCCCTGCTGTCCCTGCAGACGGAGCTCCTGCTGGACCTGGTGGCTGAGGCCCAGTCCCGTCGCCTCGAGGAGCAGAGGGCCGCCTTCCAGGCTCCCCAGAACACCCCCAGCCCAGCTCCAGCCCCGGCCCGGCCCCTCGAGGAGAAGGAACAGCTCTACAGCACCATCCTCACCCACCAGGTGACACGCCAGGGGGCAAAGCCCAGGCCTCCTGCCCACCCCTGCCCCATCTCGAGGTCTCCTCTCCCCAGGGCACCTTACCCTGATCTTACCAATCTCTCCTCTTCCTCCACTCGCTCAGTGCCAGCGGATGGAAGCCCAGCGGTCAGATCCGCCCCTACCCCCGGGGGGACAGGAGCTCCTGGAGTTGCTGCTGAGAGTTCAGGGCGGGGGGCGAATGGAAGAGCAACGATCCCGGCCCCCGACACACACCTGCTGAGACCCGAGCCCCCAGCCAGCCCCTCCTCCCTCCTGGGGGCAAAGCTGCGAGCCCGCTGCGCGCCCGCCCGCCCGCTTGGCAGGGGCACCAGAGACTGAGGACGCAGGAGAAATCGCAGCCTTGCGGCCCTCTCGCAGCACATTCCCCGCGAGCCCGAGGGGTGCAAGGGCAGGCGGGAAGCCACGGACGCCCTCCGCGAGTGTGCTGCAGCTCGAGGCAGCGGGGACGGCGCCAGGCCGGGTCTGTCCCGAGCTGTCAGGCGCGTGAGCGGGCGCTCAGGACCCCAAGGCCGGCAGCGCTCGCGGCCTCCGACCCGTGCGGCGGCCCCTCCCCAGCCCGAAGACGGGCCGGGCGCGGCGGAGAGTCGGCCCGAGGCCCCGCGCCCGCGTCCACGCCGCTCGGGCCGTCCCGTCCGGCTGCACGAATAAAGGCCATTCCCCCCTGGACTGAGGACTGGTGGTGTTGGGGGGCAGGAAGGTGAGGCCGGGGCCGGCGCTCTCCCCAGTCTGGCCGGAGGCCAGCTCCCCTCCCTGGCTGGTTAATTACCGGCTCATTAAGCAGCGGCTGGAGACCTCCCTAATTACCTCCCCAGCCCCCCTCTCCCGGTTTTAATTAAGTAGAACTGGGAGGGGACTCATTAGAACAAGAAATAAGAACTGGGCTGTGCGGGAACCCAGGCATTCCAGCGGCCCGGGCCGCAGCTCCGGGACCCGGCTTGAGAGCGCAGGCGGC
>NW_004955437.1:615741-654008 GCF_000276665.1 Chinchilla lanigera | reverse complement strand
CCCGCCTCCCTCCCCCTCCCTCCTCCCTCCGCCCTCTCGCTCACACACACCCCCGCTTGGGCCTCCTCTCTCTCTCCGGCTCCATTTTCTCCGCCGCCGGGGGCCGGGGTCTCCTGTGGGGGGCCCAGCCGGTACCCCAGGTCTCCCTTCAGTGCCGGGGTGAACCCGGGGGAGCCGCGAGGGGGGAGGCGGGCGGGGTTGGGGCGGAGGGAGCAGCGGCCCCGGCGAGTTTGGGGGGAGTAACCCGGCGGGGGAGGGGCGGAGCAGGGAGGGGGCCTCAGGGCCCCCCCCCCCGCGATGGACGAGCGGCTGCTGGGGCCGCCCCCTCCCGGCGGGGGCCGCGGGGGCCTGGGATTGGTGGGTGGGGAGCCCGGGGGCCCTGGCGAGCCTCCCGGCGGCGGAGACCCCGGTGGGGGTAGCGGGGGGGTCCCGGGAGGCCGAGGGAAGCAAGACATCGGGGACATTCTGCAGCAGATAATGACCATCACCGACCAGAGCCTGGACGAGGCCCAGGCCAAGTGAGTGCCCCCACCCCGGGACCCCACACAGACCCACAGGACCCTGTTCACAAGCTGAGGCTTCGGGGAGCCCCCACCCCAACTCCAGGGCCCTGTGAGCGCTCTTCTGTCCGAGTCCCGGGGGCCCCCGGCGCCTGATTGCTCTTGAGCCTCCCTTTCACCCCAGGCCCTGAAACCTGCGCGGAGAGCAGCCCAGGTGGTCTCAGTCCCCTGCTCACCTCGGTGACCCCCACACTGCCCCGAGCAGCCCCTGGCCCCGGACTGGAAACTGTTCTGGGCAGCGTTGTCTTCTCCCCTCACTCTCCACGCAGCCCACCCCGTGCTCGCCAGACCTGGGGCTCCCGCAGCCCTCCCCGAGCTCCTGGCGCTGCTGTCCCCCGCGGCCCTGCCTTCAGGACCCCTCACCACCTCGCCCGCGCCCCACACACCCTTTCCCGGACGCCCCGCTCGCCGGGCACCCGGCCCCTCTCCGCGCCTCCAGCTCGGACTCCTCCGCCTCAGCTCCTGTCCCCTGGAAGCCGCCTAGGCGCCCTCCACTCCCGCGCCGCTCCCAAACCGTCCCACTCCCCAGGCCTCTCCCAGGCCCCGCTCCTGCAGCCTGCATCTCTGTCCGTGCCCTGGAGCGGATCTCTGTCCGGGAGCCACCCCGGCCCCGCGTCTTCGCCGCACGCTCCTCTCCTCCCTCCGTAGTGCCAGACTCGCCCTGTTTCTCCAGCTGCTCAACTTTTCTCTCCCCATCCCCGTTCCTCCCAAGGAAACACGCCCTCAACTGCCATCGAATGAAGCCTGCTCTGTTTAGCGTCCTGTGTGAAATCAAAGAGAAAACCGGTACGTGGTCCGCTCTGATCCCGCAGCTACGGGGGCGAACCCTGCTCATCGCTCATCGCCTGGCTCAGAGTTTGATAACTTGGGGTCCTGAGAGAAGGGGGGACCTTGGGGAGGCTGCTGAGGGGACGGGGACAGGACCCAAGCCTGGAAACGTGGGTGTCCAGGAGGGCTGAGTGCTGGGGGGCCGGGTCTCTAAGGCGACCCGCCTTCACACTAGGCCTCAGCATTCGAAGCTCCCAAGAGGAGGAGCCGGTGGACCCCCAGCTGATGCGCTTGGACAATATGCTTCTGGCGGAGGGTGTGGCCGGGCCTGAGAAAGGGGGGGGCTCGGCAGCAGCTGCAGCCGCCGCAGCAGCCTCGGGGGGCGGCGTGTCCCCCGACAACTCCATCGAGCACTCGGACTACCGCAGCAAGCTCGCGCAGATCCGCCACATCTACCACTCGGAGCTGGAGAAGTACGAGCAGGTGAGGAGGCCTGCGTGGGTGGAGCGGGAGGCTCGGTGGAGGGCACCCCCCGGCCAAAGGGCTCCTGCTCACCGGCCCACCGGGTGCCCCTTCCCCTCCAGGCGTGCAACGAGTTCACAACCCACGTCATGAACCTGCTGCGGGAGCAGAGTCGCACGCGGCCCGTGGCGCCCAAGGAGATGGAGCGCATGGTGAGCATCATCCACCGGAAGTTCAGCGCCATCCAGATGCAGCTCAAGCAGAGCACCTGCGAGGCCGTCATGATCCTGCGATCCCGCTTCCTGGACGCCAGGTGGGGCTGGGGGTCCCGCCGGGCCCCTGCACTGGGTGCCTTCCCGTCCCTCTCCAAGACCCTGGGCCGCCACATTGCACAACCCAGTGATCCGAGACAGTGGTGTCACCTGGAGTGGTGCCACAGGGCAACCTTGCCAGGACACCAACTCCCGTCCTCCTCCTCCTCCTCTCTCCTCTGTAGACGAAAACGCCGCAACTTCAGCAAGCAGGCCACTGAGGTCCTGAACGAGTACTTCTACTCGCACCTCAGCAACCCGTACCCCAGTGAGGAGGCCAAGGAGGAGCTGGCCAAGAAGTGCGGCATCACCGTGTCTCAGGTGTTGAGAGGCTCCCGAGGAGTCTGGAGGCGGGAAGGCTTTCCTGAAGGAAAGGCTTCCTCCTGACCCTCTCTGCCCAACACCCCACAGGTCTCCAACTGGTTTGGCAACAAGCGGATTCGCTATAAGAAAAATATTGGAAAGTTCCAAGAGGAGGCAAACATCTACGCTGTCAAGACCGCGGTGTCAGTCACCCAGGGGGGCCACAGCCGCACCAGCTCCCCGACACCCCCTTCCTCCGCAGGTGGAGCCCCCTGCCTCCCTGGCTGGCTGTTTTGCACACTTCCTGCTTTTGTTCCCACTTCCTGTCTAGGCAGGATCCTAGCAGAGGGAGGACTTCTGGGGTGAGAAGGACCAAGCTGAGATGGGTTGGTGATGTCAGGGGACAGAGGCCACTCCAGTGGAGTTGCATCCGGCTTTCCTCCAGTGGGTGGCAAGGGGAGGCTCCAGACAGCCTGCTTCTGCTGATCGTTGGAGTGTTTTGTGGATGATTTGTGTGTCGCAGCACACACATTCCCCACAGAGCTAGTTAGAGGGCCTTCTGGAACCTGAGGGTTGTGTTCCTCTCCTGTGTGCCATCGCTGTCTCCTTTATACTCTTCTCTGGTTCCTTCTCTCTTCCCCGCAGGCTCTGGCGGCTCTTTCAATCTCTCAGGATCCGGAGACATGTTTCTGGGGATGCCCGGGCTCAACGGAGATTCCTATTCTGCTTCCCAGGTCAGATCCCGTCAGATAGACGCCTGTCCCAAACTTGTTTCCCGCTTTAGGATGTGGGACCGGAGGGGCTTCTCCCTGTCACACCTTCCTCCGTGTCCACAGGTAGAATCTCTCCGACACTCCATGGGGCCCGGCGGCTACGGGGATAACCTCGGGGGAGGCCAGATGTACAGCCCTCGGGACATGAGGGTGAGTGGACCCTGACACCGGCTCGCTGGCTGTCACTAAGATGGGGAGACTTTTACTTGGCACGTTGTCTCCATGTGGGGGTTTCCCACCAGGGGCCTACTCCTACTGTCTCTTCTCTTTTCCAGGCAAACGGCGGTTGGCAGGAGGCTGTGACCCCGTCCTCAGTGACATCCCCGACAGAGGGACCAGGAAGTGTTCACTCCGACACCTCCAACTGATCTTTCCCTCAGGGTCGCCGGGGTTGGGGGCTCTCACAAGGCAACTTGAAGAGGACACAGGCATCCAGAGGACCAGCCCCAGACAGGAGAAGCACAAGACAGGAGGGCGAATGGGGCGGTCCCCCCACCTCGACTGTCACTGCTGGGTGCTGACTACATGGCAGGGAGAATGGGACCCCGAGAGGGGAGTGGGGTCTGTCTTCCCCTTGTTTCCTTTCTCCAGTCTCCCTCGGCCTCTCTCCCCCACACACCCCTGTTTCTCGGACCCTTTTTCCTCGTGCCCCTCTCACGCCTTCGCTGCCTCACGCTCCCACATGCAGCTCTCCGCTTCCTTCTGCCCCCTCCCCACCCCACTCCTCCGCTCTGGAATCTGGAATCTGGAGACGTCAGCCCTGCCCGACCCAGAGATGCCAAAAATGGGGACTTGACTTCTGGACAGAGGACGCTGGGCCACGCCCCTGTGCACCCACCCCTGCCCCTCCAGACGGCTTTATTACCTCATACGCAGCTCATCTTAAACCAATAGAATCGCTCGGTGGACGAGAGTGTCTGACTCAGATATCTACCTCGGAGGGAGTTTCTGCTTCTTTAGGGAATTGTTGACTGGGCTTTGGGGTTGAAACATTTTTTTCTTTTTTTAAAGAAAAAGAAACCCTGGGATTCATCTGTGTTTTTTTTTTTTCTTTTTTATTTTTTTGTTCTTAATTTTTAATTTAGTTTGGGGAAGTAGGTTTGTGGTGTTTTTTTATAAACATACTGATTTTTTTTCTTGCTTTCCCGTATTAGAGGTGATAGCCAAAGGGGTTCTGGTAAGAGAAGGGGGAACCAAGGGAACTGGTGCAGAGGCCCGCCAGCTGCAGGCCTGACCACCAGGAAGTGATTTTGTGGGACACCAGGCCCTTCCCTCTGAAATCACTTCCGAGTCACTGGCCCGTGCTGCCAGTTTCCACTGCACTTGGGGAGGGGCTCGCCCCGCGGCGCCTTTCCCTTCTCTCCCACAACCCTTGGGCAGGGCTGGACTCTGAGGAATTGAAGATGCCGCCTTCCCTGTGTGACAAGTCTTTCAATCTTTTTTTTTTTTTTAACTACTATTTGCAGATTGGAGGAGAAAGAATGGGGAGGGGAGTCTTGCCAAATACGTTAAATATGGGTTGGGTGCTTATTATATATGTATCTCCCTCAGTTTCCCCAGAAATGAGGCAGTTTTAAATTTTTTCTCCTAAATCAAGGAAGTGGGTGGAGGAGGGAGATTGCAAAAAGCCAGATATGGGGAAGGCAAGAACACTGTCCCAGCCTCGCCCCGAACCCCATCTGATCCCCTCAGTCACCTTCAGGATTTTACGAGACTGTCAGTGGGGATTCCCTCCCCTTGCAGGGGCGGGCAGGATTAGGGGACAGCTTGGGAACGTGACGGGTGGGGGGTGGGAGGTGCGGGCCAGGGGCAGTTCTCTCCTCACTTGTAAACTTGTAGTTTCACAGAAAAAAACAAACAATGCAGTTTTAAATAAAGAAATTTCTTTTTTCCCTGGGTTTAGTTGAGAATTTTTTTCAAAAATGTGAGAAATCCCTAGAAAGTAAAAAGTTGTTTTCCTCTCCCAGATGCCCAGCAGGTCTCTCCCCGCCCCATCTTGACCACACAGGCTCCTTGTCCACCCCTGCAGATAGCTTGGCCCGAAGCCCACTGCCTGGCAACCTCGCTGCCCAGGCAAGACGGGGCTGGTGCAGGCAGGGTATGGGGGGAGTGAGACCCTCGGAGGTGCCCCCAGGAAGTGGCTGTGCCCGGAGACTGGCAGTGCCCCGGGGTGGGGTGAGAATTGCTTCTAGCACCTGAAGGGCTCTTGTGAAAGAGGCATGAATTCCTAGCATTCCCTGTGCCAGGACAAGTCGGAGCTGGGGCCAGGGGAGAGGGGACAGGCCCCACCTAGGGCAGTGGCCGCAGCAAGGGAAGGGGCAGACAGAGCCAGGAGCCTGGGCAGCAAGCAGGATGGCAGCACGGGCAGCGGCTGGAGCCTGGGTGCTGGTCCTCAGTCTGTGGGGTGAGCGCTCCCTGCCCGACCAACCCTCCCTGCAGAAAGCGTCCCACCCCCGCTGCCCAGCGCCTCTGCCCCCGGCCTGTCTCCCCAGAATTCCCCTAGAACCTGGGCACTGCTCTTCAAGCTCCCTCACCCACACTTTCCTGAGCCCCTGGCTCCCTTCTGCCCCCTGCCTTGGTGGTGTCTCTCAGGGGCAGCAGCCGTAGTAGGCAGTCAGAACGTCACGGCCCGGATCGGGGAGCCGCTGGTGCTGAACTGTAAGGGGGCCCCTAAGAAACCACCCCAGCAGCTGGAATGGAAACTGGTAAGCAGGCTCCTCGGCCTCCCAGCTCCCAGAGACAGGTGACAGTTGGCACCGCGCTGCCCTGGTCGCCAGCCCTTTCTCGGCGGACTCGGGCTGCTCAGGCTCTCCTCTGTCCCCAGAACACAGGCCGCACGGAAGCGTGGAAGGTCCTCTCTCCCGAGGGAGCTCCCTGGGACAGCGTGGCTCGCGTCCTCCCCAATGGCTCCCTCCTCCTTCCGGCTGTTGGGATCCAGGATGAGGGGACCTTCCGCTGCCGGGCAACGAATAGGCACGGAAAGGAGAGCAAGTCCAGTTACCGGGTCCGAGTCTACCGTAAGGCTCCTCCCCCCGCCCTCGACTCCTGGCCCCGGGCGTGTGAGGACCTCTGGCTTCTCCTGTCCCCATTCCCATACCCGGGATGCGCACTTTCAAAGCAGCAGCACCCTTCAGAGATTGGACTTTTCCCTCCTTCAGAGATTCCTGGCAAGCCAGAAATTGTAGATCCTGCCTCAGAACTCACGGCTGGTGTCCCCAATAAGGTAGTGGAAGAAAATGGAGGAACAGAAAGTCGTCCCGTGAATGTGGCTGTACGCCTGGTAGCTCAGGTTTTCAAAGGACGATGAGCTCACCACTCTTCCCCAGGTGGGGACGTGTGTGTCTGAGGGAGGCTACCCTGCAGGGACGCTTAGCTGGCACTTGGACGGGAAGCCCCTGACACCTGATGGGAAAGGTGAGTCCCAAAGCGCCCCCCACGCCGGCTGCCTCCTTCCCGATCTCCCACACCTGCCTGGGCTGTCTTCCCTTGTCCCCCCACCACAGGGGTGGCGGTGAAAGAACAGACCAGGAGACACCCGGAGACAGGGCTCTTCACTCTGCAGTCAGAGCTGGTGGTGACCCCGGCCCGAGGAGGGGCCGCGCACCCCACCTTCTCCTGCAGCTTCAGCCCAGGCCTTCCCAGGCGAAAGGCCGTCCACGCGGCCCCCATCCACCCCAGCGTGTGGGGTGAGCAAGGGGTTGGAGAGCCCCAAGTGCGGGCGGAACTATGATCCTCAGAGGCGGGGGTCACGCCCACAGCCGCTGGGGCCACTCGGTCTCACCTCCCCGTCCCCAGAGCCCGTCTCCCTGGAGAACGTGCAGCTGCTGGTGGAGCCAGAAGGCGGAACAGTAGCTCCCGGAGGGACGGTGACCCTGACGTGTGAAGCCCCTGCCCAGCCCGCTCCCGAAATCCACTGGATGAAGGACGTGAGTGGCTGGAGGGGCGGGAGGCGGAGGGCGCCCTAACTGGTAAGGGGCAGAGGAGCAGAGGCTAACGGAGGGGTAGGTGGGCGAGGCGCTGAGCATCTGAGGCTGTGCAGACAAAGGCGAGGGGCCAGTGCTCCAGGGCTTCATGAAGGCCTCCTCCTCCCCCTCCAGGGGATGCCCCTGCCCCTTCCCCCCAGCCCTGTGCTGCTCCTCCCTGAGGTGGGGCCTCAAGACCAGGGGAGCTACAGCTGTGTGGCCACCATTCCCAGCCACGGATCCCAGGAAAGCCCTGCTGTCACTGTCAGCATCGCAGGTGAGCGCTCTCCCACGCCCAGGGGCCCCGGGCTGGGCTGAGGACACAGCAGGCGCACCCCCTGCCCCCGCTGACCACCTCCCCAAGTCAGCCCCACCCAGGCCTCCTGCGCCCACCGGCACCAGCCCAGCCTCAGAAAAGGAAAGGCGGCACCGGGGGTCCCACCACACTGCCTTTCCCAAGCTCAAGCCCTTTTTTCCCTTCTGACTTGTTCCAAATTTGTCTTCCAGAAACAGATGAGGGGCAAAGCACAGGTGAGACTGGCTTAGTGAGAGCAGCAGACAGCCCCAGCCCATGCAGCCGCATCAACAAGAAGGGGTGGTGCGCGGAGAGGCTGCGTCCTCAGCTCCCCATCTCCCTGCAGGCTCCACGGGAGGCTCAGGCCTGGGAACTCTCGCCCTGGCCTTGGGCACCCTGGCAGCCCTGGGGATAGCTGCCCTGCTCGTTGGGGTCATCGCGTGGCAAAGGAGGAGACGCCAAGGAAAGGAGCGGTGAGTGAGGAAAGCCAGACACCTCGGACTTGGGGCCTTCAGGCAGCAAAGGGGGCCGGGTCAGAGGAGCGCTAGGAGCCACGTGGAGTTCTCCCCACTCCTCCTCAGGAAGGCCCCGGAGAGCCAGGAGGAGGAGGAGGAGCGCGCAGAGCTGAATCAGTCAGAGGAGCCCGAGACAGCTGAGCGCGGCACAGGAGGGCCATGAGGGCCCGGACAGGCCTGGCCGTCGGCCCCCTCGCCCTCGCCCGTGCCCTCCCGCTGAACCGCACCGACCCCAGACCAGCTCTCCTGTCATCTCCGCCCCACCTCGCCACACTGCCTTCCACAACCAGAGCCCTTCGTGAAGGGACCGTGCTGAGTAGACACCGGACACATCTTGCCCGTGTGCACGGTGTGTGTGTGTGTGTGTGTGTGTGTGTGTGAGAGAGAGAGAGAGAGAGAGAGAGAGAGAGAAACTCACCCACTGCACCCCTGAAAACTGCAAAGGAGAGGGGCTCATCCCATATTCACATCTACGCAGCTTGGGGAGATTAGGCTTCTGTTCTGGAAAGAACTCGGAAAAGTCCTTGTCAATACATTTCACCTTTTTATTGAATTTGTAATAAAGGAGGTAGTGGGAAGGGTGAACACTTAGAATCAAAACCCATATTAGATACTGGGGCAAGAAAAATTAAATTAAACCAACGGGAAGAGGAGGAGGGAGAGTCAGAGGGAACCGTGCCCACCTTTCAACATCAAATCAAGAAACCGAGGGAAAGCGAAGCATTAGGGAAGGAGAAGCAGACACTCTTCCGTCTGTCCTCCCCGCCCGGGCCCGGGGTCCCCACCAGCAGTTCAGAGCAAGGGGCTCTCTCATCCTGTGCGCAGCTGTCACTCCTCCTCCCCACGCCCTCCCGGGAGTGACCAGGGTTAGCCTTGGCCAACGAAAAGAAGGGCTGGGGACGGGGGTCCAGAAGTAAGGAAGGGTCAGCAGAGACCCCCAATACTGATTCTCCTCTGGCTGGAGGTGGGCAGGAAGGAGACACAGCTCAAATACTGAGCAGCCAGAAAAAGAAGAAGATGGCGAGAAACAGGAAGAGGGAATCCTGCCAGCTGGAGGCTGGGTGACCCTGTCCCAGATCCACACCTGTGGGGGAGAAAGACAGTTGCCGAGGCGTACAGTCCTCGGCCAGGAGGGGCGCTGGGAGACTGAGAGGGGCCTCCGGTAGGAGCTCAGGGAGGACTCTCACCTGCACCCCTGCGGAAAGGCTCGTGGGTATTGAAGACGGTGGTGAAAAAGCCGAAGGGGAAAGCACCAACACCGAAGGAGAAGTGGAAGCCCCCGGTATCGCCAAATGGCTGGAAGCCCTAGGGAGGTGGAAAAAGTCAGGCATGACATCCGGCATGTCACGGTCAAGGAAGAGACACAGCGAGGCAAGAACTCACCCCTCTGCTCTCTGGAGCTGGTCGCTGGCCCTGGGGTCGGGGTGGAGTTTTCAATCTGAGGGCCAAAGACAGGGACTATTAACACGGGCCCTTCTCTCCTCCTCCTGGAGCAGATTCCTTCAACCCTCCCTCAGCACCACCGCCAGTCTCTTACCTGGGGTCCTGGGGCTTCTGGCTCCCTCGCCCGTAGAGCGGGACAACCTTCTCTCTGCTGATGCCGGCTTTGCACACTGGGCATTCTTGCCGGTCTGGCCGCGTCTCCAGCCACTGGGGAGAAAAAGATAAAATGGTTTCAAAAGCACAGAAGGGCCTTCTCTCACCTCAGATCTCCCCGTCCCTCTCTTCGCCTCCCGGGTACAAACCTGATGCAGACAGGGCCAACTGGATGGGAGGCAAAAAAAGAAAAAAAAAAAAGTTAAACTAGCTACAGAAAAGAGAGGCACAGATCTCAGACTTAACCTCACCTCACCTCTCTCCCCGGGTACTGTATCATCTGCTATTCCTTTTTGTATTTTCCACAACCTCTACCGCGCCAGCCAACTTGGCCTTCCTGCCTCTCTGAGCTTGCGAGACCTAAAGCTCCATCCATCCTCAACACACTCAGCCCTCTCCTCTCTCCTCTTGCCTCACACACACAAATTCTCCTCCCCTCCCTCTCTGCCTTCCAACTGAAATTCCAGTCATTCTCAACCCACCCCTCTCCAGGTCTCTTTCAGCCTCAGCCCTATTCTCACCCCCATTTCCCCAAAGCAAGCCTTCCGTCCCGGCACATTCTCCGCGGCGCCTCTTCCAGCGTATTAAAGTCCCGATTTCCGCAACCCTTTCACCTCTCGACTTTGTCCCTCCACGGGGCCCTTATCCAGTCTGTCCCTATTACCCCCGCCCCATCTCGCTCGTGTGGGAGCCCATGTTCCCTGGGTCTCCCCTGCTCACCTGATGAGAGCCTCTCCTAATCTTTGAGATTCACCCGTTCTACGTGCACAGGTAAGAAACTCTAACTTCCCTGGAGTAAGCTGGTTCGGGTCTCACCCGTACAGATGCGCGGTGCCCCCTTATTCTCCGTCCCTTCTCCTCCTTGTAACACACCGCACACGAACCACCTCCTAATTCCTAAGACCCTCGCTTCCACACATCTGCACGGACGTGATCCACCCACCCACACGTACCAGAGAGACACACACACCTCCTTTCCTCGGGCGTCCCGATTACCTGTATGACCGTACGGTCCCCCGCTCCTGGCGTCCCCAGGACAGAGATGAACCCCACCGCTTTCTGCCCCCGTCCCAGATTCTCACCAGTACAGGTGGCCACACACACTGACCACCGCTTCCCGAGCAGTCTCCAAACATATATTACATTCGAAGGTCGCACCCGCCCCACCCCGCTCGCGGTTTGGCCCTTTGGGGCCCCCGTCCTCCTCCTCTGCTGCTGCCATGGCCGGTTCGTCTCGCCCCCACGTACCCCTCAGTCCCCCAAACACACATACACACGCCCCAACAAACGAGAGACCGCCCCTTGCCCACGATCATTGGGTAGGCTTCAAGGTTTTCTAGGTTCTATTGGTCTGAATACATGCCAATCATGTGGTATTCTAAAGAAAGGATTGGTCAAAAGGATGAGGGCGGGAAAAAGCTTGCGCGGCCCCGCCCTTGCACAATAGCTATTGGCTGATACAGCCACACTCTGCGCTTTCCTTCACTTCCTCTTTCGAAGACTGTCCGGATTCTTATTGGACTTTGGAGCGTAGAGCTCCAGAGCAAGCGATTGGCTGGAACTCCACGGAAAATGGTGGTTAGATAAAACACGCCTGCGCGGCACGCAGTGGGATTGGGTAGGCCGATACGAAGGTTGACCCTGCTCTAATCCCACCCCTGCACCGCGGTCTTGTCGCCATGGTGACTACAATCGGCGGGGCGCGCGGTTCAAAGGCCCGGGTCTGGACTCATCCGGGTCCTCTGGCTGTGGCCTCTTAGCTGATTGGGCTGTTTCCTTCACCTCTGATTGGCCGAGAGCGGGAAAGACGGCGCAAGGCTCGGAAAAAGGAGCAGAAATACTAGGGTCTCGGGGTTCAAGATGGCTCCGGCCTTCTTAGGTGACGTAGAGCACAGAACCTGGGGCCTCCCCTCCCTTTTAGTGAAGAGGGAGCGGAACGGGGCTTAGCCCGACGTCTGGATGGTGCGAGCATCGACCTGCGGCGCTGGTTTTAACCCGCCCTCTCGGCTGGACAACTCAGCCCGCTCCTGTAGGTAGCTGAGCAGGACTGAACGGCCGGCCTGCCCGCCCACTTGTTAACGTGGAGGCTCCGTGCTGAACTGTCGGAGCAGAGGTCTGCCCCCCCCCCTTTATGGGGTGCAGAGTGGGCAAGGCCCTGCCCTTTTGAAGAGTAGGCTTAGTTCCGCCCCTTCTTGTAATCTGCCCAGTAGAACTGGGGTCTTCCAGGACTCGACCCCTCGTCGTTTTGGCCTTTCCTACAGTCGGTGACCCTCCCTGCGGTTCAGGGATCAGAACTGGGTGACCGTCTCCCACTGCCAACCTTCTTCCCATCCTCTTCACCAGGGTGTGTAAACTCATGCAGGGCAAAGGTGTGTCTAGGGCGGGAGGTTGCCACAGGCTGAAGGATGCTTAGCAACACCCTGACACAAGGTCCCGTGGCATCCCCATGGATGCCCCCAGTTCCTTTTCCTGCCCTTTGGCCCCGCAGGACTTCGGGGGGCGGCGAGAAGGCCAGCGGAAATGCTTCCTAGATGAAGCCAGGCGCAGTGGTGCAAGCCTGAAATCCCAGCAGTCAGGAGGCTGAGGCAGGAGGACCTCCTGGTGTTCGAGGCCAGCCTGGGCTACATAGTGAGTTCAAGGCCAACCTGAACTACACAGCGAGATGTTGTCTTGAGGAAAAAAAAATAAAAGAAAACTAAGAGACGATGAGAAATGGGGAGTTGTGTAGAGGACAGGGGTTGTAAAAGTCAAGGAGGGTTAGGAAGGAAGGTGCTGAAAGAGACATGGAGAACAAGGAGGGAGGAGCGGGTAAAGGGATCATGGGAATATGGAAAAGGACAGCAGGGACTGCAGAGCTGGATACAGGGCTACGAAATTGAGGGAGCAATCATCCGAGGAATCAGCACGCGCGAGTGTGCGCGCACACCCACCCACACACCCGAGCAATGCCTTAATGCCCCATTTCCATCGCAAGACAAGGTCCTGTGTTGGGGAGAGGGGTTGCTTCAGCGTGAGTAAGGAGGCTGATAAGGAAGAACTGGGAAAGCAGGGGAGGAAGGGAATGGAGCGGGACAGAGAGGGTGAGTGGAGGAGGGAGGCGGGCTGCCGGGCCGGGGTGGGAGGAGGTACAAAGGGCAGCGGGATCAGAGCAGAAGGCTGGAGGGCGAGGAGGGGAGAGATGCAGCCCTGAGGGAGAAAAGAGGTGAGCCTCCTCTTGGAATGTAGTAGGTGCTTGATAAACGGAATCGAATGGGAGGGCAAGAAAAGGTCTTGAAGAGTTGGAGCTGAGCAGAGTAAGCACCGATCCTGGAGTTAGGGAGAAAGGCAGAAATCAGAAGGGGACGGAGGAAACGTGGCAGTGTGGGGAGAGCTGGAATGGGGGGAGAGAGTGGCCGAGGGAGGAAGACGGCGGCGGCAGGGGCTTCACGGGCGTTTGTACTAAAAGGGTTTGGAGGGAAAAAAGATGCACCTGGAGCCGGAGGCCGAATAGAGCGGAGCTCTCCTGGGGCGGAGCCAGCAAGAGGATGCTGGTGAATGTAGGGAGGAGACGCCGGGGTCTCTAAGAGGCGATTGGCAAAGCCGGCCGCCCATCACCGCCCCCCACTTCCTGGCCAGCCCCGGAAACCAGCGGCCCCGGGGAGGGGTGGGGGACATAGCGGCGGCGGCAGCCCCAGCCCTCCGAGAGACCGCGGGAAGGGAGGGCGGGCGGGAGGGTGCCGGGGGGACGGCCCCCCGCCGTTCCGACCGCTGTGGGCCTAGCCTCCCGCTCCCACCTCCCTTCCATCGGCCGGGGCTAGGATACCCCCAAATCCTGTCGCCCCCTTGGCACCGACACCCCGACAGAGACAGAGACACAGCCTGCCGCCACCGCCGCTGCCGCAGCCTGGCTGGGGAGGGGGCCGGCCCCCCAGGCCCCCCACCCCTCTGAGGTGGGGGCGGGAAGGGGTGGGGGCGGCGGGAGGAGGGCGCCGAGCGGGACGCGGACGCGGACGCGGACGCGTTGAGACCGGGGCTGGGAGGGCGGCGGGGCGCGGGGTGCTGGGGAGAGGCGAGGGGGCCGCGGGGAGATTGGAAGAGCCCGGACGGAGGAGAGCTGGAAACTCTGACGTGGGGCCCCGGGTGTGGACGAGGAGTCTGGGAGAGGGAATTCCCCATGGATGCCCCCAGTTCCTTTTCCTGCCCTTTGGCCCCGCAGGACTTCGGGGGGCGGCGAGAAGGCCGGCAGAAATGCTTCCTAGGAATGCCCTCGGGCCCCCCTTTCTCTGTAGGCACAGAACCTCGTATTTCTCAGGGGCCTTCCCCGAGACCCTTACTGCGGGGCGTCTCGATGCCGTGTGGGGGGCTGTGTTTTCTATCCTGACTCTGCCTTTGACGCGTTAATGGCTTGCGTGCAGCTAGCTGGCCCCTGTGTTCTGCATAGGCTGCAGGAAAATGCTTTTTTTTCTTTCAGAATTGCCCATTCTCGTGTCTTGTGTCCATATCTCACATGTAGTTTGGAGGTGTTCGAGGACCGCATGTGTTTTGTTTTGTTTTTTTATTGTACCTATTATGTGGTTTCACATGGGCCCTCTTTTTGCATGTTGATTTCGTGGCGTAAAGCTTACATACCTGGTTTGTTTAGGGCTCACATGTGACGGCCGTGGCCCGGCTGTGTGCAGCTGGCCCGTGTGGGGTCCCCTGCCTGGCGCAGTGGACCAGCCACACGGTGTTCTCACCTGCAGATTGGACCGGCCTGTTCTCCTTAGGGTTCTCACCCCGTGTGTGTGCACAAGAAGCCTCCCAGGAAGCGCTGGTGCCATCTATCCACAGCTCCCGTGCTTCTGGTCACACCTACCATTCATTTCATACATTCATTATCAGCATAGCCTAGTTGGCATTTCATTGTGTTCAGAAACCCTTGGATGTCTCTGTCTGATTGTGTCACTTAGTGTCACATGTTAGAGAAGGTAACCTGGTCTCCAAGGCCCCTAGGTTCCATCCTGGCGTGCCTCACCTCCCTGAGCTCTGTGTAGTTGGGTGTGGACCTCTGCCTGTCAGGGTGTCTGTCGGCCCTGCTGTGAGCCCTGTGACATCACACCCCATTGCGCTGTTGGCCGGTATTTGATGCCAGCAGTGTCTTCCCTTGGTGGCACCTTGTTCCCACCCGGTCTTGAAAGAGGACATCTTCGTGACTGTCGCTCTGCCTTACCTGTGGCCGTGCATATGTGTGTTCAGAATAGGTTGAGCAAACACATCTTTTCTTAGTGACTTTTGTTTTTCTTTTTTTTTGTTTTTGTTTTTGTTTTTGTTTTTTTTTTGAGACAGGGTCTCGCTATGCTGGCCTTGAGCTCACTTTGTAGCTCAGGCTGGCCTCGAACTTGCAACGATCCTCCTGCCTCAGCCTCCCAAGTGCTGGTATTACAGGTGTGCACCACCCACGCCTAGCTTCTTAGTGACTTTAGTTTTCACAGTTAATATTCTTCCAGAGGATAGCTGTCTGATTCATGATCAGAACCGCTACCTGTCATTAATTACGGCTATGGGTGTGTATACAGCTTTGTAATCTGTTCAGTCAGTGTTTATTGAGCTCCTGGTCTACCTTCTCCTGGCCCTGCAAGAAAGACAGAGCCCCTGTCCTCGAGCTGCACACCACTCGGCAGCCTGGAGCAGGGTGCTGGCGAGCAGGCACACGCTGTGGGGTGCTGTTGTTGTCAGCACTTCTCAAACCTGAGTTCGGACCACGCTTACCTGGAGAGCTGGTTAAAATACAGGCTGCTTGGACCAGTGCCCAGAATTTCTGATTGAGGATATCTGGGTGTGAGGTCCAAGAATTTGTATTTCCACATCCTCAGAACCACTGATCAAGACAGAAATTGTAGGCTGGGGATTTAGCTCAGCGGCACAGCACCTGCCTGGCAAGCGCGAGGTTGTGAGTTCGATCCCCAGTTCTGAAAAAAAAAAAAAAAGACAGAAATTGTAATGAAAGCACAGGCGTGCTGGGGCCCAGACCTGGGCTGTGTGTAGCAGGAAGAGAGGCACTGGGAGTGTCCCCGCCCAAGGAAGGAGCGCGGCCAGCGGGTCGCAAGGCAGCGTGAAAGCTCACAGTGCACCTGAGGAATTGAAGTAAATCAGCTCGGTAGAGCAGGAAGGGAAGTGGCTGGAGATGTGAGCAGAAGTTAGCTGGTCAGAAAGGGCCTTGAGTCGAGACAGGAAACGCTGGGGTTTGTGAGAAGCAGCTCCAGGCGCCTCCTCGCGAAGCGGGGATGAGGCAGAAAGCATGGCACCTGTTTCTCCCCTGCCTCTTCCTTTACCCCTCACCTCTTACAGGCCTTTGTCCTAGTAGGGAGTCTCATCCTGATAGGTCACCATTGTCAACTGTGACCCTGTCCCCAGAAGTGGAGCAGAATGGAGGAAGGAGGCAGAACCTGGAGGGCAGGTTCTGCATGCCCGCACCTTTTCTCGGCGTTTCCTTTCCCGGAGCCGGTGGTGTGATGTTCCTTTCCCTCTCTGCCTCCTCTTCCTCATATGAGGAGGCCTTACCCCTGCTGCCTGCGCACATGGCCACCGTGTGGCTGGGAGCACGGTGGGGTTGGCTTGCCTGTCTGCAGAAATAGGATTGGTGTGCGTGGGGGGGTAATCCGAGAGTGGAAGAGGCTGCCTTGGGGAGAAAGGTATTTTGTAGGTACGTGTTTACGTTCCTCTGTCTGTCACCATTGATAAATTGTGTGTTGTGTGTGTGTGAGAACCTTTGTCAGTCTCTGCATCACTGTGTGTGTGTGTGTGTGTGTGTGTGTGTGTGTGTGTCTGTTTGCCTGAACACTGGGAGCTTTAATCTTGCCACGTTTCCTCGGGCGTTTTGTCACTGCCAGTATATCTACCGTGTGTGCGTATTTATACACACACGCAGGAGACAGCATCAGCGAGGGCTTAGGAGCCCAGGCTGCTTAGGTTTAATCTAGAAACTGCTGCTTAGGAGCTGTATAACCTCAGGTAAGTTCCTTAATCTGCCTGAGCATATTTCCTGTAAAACAAATACTAATAATACTTTTAATAGATTATCGTGTGGATTGTACATAAGGGTTTAACGTACAGATAGGGGCTGGGGATTTAGCTCAGCGGCAAAAGCACCTGCCTGGCAAGTGCAAGGTCGTGAGTTCGGTTCGCGGTACCGGAGGGAAAAAAAAAAAAAAAAGTAGAGATAGATGGACCAGCACTACCCAGTAGAAACAGAAAGTGAGCCTTATAATTTTTAGTTTTCTGATAACTACACTGAGAAGGGTAAGGAAGAAGCAATGAAATTAATCTTAATAATATACTTTATGGAACCCAATATATCCAAAAGAAATCAACACAAAAGATTATTAGTAGGATACTTTTTTTTTTTTTTTCTGTCTTTTTGAGACAGGATCTCGCTATGCAGTTCAGGCTGGCCTTGAGCTCACTTTATAGCCCAGGCTGGCCTCGAACTCAACAGTCCTCCTGCCTCAGCCTCTTGAGTGCTGGGATTACGGGGGTGTGGTACCACCACGCCTAGCTAGTAGAATACACTATGGTTTTGTTTTTCACCCAGTGTTTGAAATCTGATGTGTATTTTACATATCCTGCATATCTCTGTCGACCAGCCATATTTCAGGTGCTCGGTAGTCGCATTTGGCTGGTAGCCACTGTCTGTGGACTGTTGTAATACCCTTTGTAGGTGCAGTTATTCGCCGTTGTTGCTTGTGTTGTGTTATCCTGTGCCTGCAAGTTGCTGGTGTTTTGCACTTGGTTCTGTTACCACTGAATGTATGGGGAATCCCCAGGGAGATGGGGTAGGATGTCCTGAGCCCCTCATCCTACAGGGGCTTCCTAGGAAGGTTTCAGGGAAAACCCAGCCCCAGCCTGCATCGCTGCCCTGCGCCGCTTGCCTCACCCTCCCACTGCTGTTAGAAACCAGGCCTGGGTCCTGTGCTCCCCGCCAGGTGGCCAGGATGGAGCTGTGGCCGGGGGCATGGACGGTGCTGCTGCTGCTGCTGCTGCTCTTGCTGCCCACCCTGTGGTTCTGCGCCCCCAGTGCCAAGTACTTCTTCAAGATGGCCTTTTACAACGGCTGGATCCTCTTCCTGGCCGTGCTCGCCATCCCTGTGTGCGCCGTGCGAGGACGCAACGTTGAGAACATGAAGTGAGGGGCGAGGGGTGTGGGCGGTGAGGGGACCTGAGGGTGCGGGTGTGGCCGGTTTGTGAGCGAGCGGCCTGGTGCATGCAGAGGAGACCGAAGGAGCCCAGGGCCGCGAAGGCGGGAGGGCTGCAGAAATGCCCAGGACGGCCAGGTGGGGCGGGGGGTGTCTGCAGTGGGCGTCAGTGGATCCCACTGGGCCCCCTTGTTGCGGTCCCACAGGATCTTGCGTCTAATGCTGCTCCACGTCAAATACCTGTATGGGATCCGAGTAGAGGTGCGAGGGACTCAACACTTCCCTCCCTCGCAGCCCTATGTCGTGGTCTCCAACCACCAGAGCTCCCTCGACCTGCTTGGTGAGACCCCACCATGGGCACAGGTCCCCGTCTACACCCCCCTCGGCACTTCCCGAGGCCCTCTGCTCCCTCTGCTGTGAGACGTCTCCCCGGCTCCCCCTCAGGGAGGCCCGCCCGCGTTTAGCAGGGTTCCTGTGTCTTCAGTCACCCCTGCTTTTACTTGGGGCTCCTTCAACCCCGTGTGTCCCTTTATCTCCAGTCCCTGCCAGTGTGGGAGATGCCTCTGTGGGATAACTGTGTCGCCATTCTAATCTTTACCCCACCTCCACCCCTGCCCAAGGGATGATGGAGGTCCTGCCAGGCCGCTGCGTGCCCATTGCCAAGCGCGAGCTGCTGTGGGCGGGCTCCGCCGGGCTGGCCTGCTGGCTGGCCGGAGTCATCTTCATCGACCGGAAGCGCACAGGGGACGCCATCAGTGTCATGTCCGAGGTTGCCCAGACCCTGCTTACCCAGGACGTGAGTCACCGCGGGAGGGCGCGTGGGGGTTGAGGCGGGGGAATGGTCGTGTTAAGTGGGCCAAATCCGCGCGCTCCGACCCCTCCGCATGTGAGAGTCTGTGCTCTTTCTCCTCCAGGTGAGAGTGTGGGTTTTTCCTGAAGGGACGAGAAACCACAACGGCTCCATGCTGCCCTTCAAACGCGGCGCCTTCCACCTCGCAGTACAGGCCCAGGTGACTGCTGCTCCCTCTGCAGCCCGGCCCGGCCTTCCCTGCCTTCCTCTCCCAGCCGGGGCCTGGTCTCAGAGGACAGCTGTGGACTGAGCGGCTCTCTCTCCCACAGGTTCCCATCGTGCCCATCGTCATGTCCTCCTACCGCGACTTCTACTGCAAGAAAGAGCGCCGCTTCACCTCAGGTGAGGCTGTGAGCGCGCGTGGGCCGGCATGCCCGGAGCGGCCGGGGGAGGTCCCTGTGAGGCAGCGGTCGTTCGGGGAGACGTGTATACCATCATCAAGTATGGCCCCCCGGCAGGCGCTAAGCACTCACTAGGCGCCTCGTGCCCCCTGCTGGGCGGGTAGAACTTGGTCTTTCCAGGAGGGGCTGGCACAGTGGCACAGGAGAGGTGAGTCCTGTGTGCAGAGCTCTAACGAGTGACACTCAGCAAGCAGCGCTGCGCCAGGGAGTGCGGGCCCGTGGGGGTCTGCGCTGGGCTGGGGAGCTTTGGGCAGCGGGCTCCCAGAGGGGCAGTGACCCAGTGTCGGGGAAGAGACCTGAGGGGTTGAAGGGAACAGCGGGAAGAGGCCGGAGGAGCGGGCTGTGATGGTGCCTCTCCCCACGCCAGGGCGGTGTCAGGTGCGGGTGCTGCCCCCAGTGCCCACAGAAGGGCTGGCACCGGATGACGTCCCCGCTCTGGCTGACAGAGTCCGGCACTCCATGCTCACCGTCTTCCGGGAAATCTCCACCGATGGCCGGGGAGGTGGCGACTGTCTGAAGAAGCCCGGGGGGTTGGGCGAGGCCCAGCTCTGAGCTCCCCATCTGTCCCCCTCTTCCTCCTCACACCCACCGACCCGGTGGCCCTGGGGAGGTCACCCCTCCTCCACTCATGCTCCCCCTCCTCTTTCAATCTTCAACGTCGGAGTGAACGTGGACACCGTAGTCCTCCCCGCCCCCGCCCCCGCCCCAGGGACTCTCCTGCCTTGCTCAGTGTCCGCTGAGCCCCCCCTCCTGCCATCTTGTCTGTGACGTTGCCTCCCCCTCACTTGAGTGGCCCTTCCGACACGAGAGTGGGGGCCGTTCCATCTCTTCCCATCCCCGGTGGACTCTCCCTTTGCGTTCTCTCCCTCTCCGCTCCACGTTGGCCAGTGGACTCGTTCTGTGGAACAATCCACCCCTTTCCCCCAAGTCCACGGATTCAGTAGACTCATCCACTTGGGAGGAGGACGTCTCGCCCTGTGGCTGGAAGCTGATACCAGGAGCGCAGCGCCCAGGCTCCTCCTGGGAACCTGCCTCAGCACCTTCACACTCCCTGCCGGTGGGGTGGACTCTTCTAACTCAGAGGTCTCATCCCTGCCCTTGCCCAGACGCCCAGGGTCGAGCACACTCCTGGCTGCCAGTTCGGTCTCCAAGTTCCTGCTTCCTCGGTCCCGTGGTACAATTCTTCAGCGGTCCGGACCCACCCAGCCCCCGGCACCATCCTAACCAGACCGTGGGGGAGGAGGCAGACCTTAGGTGCTGTGCTCACTGCTCCCTGGGGAGTTGGGGAAGGAACTGGACCTGGCTGGAGGGGAGAGGAGGGCATTTAATTTATTTCTCTTTGTTTTGAGGCTTTCCCGCTCCGAGCTGGTTTTCATTTCCCAGAAGTGGCATTGGCCGCTCCCTGCCTCCCACTCCAGACCTGTTCCCACCACTGGGGAGGTGGGCTGGGAGCAAGAGGGTGGGACCCAGTTTTGTGTGGTTGGTTTTTATTAATTATCTGGATAACAGCAAGCAAGTGAGAATAAAGAGAGCGAAATGTGGGTGCCTTCTCGCCGGGTTTGTTAAGGCGCTGAAGAAGCAGACCTGGCCCGGACAGCCTGCCCCGGGGAGCCGACCGGCTGCCAGCATCGCTGGGGCTCTTTGTTCCCTGATCCGGATAGCCTTATCTGCAGCGCCAGTTGGCCAATCCCAGAAGATTAGTCAAGCCGGTTTCTGTATAAATTAGGGCTGGGGTTAGCGAGGCTTTTCATCGATGGTTGAGACCAGGGCCCAGGCTGTTGTCCTCACAGGAGCCTGATTTGTAACAAGGAGATAGACAGACATGGAGCTGGCTGGGGGCCACGCCACCACCGCCCTCACCCAACAATAAGTGAGACTACTAGATGCGTGGCACAGGGTCCGGGAGGAGGAGGTCTGTAAAACGGAGAGAGCAGGGCGGGTCCCGGGGGCGGGGGTGAGCTGGAGCGGGGCAGCAGGACTCACAGGCGCCCAGCCTCTCCTCCAGCAGCAGCACCTGGTCGCTGAGAGAGTCGATCCTGTCGCCCTGGCCCCACAGCTCGGCCACCTTTTCCGGCTGCAGCTCTTCAGGCGGCATGGGCAGCACTGCACGGACCCAGGCCCCAGCCTGGGCGGCCCACTGGGAAGGCAGGAAAGCCTCAAGCTGTTGGCACAGCCACGCTGGCTCCCGGCCCTGGCCCTCCGGGCTCCGTCCGGCAGGAGCTCACCTGCTCCAGCCGTTGCAGGCGCCCTCGCAGCATGCCAACCTCCCGCCTCAGGGTGCCGTCCTCGGCTTCCTCCTCCGCTTCCCGAACTAGGGCAGCGCAGCACTGAGAGTGACCACTGCCCCGGCACCACTGGGCCCCGGCTTCCCCAGGCCGGCCCACACTCACCTGCCACGCTGAGGATGCTGGCGCTGGTCGGGCGCCCTGAGGAGCGCAGGGTGCATGTGAGCCCGTCCGAGCCCAGCACCTGGCCTCGGGGGCAGCTGCAGGTGAAGCTGCCCGCTGTGTTGAGACAGCTGTGCGAGCATGGGGAGATTCCGGGCCTGCACTCATCCACGTCTAATTATGGGAAAGAGGAGGGAGCGGCAGGTGGGGGGGGCCTCGCGCCCGGGGACCCTGCCGCCCTGCGCACCCCACTCACCCACGTGGCAGTGCTTGCCGCCCCAGCCTGGCGCGCACTCGCACTGGTCCGGCCCGACGCAGACGCCTCCATTCCGGCAGGGCTTGGTGCACACGGCTGCAGGGGGTTGGGCGGGCCGTTGGGACCTGGCCTAAGCGGCCACGGGATCCCCAGCGGCCCGCCTGCCGTCCCACCATCCGGCCGGAAGGCCTGGTCTCACCTTCACAGGTGAGCGCGCCTGGGTGTCGCTTCTTCCAGCCCTGGCAGCACACGGCATGGGTCTGCTGCACCTCCCGTCGGACCTCCCGCCAAGCCACGCGGTACGTGGTCCTAGAATGCAGGGCCCGGGTCAGGGCCGCAGGGCCGGGGTGGTGCAGGGTGTGGTTGAGGACTCCCGTGGCCCAGAGACCCGGGGGCCCAGCTCCCGGCCCTCACCTGTAGGTGCTGCAGATGCGCCTCCCGGCGCACAGGGTCAGGTAGGGCTTGTACACTGGCTGGCTGTAGGACTCGTTGTAGCGGAGCGGGACCACCAGCGTCTGCTTGGAGCAGACCCCCTGTCTGCATCCATATGGGAAGAGGAGGTGGGAGACACTGACGGTGCCAGGCCTTCGGAAGCCAGGGCCCCCGCTGCAAGCAGCCGTCCAGGCCCTGCCTCCTCCAACCCTCAAGGTCCGCCTCAGTGAAGCCCCGCCCTCCCACCAGGCCCAGCCCTCACAGTCACCTCTGCTTGAGGGGTCCGCCCGTGGCCCCCTCGCCGGACCGCACCAGCAGCAGGAGTGAAAGTCCGCGTAAGAGAGTCCGCAGCTCAGCCCAGGGCCCCATCACTGCCCTGACGGCAAGCCGACAGCTGCAGGCAGAGGTTAAGGACGCCCTTCCCCTCTGCTCCGCAGTCTCCAGCCGGCCCCTTCCACGAACACTGCTGGTTCCCGCTCCTAAGGGAGTCAGGACATTCACTCTTACACGCTGGCCACCAGGCACGTCCACCGCATGTACATAAAACTGACCCGTTCAGCATCCTGCAGGCTCGTACGCCAGCACGTCCCCTCCACACCCCACCCACTCCCAGGGCTCTGCTCACCCTGGAGGGGCTCACACATGCTTAATGCGCCTCGGCCCTCCGTAACATGCCCTTAGAACTTCATATTTCAAAGCCCCAGATAGCACTGGTAGAGCCTCACCAAACACCTAGCACCTCCCAACTCCTTTTTATTTTTTTGAGACAGGGTCTCACTGTGTAGTCCAGGCTGTGACATTAAACTCACAGTGATCCTTCTGCCTCAGCCTCCTGAGCACTGGGATCACTTACACTTTATACACTTTAAACAGCTTTCCACTGCCCTCTCACACCCATACCATCACATGCACCTTTGCTCACAGGACACTTCCCAGCCCACAGCCCCCCAAGGCTCTGAGCCACCCCCACTCCTCCCTGCACTGAGACTTTCTCCCCACCTGCTTCCTCCTCGCCTTCCCACCTGGCTCCCCTCTCTGCCGGGACACTTCAGGCAGCCGCCTCAGCAGCAGCAGCAGCTCCAGACTGCTGGGTGGGCGGTCCTGGGAACAGAGGAAGGGAGGGGCGGGCCACCCGGAGTCCTCCCGGTCCTGCCCCCTCCCACAGGCCTCCTCCTCAGCTCCAGCCTGGTGGGCTCAGTGGGGTCAAGCCCTATTACCCTCACCCCCGCCAGCAAAGGGCTCCCTGGAAGAATCTTCCCAGCTCTCAGAAACCTCAAATTCTGGACTCCACACATCAACAGGAGCTCGCAGCTGTAAATACCACCAGTACCCCCGAGCCTTCCCCGCCAGCACAGGCTGCAGGGCCGGCGGAGAGGCCAAGCAGGTCAGCATCTGGGGCAAGAGGCGAGATGAGCTGAGGAAAGAAAGATCCAGCGAATCTGCACAAAGGGCGGCGGGGGGCGGGCCAAGACTCCGAGGGGAAAATCGCCCCCATCTCTTGACAGCATTTGTTAGGGCTCGGGGAGCGTAAAGTTGAGTCAGGCACTGCCCCCCATGCCAGAGCAGACAGGGCCCTATTGTCTCCACCAAAATTCCTTCCTTCAAGGAAAAGGAGGCTCATTGTACAGCCCCTCACTCCGCTCTGGCCTACGAAGGTCGGGAAGGGGCACAACGAACGCCCACCCTGACCCTCGGCCCCCTCGTCTAGCCCGGGGGTGGCACACACATTCCACTGAGATGCTGAGGCCCAAACCAGCACAGCCTCGGGTTCAGCCCCCTAATCCTAGGCCGGGACAGGAAGAGAATTGTCTTCAGCAGGAAAGAACCCGCAGAGAATCAGGAACCTGCACAGAATGGGCATTGAGAGCACGGAAACACCACGGGCGTCCCCACCCCAGCCCGGGCCCCGGGGCCCTGAGCTCCCATCCCCGCCCACCTTGGGGAGCCCGGGGCCCCCTCCCCTGGAAATAAGCCAAACCACACTGAGGAAATGGACCTTTATTTCCATAAATATAGGAGAACACCCATTCAAGGGTTAAAAGAGGGGCTGGGGCCTCAAACTAGGCTCCCAGGGGGACCCCAACACTGATCAGAGGGACTGGGGGATCCCCAAACCTGAGATGGGCCTCACAGGCCACAGATATTCCCCAACACTGACACTTCGAGAACAGAACTGTCCCCATAGGGGAGCCTCAGAACCCCACGCTCACGGGCATTGCTCTAGGGGGCCGGGAGGGCTGACGACGAGGGAGTCCCCAGGACAAGGGACGTGGGGAGAAGCTAAAAATGTCCTGAGTGGCCCGGAAGGAGACCCTGTGGTACCAGGACAGGGCTGGGCCTCCTCCCGCACGGCCAGGTTGGAGGAGCAGCAGCAGCAGCAGGAGCAGCCACGAGTTACAAACCTGGTTCTCCCGTCCTGACCTCAGCCTTGGGAGAAAGGGGTGCAGGGAGCACCCCCCAAAACAGCGGACATGAGGTAGGCCGCCAGGAAGGAACCTTCGTTCACAGATGAGCGGAGGGGGTTGGGGAGCCCTGGTCGGTGGGGGGCAGTGTGGGAGCGATGAGGTGGTCACAGGTGCACCAGAGCCTGATGTCCGCCTTCCAAGGCCACTGCTCCGTCTCCGGGCTGGGGACTTCCTGGCCACCCTGGGGCGCCCTCAGGAGAGCCACGGCTCAATGCAGGTCTTGTAAAGGGTGCGGTTGGAGTGCCAGGCCGTGTGGGCGATCCCAGCCATCGGGCACCGCTCTATGGCTCCCCGGGCCAACAGCGTCTTCAACCCGAAAGAATCTCGCAGATAAACCTTCGAGGTGGCAAAGGGGCAGGAATGCAGGGAAAGAGGACAGGGAGGGAGACCGCGTGAGCGCCTGGGCGTTCGGGCTCCCGCCCGCCCAGAGAGGTAAACCCAGTGGCAGCAGGGAGGGCGACCGCAGGAAGTGGGACGGGGGAAGAGAGGGCGTCCCAAGGGCTCACCGGCTGCTCCTCCATCTCCAGCACCGTCTCATTGGCATCATAGAAACCAAAGAAGCTGCAAAGAGATTGGGGGAGGTCACCCGGGAGCAGGAGGTCACAGAGGTGAGCTGGGCTCCTGCAGCAACCCAAAACCTGCTGGGGAAACTTACATCTCCCAAGCGGGTATCCTGAGGGGGCAGCTGCATTGCTGCCAATCCCTCCCCAAACCGCACAGCCTGACAAATCAGGATGAGATACTCATAAACCCAAGCCCAGGGACAGTCTACAGGTAGCTGGTCTGGTGGATGTGGCAGCCCGCACCTCCAAACCTAGCACTCTCGGAGCTCACAAGGTTGATCCCAGCCTGGGAAACTTAGTGACTCAGGGAGGCCCTGTCTCAAAAAACTGAAGAAAGTAGCCAGGTGCGGTGGCACACACCTGCAATCCCAGCACTAGCCTGTAATTCCAGCACTCGGAAGGCTGAGGCAGCCTGGGCTACAAAGTGAGCTCAAGGCCAGCCTGAACTGCACAGTGAGACCCTGTCTCAAAAAGACAAAAAAAATTGAATAAAGTGCTGGGGATACAGCTCCCTGTAAAGGCCCTGCAGGGCCCTTCCAGTATCGTAGAAATGCAACATTCTGGGCAAAGATTGAAGAGCAATTCCAGATTAAAAGAGAGTAAATGCAACATGTGACCCTGAGCTGGAGCTTGCACTGGATATATTTTCTCTATAAGAACAATCAGAGACCAGGCATGGTGGCACATGCCTATAATACTAGCACTTGGGAGGCTGAGGCAGGAGGATCACTGTGAGTTGAGGCCAGCCTGGGCTACATAAGAAAGTTCAAGGCCAGCCTGCACTATTCAGTGAGACTCTGTCTCAAAAAACAAAACAGGCCGGGCATAGTGGCGCATGCCTGTAATCCCAGCACTTGGGAGACTGAGGCAGGAGGATCATTGTGAGTTCTAAGCCAGACTGGGCTACAAAGTGAGCCCAAGGTCAGCCTGAACTGCATAGGGAGACCCTGTCTCAAAACAACAAAACAAAACAAAAACCTAACCCATAGGGCTGGGGATTTAGCTCAGTGGCACAGCACCTGCCTGGCAAGCACAAGGTTGTGAGTTCGGTTCCTGGTACCGGGGGAAAAAAGACAAAACAAAAC
Organism: Chinchilla lanigera; assembly: GCF_000276665.1. Lineage (NCBI taxonomy): Eukaryota > Metazoa > Chordata > Mammalia > Rodentia > Chinchillidae > Chinchilla > Chinchilla lanigera. The sequence goes on along the minus strand of NW_004955437.1, from coordinate 627,874 downwards.
AAAACAAAAAAAAAACAAAAACCCAACCCAAACAATCAGAAAAATGTGAATAGCACCAGGCCTGGTGGCACACTTGTAATTCCAGCACTTGGGAGACTGAGGCAGGAAGATCGTCGCGAGTTCAAGACCAGCCTGGGCTACGAAGTGAGCTCAAGGCCAGCCTGAACTGCAAAGTGTGACCCTGTCTCAAAAAGACAAAAAAAAACCAAAAAAATGTAAATAGCATCTACAGATCACAGAGCTCCATGTTACAGTCGCATTTTCGGTTTCCTACTTTGGAAAACTCCAATGCAGCTGTATAGAAGAACATCCTGGGTTTGTCGTTACTGTTTGCTTGGGGGTCACGTTATGCAATCTAGGCTGGCCTTGAACTCACTGTGTAGCCCAAGCCAGCTTCAAGCTCACAACCCTCCTGCCTCCTCCAAGTGCTGGGATTACAGGCAGGTGTCACCACGTCTGGCTCTCCTGGGATTTTGTTGTCGTTTTTGTGATACTGGAGCTGGAGCCCAGGGGCACTCTACCACTGAGCTACATCCCCTATCCTTTTTTTGGTTTTATATTTTGAGACAAGGTCTTACTACATTGCACAGGCTGGCCTTGAATTTGAGATCATCCTGCCTCAGCTTCCGGAATAGCTGGGATTATAGACATGAGCCACCATGCTCAGTGGGAATGTCTTGCTTATTGAAAATACATCTTTGGGGGTTGGGGATTTAGCTCAGCGGCACAGCACCTGCCTGGCAAGCGCAAGGTCATGAGTTCGATTCCTAGTACTGGAAAAAAAGAAAAAACAAAAAAAAAGGGGGGAAAAAAAAGAAAATACATCCTAAGCCGGGCATGGTGGCACATGTCTGTAATCCTAGCACTCGGGAGGCTGAGGCAAGAGGATCGTTGCAAGTTCGAGACCAGCCTGGCCACAAAGTGAGCTCAAGGCCAGCTTGAACTGCATAGTGAGACCCTGTCTCAAAAAGACAAAAAAAAAAAAAAAAAAAGAAAAAGAGAGGAAAAAAAGAAAATACATCCTTCCACATCAATAATATACATATCATGAGATATGTATTATGAGATATTATGCCTGCACACTATTCTCCAGGTGGTCACACAAAAAATTAATATACATATGTTAATGTTTGGTATATCTGAATGGACAATTGAATATTAACATATGTAAATAAATATACACTTAAGGAGACAGAGAAGATGTTACAGTAAATGTTAACATCTGGGAAATCTAGGGGCTGGGGATTTAGCTCAGCGGCACAGTGCCTGCCTGGCAAGCGCAAGGTCGTGAGTTTGATTCCCAGTACCGGAAAAAAAAAACAACCACAAAAAAACATCTGGGAAATCTAGGTGAAGTACACACAAGAATGCTTTGTGCTGTTCTGGTGACTTCAATGTGTGGTATACGTGGTTGGAACCCAGGTTTTGTGCACTCAAGGCAACTGTCCTGCCCCTAAGCCACTTCCTCAGCCCCCAAAATGACATTTCAAAATAAAAAAGGTGTGTCTGTGTGTGTTTTGAGACAAGGTCTGGGCTATGTAGTTCAGACTGGTTTTGACCTATGTAGCCCATGCTGGCCTCAAACTCCCATTGACCCTCCTGCCTCAGCCTCCAGAGTACTGTGATTACAGGTGTGCGCCATCACACAAGGCAGCACATTTTTTAAAGTAAGGCATATTTAAGCCACACACGATGGTGAATGTCTACAATCTCAGCATTTAGGAGGCTGAGGCTGGAGGTTTGCTAGGCGTTCTAGGCTAGCAGGGGCTACATAGTGAGTTCAAGGCTTGCCTGAACTATATAGTGAGACCCTGTCTCAAAAACCAAAGCCACAAAGGAAATAAAGAAAAAGAAGAACATTTAACTGGCACAGTTACTGAGTGGCTCCTCAGCATGAATAACTCAACAAAGGTGGGGGTGGGGGTACATCCCAGCACTCCGTGAACATGAAGCAGGAAGATTACAAGTTTGAGCCCAGCCTGGGCAACTTTGTACTTAGTGAGAGCCTCGTCTCAAAATGAAAAATAAAAAGTCACCGGGCGTGGTGGTGCACGCCTGTAATCCCGGCACTCGGGAGGCTGAGGCAGGAGGATTGTTGCGAGTTCTAGACCAGCCTGGGCTACAAAGTGAGCTCAAGGCCAGCCTGGACTGCATAATGAGACCCTGTCTCAAAAAGACAAAAAATAAAAAAAAATTTAGAAAAAGTCATATTGCTCAGTACAAAGGCCCTGGGTTCAACCCCTAGGACCCCTCCCACAATGAACAAAATGCTAACAAAGTCCAGCAGAACAAAGAGGAGAGTTTACACTTTTTTTCGGGGGGGGGGGCGGGTACCAGGAATCAAACTTGGGACCCGGCGCTTGCCAGGCAGGGACTTGTGCCGCTGAGCTATATCCCCGGCCCTCTACGCTCTTACTTTTTAAGGCATCAACACAGCTCCCCCGATTGCTCTTGGAACAGGGAAGGCCGCTCCAGATGAGGGCAGAACAAGAACAAAAGCAAGAGAGACTCACTGGACACACAGAGGGGCTGGGGAGCGGGCATGGTGGCACACACCTGTAATCCCAGCACTTCTGTAATCCCAGCACTCGGGAGGCTGAGGCAGGAGAGTCAATGGGAGTTTGAGGCCAGCCTGGGCTACAAAGTGGGCTACAAGACCCTGTCTCAAAAACCCAAGCGGGGGGCACCCTGGGGAGGCCTGGTGTTGAGTTTAAAGTAAAGAATATTTAAGCTATACATAATAGTACATGCCTATAATCTCAGCATTTAGGAGGCTGAGGCAGGAAGCGTTTCAGGTGCAAGCGATCAGGAGGGCCACCCAGGCCTGAATCTGAACCCCAGCTCTGGCACAGTCTTCCTGAGTGCATGCAAGACCCTGTCACCTACCTGCCTGGCCCATCTGAGAATACCTCTGTTAAGAGAGGAAGTAAGCCGCTGTGGGTAGGAGCCAGACAGCCTGACCTCACCGCTTACTCATCTATGAATACGTGCACGTGTTTAATCCCCTCCCACGTCTCCCCAAGGGGAAACTGCCCCACTGGGTTGTCAAGAGGGTGAAATTGGCTAACATATAAAAAAGTACTTCTTTTCTTTCTTTTTGCAATGCCAGCGTTTTAATACGGCCTCCACACTGAGCTACTCCACATCCCCCACCCTTTGCTTTTTGTTGTTTTTTTGAGGCAAGGTCTAAGTCCAAATTGCCCCAGCTGGGCTTCAACTTGTCATTCTCCTGCCTCGGCCTCCCAGAGTACTGAAATTACAGGCACAGGCTACCATGCCCAGCAATAAAAACTACTTTAAAGTTATGCCTTGGGGCGTGAGAATGTTATAACTATGAGCTATTACTATCACTGACAGGACTGTTCCCCATGTGGAATGAGATAATGTACATAAAAGCCAGCCCTTGTCAGCTGTGATGGTGCATGCCTGTGACCCCAGCACTCTGGAGGCTGAGGCAGGAGGATCCACCGCTGCCTAAGTATGAGGCCAGCCTGGGCTACACAGTGAATTCAAGGACATACTGAACTGCACAGTAAGACCCTGTCTTTTAAAAAAAAAAAGGCCACCCTCACAATCCCAGCATTACAATACTGTGAGCAAGGTCACCTTTTCCCTCAAAACCCTCCACTGCCTTCACTCAGAGAAAATTGAAAGGCCCTCGGTGCCGGGCGGGCGGGAACAGGGACTTACTGTTTAATGGGCACGGAGTTTCATTTTTGTTTTTTGTTTTTTTTTCAGTACCAGGAATCGAACTCACGACCTCACGCTTGCCAGGCAGGCGCTGTGCTGCTGAGCTAAATCCCCAGCCCCTGGAGTTTCATTTTGAGGGCCAATTCTGGAGATGGATGGTAGTGACAGTTGAACAATATAAATGTTCTTACCGCCACAGAACTGAAGTTTTTAAACTTAAAAATGGTCAGAATGGTTGTTTTTGTTACCTATCTATCTATATACTTTTTTCTGGTGTTCTGATCCATAACCTTGCGTGCGCTAGGCAAGTGTTTTACTGAGCTACACGGCATTATTCCCTGTATCTCATCTTAAAAAGAAAAAACCAGCTAGGCGTGGGGGTGCAATCCTATAACACCAGCACTCGGGGAGGCTAAAGCCAGAGGATCCCAAGGTAGGTCCCGCCCTAGGCAACTTCGCACCTCAAAGACCTCTCTGACTGCCACACAGGCTAGGCCCCAGGCACCCTCACATCCCTTCCCTCCCTTTGCTACTGCCACCCGACATATATTTGCACTTATCATCTTCCCAGCTAGAATCTAACCTGCCAGCACCTGGGACCTCTCTTTCACGCGCTGCTGTAGCCCAGGGCCCAGAACAGTACCTGGGCCCACAGTGCTCAGTGCGTGTCTGCTGGCTAAGGTAGGCAGGTGACATTTCAGATCACTTACAAAGGAAGGCAAGCATGTGGTGCCAGGGAGCACGGATCTGCCTGAGCAAGGAGGAGGGGCGGAGGCTGGAGGTTGTTCTAGCAGCCTCCATAGTAAGTAGAAAGGGGGTGGGCAGTGTGATAAAACAGCAGTCACACCTGTGTCAATTTCCTGGTTTTGATATTGTGCTTCAGTACAGAAGATGCAACCAGGAGGGAGATTAGGTGAAGTGTTCCCAGGACCTGTTGCAACTTTCTATAAAGCCATAATTATGTCAAAGTTCCAAGTTTATGTAAGGGGCCAGGCATGGCAGCACACACCTGTAATCCCAGCACTCGGGAGGCTGAGGCAGGAGGATCATTGCAAGTTCGAGGCCAGTCTGGACTACAAAGTAAGCTCAAGGCCAGCCTAAACTGCACATCAAGATCCTGTCTCAAAAAGACAAAAAAATAAATAAATAAATAAACAAAGTTTACATAAGGGCTAGAGATGTAGCTAAGTGGTAAAGCACTTGCCTAGCACACACAAGGCCCTCGGTTCAATCCCCAGCACTGCAAAAGAAAAAAAAACAAAAAGTTTCCACAAAAGGGGGTGGGGTGTTGGGATGGAGAGGAAGTCAGGTCCCCAGGAGCTGGTGCCGCCCTGGGGCCCTCAGGTTTTGCATTTTCAGAACAGAACTGTGGGAGTGGCACTGGCTGAACACTGAGCAGAGCTGGCTGGTTTTAGGCAGGAGACAGACTGGCGGGCCGGGAGGGAGCGGGGAGCCAATCTTCAGGCCTAGTGACGCGATTACCTGGACTGCCAAGGAGTAATAACGCCATCATCCGGGCCTCCAATCAGCACCAGGCGGCCCACACGCAGGAAGTTCTTCCGCCACGCTGCAGGGCGGAAAGAAGGGAAACTGAGTCGGCCACAGAGGTCAGGCCGGAGCGGAGACACAGCAGGCTGGAGAGGCAGTACCGGGAAGGCAGGGCGGCGCGTGGGGTCTCACCAGTGGCGTTGGGGTGGTCTCTCTCCCCGTTGATCAGGGCCAGGAAGCTGCTGGCATTGAGGTACAAGTCATCGTGGTGGGGGTCTGCGTGCAAACAGTGAGAAAGACAGTCAGACAGCAGAGTGGGGAGTGAGACTGCAGGCTGGGAGGCCAGCCAGGAGGAGGCTGCAGTCACAGGCCGGACAGCAATATGACAGAAGCAGGAATGGTAATTGTAAATGTGATAGGAAACTCTTTATCTAGCACCTACTGCGATTCGGTACTGTTCAAAATCCATTCCAGCCAGGGATGTAGCTCAGTGGCATAAGTGCTTGCCTGGCAAGCCTAAGGTCATGAGTTTGATTCCCAGTACCAAAAAAAAAAAAAAAAAAAGTTTTGGGCTGGGGATATAGCTCAGTGGCATAAGCGCCTGCCTGGGAAATGCAAGGTCCTGAGTTCCATTCCTGGGACCAGAAAAAAAAAAAAAGCATTCTATCCATTAATATACTTCATCCTCATGACTCCCCTATAAAGTACGTGCTACATTATCATTCTACGGATGAGGGAAACTGAGTCACAGAAACACAAAGTAACTCGTCCAAAGTCACCCAGCAGAGTCAGGTTTCAGACCCAAGCAGTCCGGTTCCAGCACCATGGTCTTAAACCCCAGCTGAGAGGCTGCAGGATTTAAGACCAACCGCAGCTCACCACTGTTTTCTTTTCTTTTTTTTTTAAATTTTTTTTTTCCAGTAATTACCGGGAATCGAACTCATGACCTCACACTTGCCACGCAGGCGCTGTGCCGCTGAATTAATTCCCCAGCCCCCACCACTGTTTTCATGAATAAAGTTTCACTGGCCATGGACGCGCTCTCACTCATCTATGTTCTCTGGCTGCTTGCATTACCACAGCAGAACTCAGCAAGGCCAGAGACCAGAGGGCCTACAAAGCCAAACCATTTACCCTCTGGCACTTCACAGAAAAGACGGGCTAATCCTGCATCAGACTAGCAATCAGCTGACAGACACAAAGCACACCAAACATTGCTTGTTCAACAGAGAGTGCTCAATAAATCAAAGTTGTTGCTATTGTCATCGCTATCCGCCGGCCACGGTAGAGGTGGACAGCAGGCCTTGCCCTCCGCATGCCCTCTCCACGGGGACCCAGCGCGGACCCCCACGCACCGTGCCAGTAGTTGCAGATGGAGAATTCCTGGCCCCAGGGGCTGTAGCAGATGCGGTAGAGGTTGGACCGCATGGAGGTGGGGAACAGCCACTTCAAGTAGTCCGTGTCTGGCAAGAGAAGAGCAGTGCCAAGTGACCACAAAGCGCTGGGCCCCAAACCCGGGGCCTTCCCTGCAGCCCACAGGGCCCACTCACCCCCATACTGCCCCATCTGCGGAGAGGAGAGGGAGATGAAGGAGTCCACGTTGTGCTCATCCATGACAGAGAGCAGAGCCCGGCACACGAGGCCTCCTGCGGACAGAATACCAGCATCGGACAGAGAACTGAGGACAGCCAGGTCATCAGCCCTGCCTTGTCCCCCAACACGAGGAACACAAGGACACTGAGACCCAGAGAACGCAGACACACCCTGTGGCGAAAGCTAAGTGACAGAATCAGAACTACAATCTAGGCTTCCTGGCTCGAGGGATTTTTCTTTTTGAGATAGTCCTGTCATGTAGCCCAGGCTGGCTTTGAACTCAAAATCCTCCTGCCTCAGCCTCCTGACTGCTGGAATTACAAGCCTGCGCCACCATGCTGGGCTCTCCAGCGTGCTCTGTGTGGCCCCATGTCCACAGACCCAAAAACCATGAGTAATGGGGAGAGAAGAAGCAGTGATGCAAGGAGCCCCCCTCCCCTCAGGCCGGGACAGGTAAAAGAGGCTAGGGCTAAAGCATGTCAGAGAAAAGCGCTCAGTTACCAAGCTGCCGCTGGGGTAAGGTAGTTCAGAAAGGGGGGTGCTAGAAAGTACCCTCAGGTAAGGATCAGGACTCAAACAGGGCTGAGGAGACGGGAGAGGGGTTGCCTACCCTGGGAGTAGCAGATGAGATGCACCCCTTGAGGCGCCTTTGCCATGAGGGGGGCCACGGCCTCTTGGAACCCTTGCACCTGTTCCCACAGGGGCCGCAAGCTCTCTCTGCCATCGAAGAGATCGAGCACTGTCACCACGGTCCCGGGGTGTGTCTGTGGGAAGGGGGCAGCGTGATCACCGGGGATGGACCCCACAGCCCGCCCCGCCCCGCCAGCATCCCCGTGCGCACTGTGCCTGCCGGAGCAGCACCCCTTCCCCCAGCTCTCCCTGCAGCCGCAGCAGCAGCAGCAGCAGGCCCTGGCAGGCCGCGGGGCTCCAGCTGCCCACTCTTCCCCAGGCACCGCAGGCACCTCCAGAGCCCTCCACCCGGTGTCCCGGCCGACCTCGTTGATGTATTCCAGCAGGTGGCGGAAGCTGTACGAGCTGTCAAACAGTCCGTGCACCACGATGACCGGCTTGTAGGACGCGCGGCGGGGGGCGGGGGCTGCGGGCAGCGAGGGCAGCAGCAACAGCAGTGACCACAGGAGCAGCACCCACGCCGAGGGGAGCCTGCGCCCCCAGAGCTCCAGCATGCTCCCGCCTGAGAAAGGGGAGTGAGGGCCTGTGAGGCAGGTGGCAAGAGCGCGCCTCGGCCCAGACGCCCCGCGACCAGGCCTCCCCGACCCGTTCCCATACGCGACCCCCGTCGCCAACAGCCTCGGACTGGGGTCCTCTCCCCGCAAACACAGCCCTCCCCGCCGCGCCACGCGCACCAGAAGTCCCGCCCCCCACTCCGCGCCCCCGGACGCCGTCCCGAGGCCCGGATCTTCCTTCTGCCCCCGCCGCAGCCTGCACACCCCGGGGCTCTCATGACCCCTCGGCAGCGCCCCTGGGGAGCGAGGCTCCCACCTGGCCTGGGTCGCGGGCCTCGCTGTTTACTTCTCCCTATCTGGAGCCCGGGGAGGGAAAGAGAGGGAAGGGGGGGGAGGGGAGGGGAGGAGCGCGCAGGGGCATGGGGGGGGACCGCTCGGGGTCGCGCGGAGCCGTCACGTCCGGGGCTTTCCCTGGCAACGGTGAGAGCGTCCCCAGCAACGCCGGCGAGCACCGGAGGGGCAATGGAATATTCCATTGCGCCCAGGGCGCTGGGGAGGTACGAGGCGGAGCGATCCATTCAGGCCGCGGGGAGAAGCAGCGGCGGAGGAGCCCTGGCTATCGGAAGGAGGCCTCGCCAGGCCTGGCTGCACCCGGGACCCGCGATCCCGCTGCCTCCGCCTCGAGCCGGCGCCTCGACTCGCCCCACCTCCCGATCGAGGCGTCGGGCTCCGCCGCACAACCTGAACTTCTGGGTCCCCGAGGGGCGGCGGGGGATGGGCTGGGTAAAGGTGGTCCCCGCGGTTTCCTCAGCGAGCCTGGGGCTGCGGGCAGCCGGTGCGCGCCCCGGGGCGGCGTCTTACAGCTCTCCGTTTTGAAGTGCGTGTAGCGCCCGTGTCTCGGGAGACTCGGAGAGCCCTTGAGGTCCTCGAGCTAAGTGCGGCCGACCAGTTCTCCAGCCCAGCTCCCCGGCCGGCGCGACCCACCCTTGGGGCGGAGGGCCCCGGGGCTGCGCTGAGTCACGTGCGCCCACCCTGCGCGCCCCGGCCGCGGCTCGGTGGGCGGCTCCGACCCGCGCCCTCCCAGACCTGCGCCCTCCCAGCGTCCGCGCCGGGGCACCTGTCGGGCGACGCCTACCGACGCCGGGAGCCAGGGGAGGCCTCTATCTGTCAGGGCTTTGACCTAGCTTTGAAGACGCGTCCCGGAGAACTGGATTTCTCAGCAGGCCGGCGCCCCTTTGCTCGCTCTGAACTGTCTCCCAATAAAACCTTTTAAGCTCAGGAGTGTGGAGTGAGGGAGGGTGGGAGTGAGGGATTCGGAGCTCACGAGAACACCTGGAGAACCGGGAGGACCGGCGACAAGCGCGATCTGAGCGCCGGCGGCCTGGGCCTGCTCGGGCGAGGACCCCTGCTGCAAGGCCTGGCTCGGATGCAGACCCGCGGGGCTCGGCCCGCAGAGCGACTGCCCCGGGCGGAGGCTGAGGTGCTCGCCTGGGGAGGGTGGCGGCGCGGGGTGGGGGGGGTGGATAGCCATGTCTCTGGCTGTGTTTCGGCAAAAACCCTAACCGGTGCACAAGCCGGTGGTAGACCGCCTAGCCTCACCCCGAACCCCAGCGCCTGCAAAACGCCAAGACTGCAACCACCGCTGAGCCTCAGGTCGACTCCGGAGGGGTGGCCTCCTGGGGGATGGTGGGACGGATTCGTGGAAGGGACCTGAACACGGACCGGCCCAGGAATTCCTATGCCGACCAAAAACTGAAGTGGGGAACAGGCGTGCACGTCCAAAGCAGCGACGCCCCGGAAACGTGTACAGAAGGCGTCTCTGTCCCTAAGTATTTGAGCTCCTTAAACCTGGAAAAAGGCATCCAGCCCGGTGTGGGGGCAGATGCTGGGAGGCTGAGATGCGAGGATCGAAAATTCAAGCTCAACCTGGGCAGTTCAGTGAGACTGTTTATAATTTTAAAGGGGGTGGGGGGTAGATGTAGCTCAGTGGAAGGCCCTGGGAGCGACCCCCAGGACTGTTACTGGATGCCCATAGGCTTAGGTTTGTTTGCTCTGCTATGATCAAATTAGAGGAGGCCATACGCTCTGGTAAAAAGGAAGAGAGGACTTATTCAAATCTAGTTTTGAGAAGATGGGGGGCCCATTTGCTTCAACTCAAGGTCTTGCTGTGGCAGGGTGGCTAAGGGTCTTTTGTAGTACGGAGGAAGGGGGGACCACAGAGAGACAATGCAGATCACGCCTGCTTTTTTGTTGTTTGGTTGGATTGTTTTGCTTTTTGTTTTTTAGACAGGCTCTCGCTGTAGTTCAGGCTGGTCTTGAACTCACCAAGGCCCAGGCTGGCCTTGAACCTGCTCCTCCTGCTTCAGCCTCCCAAGGACTAGGCTTACAGCCATGGACCCCCAGCCAGGCAGATCACACTTGTTTTAATGCTTCCAGCTATCTTCTGTTCCTTGTCCTCTTTCTTGTAGAAAGAAAACAGCTTTTGCCTGGTAGGGCTGGCATCTGCATGTGCTGTCACTTTTAGACTGAGGGAAGGAGGGGGTGTTGTTTATGTGCCCAGCAGGAGGAAGCTTATCTCTAAAAGAAAAAAAAAAAAAAATCTAACTTTTCAAGTTCTACTTTGGCCTGGTGTGGTGACACACATGCTTGTAATCCCAGCACTCGAGAGGCTGAGGCAGGAGGATCACAAGTTCCAGGCCTGTTTGGGCTACATAATGTGTTCAAGGCTAGCCTGAACTACAAAGCAAGACCATGTCTCAAAAAGCCAAAATAAATAAATAAAGTTTCACTTTGCACTGTCAGTTACAGTCCAAAAAAAAAAAAAACAAACTAACCACATTGGTACCTTGAGACAAGACCTGAGCTTCCCACTTTACTCCCCAAGATGGCAGGTCTGGGCTGTGCAACCCAGGAAGCCATCTCAGCCGTCCTCAACTCTGTACAGTTCTCACTCACACACAGCACACAGCTAGGACCAAGGACTTGGGAGGACATCCCGGCACCCTGCACGGAGCTCTGAGGGAAACTGAGGTGGAGAAGACGGGCCTGGGTGAACCAGGGCAGGTGGTGCAGCTGGTCTACAGAATCCACTGAGCACCCGCTAGCTTCCTCACTACCGCCAGTCTGGTCTCCGAAGGGAAGACTCTAGAGAGTTCTCTCCCCATCCTTCTCCTAGTCCCTCCTTCCTTTCCTGGTCCTGCCTCCCAGTTTCCATGACAACTCCAAGGGAGCCCAAACTGGGGGCTTGAATGCCAGGGTGAGAGGAGGAGAGAGGTGGTCCAAGAGCAGAGGGAGAGGGAGTTGGGGGACGTCTGAAGCTCCCCCTCCCTGCCTCGGTCCCTTTAAGCTCCCCCCCTCCCGCTCTCCCTCCGCCCCCCACCCCCCACCGTCTTCATCTCTCCGTCTCTGCGCGGCTGCGGGCTGCGCCATCCCGGACCCAGACTCAGGCGCTCGCCAGGGGCCCCTGACTCCGGCTGCAGGGACCTTGTCCCAGGGAGACCACAGGCATGTCATCGGAGAAGTCAGGTAAAAAACAATAACAAACCTCCTCTCCTCCTCCATCATCTCTGGACACCCCCCCTCCTCCACCCTCCCTAGCGGCTCGGTCTGGGTCCATTCTCCGTGTCTCCAGCTCCCAGCCCCCTTCCCCGCTTTCCATCGACCACCTTGCTTTGATTTTTCCTCCTCCTAGTCCCAGTCTCTGCCCCTTGCCAGCATCTTAGGAGGCGGGCAGGTTGAGAGGCCAAGGCAGGCAGAGTGGCTTCGCCTTGGCCAGGTACTGCGGGGACGGCATCCCTGGTAGCGCCAGATGGACCGTCCCCGGCCCACCCGCATCCAGACGCCCGGTGGGGAATATGGAGTCAGGACCAGATGGGGCTGTTAGGAAAGTTAAGAGGCCGAGACCCTGGGCCCTAAAAGTCCCCCAAGGTCCCCAGAGGGCCCAGGGCCCTCCTTCCCCAGTGAGGGAGACCGAGGACGGGTCCTCCCCCCGCCCCGCGCTGACCCCGCTGGGGAGCACAGTGTTGCGCGTCCGCGCGTGTGCGCACACAGGACCGCCCGGCGGGGCTGGCACCGGGTCGGTGGGTGACCACTGAGTGCAGGCTGCAGAAAAAGAAGGACGAGGAGCAGAGAGCTGTGACCTGAAACCCAGGTGCAAGTGGGGGTGGTGGCCTAGATAC
>NW_004955437.1:598979-615177 GCF_000276665.1 Chinchilla lanigera | reverse complement strand
CCACGCACGCGGGGGCGGTGGGCACGCTGCCGCTGGGGGGCTACGTGGCGCCCGGCTACCCCCTGCAGCTGCAGCCCTGCACCGCCTATGTGCCGGTCTACCCGGTGGGCACGGTGAGTGCGGGGCGAAGGCGGGAGGGGCGAGCTTGGGATTGGGGACCCCGTGGGGCCCGGGGACCTGGCGGTGTCCCGGGACCGGCAAGCGCTGGCGAGGAGAGCCGAGGGCAGAGAGCCTTGGAAGAACCCTGGGAATAGTGGGGCGTGGTGGTCAGAGGTCAGGACTGGGAGGGGGACAGAGAACAGAGGCCAGGAGGGGACCGGAAAGGAGGAGGGGCAGGGGAACCGACCGTGGGGCCCGGGGCCGAGGGGGCAGCAGCCGGTGACCTGCCCGGGCGGAGGGGAGCCCAGGACGGAGCAGGCGGTGTGCCCTGTGGTCGCCTGCAAGAACGCGGGGGCCCCGAGGAGGAGAGGGCCCGGCGGAGCCGCTGGTGCCCCGGAAGAGCGTTGGGTAATTGGTTTCTTTGACGTGCAACGGCTAAAACTGTGCTTTGCAAAGCGCCCCGCCTGGCCGCGGCTGGCGGGCCGGGCGTTGGGGTGAGCTCCCTACGCTCAACTTTCCTTTCCAGCCCTACGCGAGCGGGACCCCGGGGGGCGCCGGCGTGGCCTCCACTCTGCCCCCGCCGCCCCAGGGCCCGGGGCTGGCGCTGCTGGAGCCGAGGCGCCCGCCGCACGACTACATGCCCATCGCAGTGCTGACCACCATCTGCTGCTTCTGGCCCACGGGCATCATCGCCATCTTCAAGGCGGTGCAGGTGGGCCGGGGGCCGCGGCTGGGGCGGGCGGTGCCTGCGCTCGGGCGGCCCTGACCCTTGCCCGACCCGCCGCAGGTGCGCACGGCCCTGGCCCGCGGCGACATGGTGTCCGCCGAGATCGCGTCGCGCGAGGCCCGGAACTTCTCCTTCATCTCCCTGGCCGTGGGCATCGCAGCCATGGTGCTCTGTACCATCCTCACTGTCGTCATCATCATCGCGGCGCAGCACCACGAGAACTACTGGGATCCCTGAGGACGCCCCCGCCCGGCCCCGTCTGCGCCCCGCGACCTCTCGGGCGCACTCTGCAGTCGCGCCGCGGATCCCTCGGGCGCGGGACCTCCACGCACCCTCCACGCCGCCTCCACGGAACGGCTCGCCTGGCGAGCACGCTCCGAAGCCAGTTCCTCAGGAACCCCTCCAAAACCCACGCCCCCAGAGACGCCGACCCCTGGGGCCCCCGCCACACGCCGGGCCCTGGTAGCTCCAGCTCGCAGCCCTGTCCACGCGCATCGCCCCCAGTCCAGCCTGGACCCGGGTCCCCAAGCCCCGCCTCCTCCGCAGGCCCCGCCCCGTTCGGACGGAACCCCGCTTCCAGGCCGGCAGGCTCCGCCTTCTCGCCTGCGGGGCGCTTCGGGGCGGAGGTGGGGTGTGCGGCCCTGGCCCAGCCCGCGAACTGCCACGCTCGTCCGCTCTCCAGGCTGCAGGACCGTGCCCCGGGGTAGCCAGCCCCACGCTCACACCCATTTCTGCTAGTCCCGTTTCGTCCTCCTCCGCCCGGGTCTCTGCCTATTTTCTTTTTTCTTTTTTTTTTTTTTGTTTTTGGTTTTGTTTTTGGTTTTTTTCCGGTATCGGGAATCGAACTCACGACCTCGCGCTTGCCAGGCAGGCTCTGTGCCGCTGAGCTAAATCCCCAGCCTCTTCTGCCTATTTTCTTGCTAATTCCAGAACTTTTTGTTGTTTTTGGAAGGTTTAGGCCCGGCACCCTGAGAGAAGAACCGCGTCCCTGCTCTGTAAATACCCCTCTACCGTCCCAACCTGGGCAGCCGGGCAGAAGGGAGGCCAGGATGAGCGCCTCCCTGTCCCTGCTCCCCTCGGGGGTCCCTGCCTTGTTCTGGTCTGTGTGCCTGTGTGACCCTCGAAAGACGACATTAAAGAGACCTAGCGGATTTACCACCGCACTTCCAAAGACTGCGGCCCCCAGAAGACCGCGCGTTTTTGGGTCCCTTTTCACTTCTCTTCATGTCCTCTTCCAGGGGAAAAAAGGAAAGCAACAGAGACAAAAGTGGAAGAAGACAGATTCAGGGAACACACGCATATGGGGTCTGGGGGTGTCCATCGGGGAAGACCTTGGGTACCATTCTGGGTGGGGTTTTGTTTCCTCGGAGCCCCTTTTTCTCCGCTCTGTGCTAGACTGGGCTCAGGGCATTCGAGAGAGATTTACAGGGACACCCCAAAATCTATCCCCAGACTTGCCAGAAAGGCAAAGGAAGACGGCGGACCGTGGTGAAGAAGTTGGCTGAGGACAAGGCGACTGCAGGGAAAAGATGCCGGCTGCAGAGTCCTTCCTGCCCGTGGGCCAGTGGGTGGGAAGGAACTTGGATCTCCCGGGGCTAATTGCCCCCCTACGCTGAGTTAACCGCGAGGCCTTTGTGTGCTGGGGGTTCGCAGGTTGGCACAAGCAGTGGGCTTAGTGACGTTCATTGTACAGTTGCACGCCAGGTCCCACCCTGAATGTGTGCGTGCATACAGCACACAGACGCCGTGTGGGCTGCTGGTGAACAACAGGCCCACGCAGCGCTGTGACCCTGGCCTCGTGGGGTTTATGATCTGGAAGGGAGGTGGGTGCTGTTAGGAGATGGGGGTGGGGGGTTCCAGGATGTGATATTTCAGTCTTGCAGTGCCTTCCTCACCTGACTTCCTGGAAAAAATAACGTGCAGTTGCAACTTTCACTTCTTCATCCCATAATCTTCTATCCCATCTGCTCCTCCTTAGACGGGAGTACAGGCTGGCATGGTGGCACAGGCCTATAATCCCAGCACTGAGAGGAAGCTGAGGCAGGAGGATCCAAAGTTTGAGTCCCACCTGGACAATTTAGGAAGAACCTCAGAAAAAAAAGGGGGGTGGCTGGGTATGTAGCTTAGTGGTAAAGTAACCCTAGGTTTAGTGCCTAGTAGTACCAAAAGGGATATGTTTGGGGGCTGCTATCAGATATGTACCTGTGTCTTTTTCATAGTTACTATTTCTTAATTCCTTGAAATACGCGCCCACTCCTTAACCTACTAAAACTGCTCTGCTCTTTCAAATAGCACCCAGTGACCAGAGGTTACCTGGAGCAAATATTTGCACAGTATTATGTCTCTCTGAATCCTTTCGTGCCTCTTTCTTTCTTTTTTTCTGAGACAGGGTCTTGCTGTGTAGTTCAGGCTGGCCTTGCAGTCACTACATAGCCCAGGCTGGCCTCCAACTCTCAGCGATCTTCCTGCCTCAGCCTCCCAAGTGCTGGGATGACAGGCGTGCACCTAGCACTCTTACCTGTCTCTTGAGCCTGGATTTCCAACACCTCCAGGCCCAGGGACCCGTTTTCTCCCACCACACACACCTCTAAGCCCCCTCCTCCTGATCTCTGTGCTTCTGCTCCTCCCTCCCTGAAGTGTCTATCACTGGATTTTCCCTTGAAGTCTCATCCACTGGACACAGCTATCATCATCTCTGTGTTTCAGGGCTGATAAGCACACTAAGCATTTTAAGCTCTCGATCTTGTCCCTGAGCCACACCCCAGCCCAGACCATCATCAATAACCTAATGCAATCTTGCAGTGAACTCAGCGGGCGGCCGGTGCTGCTGGCTGTTTACACACCCCACGGTGCAAGCAGAGTGGATGAAATGCCACCCCACCCTGCTTCCTGTCTCCCTGAATGTTGTCCTCTTCTCCACCACCCTTCCTCGTCTGAGCACTCACCGCCTCCGTCTCTCTCTTGCCTCACTGTTGCTGCGCTGTCAGGCTAAGTCAGTTCTACAGACCCTTCCCAGAATCATGAGCTCACCTGGGATTATTGCAACACCTCTCCTCCCTTCCTACCTGGCTCTCCTCCACGTTGCCCTTTATGCTGCTGTCAGATCACCCACCCCAGATCACCCAACCTAGTCGGGCTTCGCTTGGCATGTAACTCTGCTGCTCAAAATCCCTTCCGAATGCTGGGTGCCGTGGTGCCTCGCCGTTCCAGCTACCTGGAAGGCTGAGATAGGATTGCTGTGGCTCAGAAGTTCAGGACCAGCCTATGCACCACCGCCTGATTGCATATCAAAAAAAAACAAAAAAAAGCTTCAGTATTACCTGTGGCTATTCAATTATTTACAGAATTCCAGTATGGAGCTGGAGATGTAGCTCAGTGATACAGTGTTTGCCGAGCGTGAGTGAGGCCCTGGGTTCAGCCACCAGCAACACAGGCGCGAACACCCACGCACACGCACGTGCACGCAAAATTTCTATCTGGCCTCCAGCTTCTATAACTTGAAACATCTGAACCGACCCAACCTTCTCTGTTCGATCTAATTTACTTGTGAATTCCACTTCCAAGCATTCACCCAGCTGTTCGCAAATCCTCAATCTCTGCCTCTTATAAACCAAACTGCCTTAGGCTCCTCCTGAGTGTCAGACCAGCTCCAGGCTTTTGTTTGATGCACCACACCGCGCTCTGCTAGTTCATATTTTTCCTGCCCTTCCAGGCCCAGGTCATACTTGCTCCTCTCCAGCAGAAAGGTCTCGCTCTGTCCTCGGGTTTGGATCAGAGCCCCAGGCGTTCCTTGGAGCAATGCTTCTCACCAAAGGCTGTGCATTATAATCACCTGGGGAGCATTTAAAAATCCCAAAGCCCAGGTCGCAGCATCCTAGACCAATTAAGTCAGAATCTCTGGGGTTGGGACACAGGCATTGATATTTTTTAAGACATCCCTAGGTGATTCCAGAAGACAGCCAAGGACAGGGATCACTGTTTTGTTTTTGTTTTTGTTTTGAGGTAATTAGGATTCAACCAAGGGCCTTCACACTGAGAACACTCCCAGTCTTTTAGTTTGTTAATTACTATTATTTTTAAGACAAGTTCTTGCTAAGTTGCAGAGGCAGTGCTGGAACTCTCAATCCTCCTGTCTCAGACTCCCAGAGTGCTAGGATTACAGATTAGTTGTCACCATGCCCCGTTGGGAGTCACAGGCTTTGAGTCACCTCGGGGACTCCCCAGGAAAAGGAGAGAAGCCAAAAGGTGGCTTCAGCCACTCCACTTTACTAGGAGAAAAATATTTGGGCCCGAAGCCCACCCAGCTGCCCCCTCTCTCGCTGGCCCCCACGCCTTACCTTGTGAGCTGCTCAAGGCAGGGGCCAGCTCGGATGCACCTCTGCTTTTCAGCTCCTCCTCAGAAAAACCTCCTCTACTAACTTCACACTCAGCTGAATTGAAGGTAAGCAGGGGACGGAGTAAAATGACTTCCACATCCCCTCCCCCCACCCAGACTCCTCCCTGGAGAGAAAAGGAAAAGCCGTGTTCCAATTCCATTCTCCCCCACCTTCCCTCCACTCCGCCTGCACACAGTGCCCTGGGCTCCTTGCACCTCCACTGACAGCTTGCACCCTTCCAGGGCGCCTGTGATCCCCATTAACACCTACCTGGGTGCTTGGGTTCCCCTGTGCTTGGATGCTGGGTCATCCGGGTCACCATTCCCTTTCTTATCAGAGAGGCAGCACCTGGCTCACTGTCTTTCTGTCTCTGCCTGACTTGTTTGGTTTGGTTTGGTTTTGCGGTGCTTGGCATCAAAGCCAGGGCCTTGCACACGCCAGGCAAACTCCTAGCACAGAGCTATATCCCTAACCCCTCGTTTCTTTATTTTGATGTATACGGCATCCAAGTAGATCACCCAGTACTCTGCTCAGTTCTGGGCCTTCCTCATCTCTGGTGATCCAACCCTCCCGGCTCTCTGCCGCTCCCCGGTGTCCTGCCTGCCACTCGGCTCCATCTATAACTGCTACCCTTCCAAAAATCACAGCTGTAGACTTTTCCTGTCAACTCCCAGTGCCCCCACACCAAAAACACCCAACCTGCCAGGCATGGTGGGGCACATCTGTAAACTCAGCGCTTGGAAAACAGAGGCAGGAGGATCGCTGTGAGTCTGAGTCCAGCCTGGGCTACAGAGTGAAAAGAAAACAAAACAATAACAAAAAAACTCTCAACCCCATCTGGACCTCCCATCTAATGACTCTACCCAAAAGAATTTTTTTCCATCCTAGAAATGGAACCCAGAGCCTCATGCACACTAGGAAAATACCCTACCACCCAGCTACATCGACATCCCTTTTTAGTTTTTATTTTGAGATCGGATCTCTTGCTAAGTTGCCCAGCTTGGCCTTGAACTTGTAATCCTCCTGTTTCAGCCTCCTGAGCAGCTGAGAATACAGATGCATACCACTGCACTTTCCCAGGTTAGCTTGTGAAGATCAATACCGTGATTGCCTCCACACACCTGGCCCCTTCCCATTCCACAGTTTGTTCCAGGTTAAATCCTACTCCTCCTGCCCCACAATGCACCCAACAGCTGAACGTCTGAGGGAAAACAGTCATACTGGCGGGCCCCACTTCCTGTGGGCCTCAGAATAGCCTATATTTCGCTAGTCTGCGTTCTCCAATTGGAGACCACAGTTTCACAAGGTCACAAAATTTCTTCCTATTTCAGTAAGAAAATAGAAATTTTCAGAAGAGAACTTCCTCATTGCCTAACTCCAAACCGAGCCCTACCTGTACCTCTGCTACACAGAGGAGAACTTTCTGCCCGCCTCCCCCTCCGCTGTGGGAGGGTCCCACTCCTTTCCTGCTGAGAGATGTGCCTCCAGAAACGACGTCTGTCTCCTGCATAATCACTTCCCGGCCTTTGCTGGTATGTCCCCAAATGCCTATAATCCCAGCGCTCTGGGAGGCTAAATCGGGAGGATTGCAAGTTCGAATTCAGCCTGAGTGCTTTTGTGACTTAGGGAGACCCAGTCTCAAAATAAAAAAGGGGCTGGGGGTGTAGCTAAGTTTGAAGGCTCTGGGTTCAATCCCCAGTGTTATGGTTTATGTCTACACGTCCCCCCAGAGCCTCATGCAGCCCTTGGGTGCAGGCTTCTCAGCGATGGCTGATCTGGAGTTTGTGATTGATTCAGGGTCCAGTGCTGGGATGAAGGGTGCGAGTGCTACACCTCCGGTAGTGGGAGTCGCCTGCACACAATATAAGGAACAGAGAGTGGCTTGCCCCTTTCTCTCTCTCTCACTGCTTTTGCTGTCTCCTGCTACATGAACTGTTGCCCCTCTGCCATGTGCCGCCCTGCCTTGGAGCCAGCCAATTGTGGAGTGAAACCTCCAAAAAGTGTGAGCTAAATAAACCGTTTCTCTTTTAACTCTGGGTGTCTGGTATTTTGTCTCAGCAACAAGAAAAGCAGCCCAGTAACGCACACGCACACATACACACATGCACACAAATAATTTCCCTGTTATCTTTGAAAAAAAAATCTCTTTTGCTACTTACCTATGTAGTAAAACCATAATACTCACAATAGTGCTTGGTCTTGGGCAGGAAGGGAATTCTGATTGGAAAGAGACTTTCAAGGAGCTTCAGCAGTATTGAGATTTTACTTTTTTGTGTACGTGGGGTGAGACAAGGTCCTGCTATACAGTACAGGCTGGCCTTAAACTCACTGTGTATCCCTGGGTTAGTCTCAGACTTGTCCGGATCCTCTGGCCTCCGCCTCCCAGAGGCCTGGGATTATAGGCATGTGCCACCACGCTCCACTGAGAAGATTTTACTTTTTGGTTTTGTTTTGGTTTTTGTTTTTTCCGGTACCAGGAATCGAACTCACAACCTTGCGCTTGCCAGGCAGGCCCTGTGCCGCTGAGCTAAATCCCTAGCCCCAGAATTTACTTTTTAAGCAGCATGCCATTCATTTCATTATTCTTTGTAATATATATGCATGTAAGCCTATGTATTGTAATTTTATAGCTGTGAGATAGTTTGTATTAATTTACTTAGTATTTTTTCTAGGGACGAGGATCAAATCCAAGGCTGTGGCCATGCTAGGAAAGTGCTCTACCGCTGAGCTACGGCCCAGCCCCACAGTTCTTTATTTAAAAGAATAATAACTCCCTCCTCTCTCCTAGCTCCCCAGGACCCAACATGCTTCCAGTTGGAGAGAAACTCCTCTCTGACCCTTCCTCGCCCTCCCTAGGTCAGAGTCAGGCTTTCTCCTCACCCCACAACTATGCCCACATCCCTGGCACCCAGGGCCACCCAGTTTCTAAACTCAGTGGTCAAAGCTCAAAATTCACTTCTCTCTCTCTCTTTTTTTTTTTTTGGTCTTTGTTGAGACAGGGTCTCGCTATGCATTTCAGGCCTGCCTTGAGCTCACTTTGTAGCCCAGGCTGTTCTCGAACTCGCAATGATCCTCCTGCCTCAGCCTCCTGAGTGCTGGGATTACAGGCATGCACCAGCATGCCTGGCCAAAATTCACTTCTCATTTCCTTTTTTTTCCCTCCTCCTACTTCAGAGGATCAAACTCAGGGCCTTGCACATGCTAAACACATTTCTACCATTGGGGACACCCCCAACCTCTCATCTAGCGTCTGGACCAGACTGGTTTGAGAGCAGTTGACATTTGGGTAAGATAACTCTGTCTGAGGGATGATCTGCATGCTGCCTGCCGTTGTCTCGGCAGTGCGTCCTGGGGGCATCTGCGCCAGCGGTTTCAGGCGGAATCCTCCCTCCCCCAGGACCACCTGGCATCTCCTAGAGACGCCTTTGCTCATCTTGGCTGGGGAGATGTCCCTAGCATCCGCTGAGGAGAGGCCAGGCTGCCCATCGTCCTACCGTGTACAAGACACGACACAGTCATCCGTCCCAGAATGCCAGTTAGTGCCCACGTGGGGACACTTTGGCCTGGACTAGTTCCTCCTCCTCCTCCTCGAAAAGCTTTCTCCACTCTTTTTCGGTCCAGCTAAAGCAAGTACAGTGCACACAGGTTCCTTGTTTGTGGCTTCTCATTTCTGCAGACCAAAGCTCCTGTTTTTCTTCCAGAGCCCTGAACTCCCTTGACCTCCCTGTACCCCGAGCCAAGCTCCCTTGCTGCCGTTGCCCCTGGACTGACCGCTTCCTTGGATTTCTGCTTCCATTTGGACTGGTGTCTTCCGGCCTTTGCACAGAAATTAGAGTGATTTAAAAAACAAACAAACAAACAGATGATGTCATTCACCTGCTTAAAACCTTGTGGTGGCTCCTGCTGATACTCAGAACTATTGGGGCTCAGGATTTGGGACCCCCAAATCCTGGCTCCTTGGACACACTAAACACCTTGTAGAAAATGGGCTCAGAAGCATGACCTTTCCTTCTCCTGCCCTTCTTTCTTTCTCTCTTTCTCCTCCAAGGCAGACCAGAGAACCTCCGATTCTTCCCTCTGGGCAGGTCAGGGAAACAAGAGCTACTCTCACCCAAAGCCAGCCAGGAACCCTAAGTACTGCCCAGTCACCCACCTTTCTGTGTCAGAGCTGCTCAGAGAGAAACTCCCGGGCCTGCTCTGTCCGGTAGTGGATCCTAAGACCCTGCTTCCAGAAGAGGTCTTTTTTTTTTTTTTTTGAGGCACGGTCTTGCTATGCAGTTCAGCCTGGTCTTGAGCTCACTTTTTAGCCCAGGCTGGTCTCAAACTCACAACGATCCTCCTGCCTCAGCCTCCCGAGTGATGGGATTACAGGCATGTACCACCACGCCCGGCTCCCAGAAGAGGTCTTGCTCCATACCTGGGAGGAGAGAATTTCACCTAAGTGACCCAAGAAATTGCAAACAGAAAGGCCTTGCTAAGAGCCTCCCCTTCATCTGCCCCCTTTTTGTTCAGTCGTGGTGCTGCACAATTGCTCTTGCTTCATCAAATCTAAGCAGAAAAAAATGACAGCATTCCCTGGTCTGTCCACCTTCAGGAGGCTTTTTTTCTTGTTCACTTGTTTGATGGAATTCTTTTTTATAGCTTTTCTTTTTTTTTTTTTTTTTTTTTTGAAACAGGGTCTCTCTAGGTTGCTCAGGATGGCCTGGAACTCACAGGGATCCTCCTGCCTCTGCCTCCCGAGTGCTGGGATGGTAGGAGTGCTCCACCACGCCCATCTGGGTCTTCATTTTCTTCTTTTTTTGTCTTTTTGAGACAGGGTCTCGCTATGCAGTTTAGGCTGGCCTTGAGCTCACTTTGTAGCCCAGGCTGGCCTTGAACTCGCAAAAATCCTCCTGCCTCAGCCTCCCAAGTGCTGGGATTGCAGGCGTGCACCACCACGCCCGGCTGGGTCTTCATTTCTGAACCCCTCCCCATAATGTAAAACATTATTGAAACTGTTGTGTTTTTCTTTTCTTGCCTGTCTTCTGTTTGTTGTTTTTTGTTGTTTGTCTGTTTTCTCGGTACTGGGAATCAAACTCACGACCTTGCGCTTGCCAGGCAGGCGCTGTGCCGCTGAGCTAAATCCCCAGGCCTTGCCTGTCTGTTGTTGTAGGTTGTTGGCTGTGCCCCTTACAAAGGGTGAGGAAAGAAGGCCTATCTTCTTGCCTCTGCAGGACTAAATACGAAGTCCCCGCCAGGCCCTCCCTGGCTCTCCACCTGCTTTGACCTTTCCGTCCTTCGGTCACTGCACTCAGCATGTGGATCCAGTCCCGCCCAGCTGACCTTTCCACTCCCTTTTCCTCCCGGCAGCTGCTCGGGAACGCGCGTCATCTATGTCATTGCGCAAGTGTCACCTCCTTGAGAAGCCTTAATCTCACCACAGATTAAAAATAGCACCACGTACACCTTGGCCATCCATTCCCATACCTGACTTATTGTGTGCCTAGCACCCCATCACTGTTGGACACTTTTACATTTCATCAATTGCTTTGCCTATCATCTTCACTTGAATGTAAATGATAAGAGATTTGGGACTTCTACTGCCTGATTCCCACACCTTAGCTTGGCACAAGAAAGCCTTTATTTTTTTATGTGTTTGGTTTTTCTCTGGTACCGGGAATTGAACTCACGACCTTGCGCTTGCCAGGCAAGCGCTGTGCCGCTGAGCTAAATCACCAGCCCCAAGGAAGCCCTTAAGAAGGACTTGTTGAATGGGCTGGATATGGAGGCGCAGGCCTGTAATCCCAGAATACAGAGGCTGAGGCAGGAGAATCCTGTGTGTTCAAGGTCAGCCTGAATTGCATAGCTAGACTCTGTCTCAAAACAAAACAAGTGTTGGAGATACAGCTCAGGCCAAGACCCTCTGTTCAATCCCCAGTACCACACACAGAGTTGAGGAAAGAAGGTGGGCGTGCTCAGCACTTGCCTAGCATACATAAGGAGTGGGTTTGAGCCCCAGCACCACAAAAGAAAAAGGGGGGCGGGTTGTTGAGTGACTGAATGAATCCATAAGTGCTAAGGAGCAGCTCTCTGAGACACTTCCCAGCCTCAGACGCCTGCAAACCTTGCCTACAAGGGAAGCCAAGCCAAAAGCGTTGGGAGCAAAGAGGAGGGAGGAACAATTTTGACACAAACCCCCGCAGAACTAAAACCCACAGAGACTGCCAAAGCGCAGCAGAAGGGAAATGTGTATTTAGCCTTTGGAGAGCTAGAACTTTGTCTCTTGTGTCGATGACAAATGGCAGAGCAAGTGCAGCAGATGGTTCCGCGTGGCAGGGCGGGGCTGGCCGCCAGAGCTAGAAGCTCGCGGTGACATGCCGGTGACTGCCTGGGGCAGCCTGGGGCAGCCTGGGGCAGCGCGACTGCAGTGGGCACGCACAGCTCCCCTTCCCTCACCGCTGCTGTGCGGCTCTCCCCCGGGGTCCTCCTCCCGCACAGGCAGCGCTGTTTTCGATCGCCCGGAAATCGCCCTGAAATCGCCCGGAAATCGCCCGGAAATCACCCTGCACTCCAGCCTCGCAGGCCCGGTCTGTGGATTCACACCGGGAAGGCATGAAGTCGAGAACCGAAGGAGGACGCTGGGAAGGATTTCTTAGAAACAAGGGGGCGGGGACAGCAGCTCCTGGGCTTCCAGGAGTGGCCCGAGTAGGTGGCCACTGAGCCCTTTGTCGGGGTGATTTTTTTAAAAATTAATTTTATTGGTAGGCTTCAGATATACATAGGGATCTCATTCGCCATAGGGAATTTGTACCTGTACCGGGTATATCTTGCTTCTTTTTTTTTCCCATTCCCTTTCCCTCCCTTCAACCCCTCTCCCCCACTTTATTTACAAAAGCTGTGTTTCCATTTTTTCCTTCTATTCACTTTTCTTTTTTTTCCTTCCTCCTCCCCCACCTTGTTCCCCTTCCCATTTGAACCTTTTTTCCTACTTCCCAATATCTGTTATACACTTTGGTCCTTGTATACAATTCTGTTTCTCACAGCAGAGAAACAATGCAGTAAACCCATGTGTGTCCGATTTATTTCACTGAAGAGTATGGTCTTGAGTTGCATCCATTTACCTAGAAATGGCTCAAGCTTATTCTTCTTTATGGCTGAGTAGTACTCCATTGTATGAAAACCCCACATCTTCTTTATCCATTCATCAGTGGATGGGCGTTTGGTCTGTTTCCAAGATTTAGCTATGACAAACTGTGCCACTATAAACATGGGTGTGCGTTTATTGCTGTGGAATGATGCTTTTAATTCTTTCAGGAAGATACCAAGGAGGGGAATAGCTGAGTCAAATATCAAATAGAAGCTCAACTTTTAGTTTTTTCAGGAATCTCCACACTAATTTCCACAGTGGTTGCACCAGACTACACTCTCAGCAATAGTGGAGAAAGGTTTCTTTTTCCCCATAGCCCCACCAGCGTTTATTCTTGATTGACTGTTTGATGATAACCATTCTTTCTGGGGTGAGGTGGAATCTCAGTGTTGTTTTCATTGGCATCGCTCCAATGACCAGTGATGTTGAACATTTCTTATATATTTATTTGCTGCTTGTACTTCCTCCTCTGAGAAGTGCCTATTCATTTCAGATGCCCTTTTTTTTTTCTTGTTTTGTTTTTATTTTTGTTTTTGTCTTTTTGAGACAGGATCTCGCTATGTAGTTCAGGCTGGGCTTGAGCTCACTTTGTAGCCCAGGCTGGTCTCGAACTTGCAACGATCCTCCTGCCTCAGCCTCCCGAGTGCTGGGATTACAGGTGTGCTCCACCACGCCTGGCCAGATGCCCATTTTTGGATTGGGTTGTCTGAGGTAATTTATGCAACGAAGTCACGGCCTGGGTACAACGTGGATCAAATTACAATCAATCTATAGGATTATTGGGGGGTGGGGATATAGCTCAGTGGCATAAGTGCCTGCCTGGCAAGCGCGAGGTCATGAGATCGATCCTTGTTTGCGGGGTGGGGGGGGCGGGAATTTCTATAGGATTACAAATATAGTTGCTTTGCTGGGCATGGTGGTGCATGCCTGTAATCCCAGCACTCAGGAGCCTGAGGCAGGAGGATCGCTGCAAGTTTAAGCACAGCCTGGGCTACAAAGTGTCTTCAAGGTCAGCCTGAACTGCATAGTGAGACCCTGTCTCAAAGAGACAAAAACAAACAAAACCCAAATATAGTTGCTTAGCTAATATCAGCCCAAAAAGGAAACAAGTCACATAGCAAGGGCACATGGAAAGATCAGGGCACGCCTAGAAAGGAGGGGAGTGGTCCAGGTGTTCTGGTCACCACCTGTGCTGCGGGTGCCTTCTGGGCCCACAGGGCCAGGGGGTGCTGATTCCAGGCTAACCTCAGGCTGCTGTTTACCTCGAAGTCCTGGCCAGTGCACCTCCATCCTGACGCCTGGCTCTCTTGAGATGCACCTCCAGCCACAGTATTTTTTTGCTTTCTTTTTTTGTGGGTTTTTTCCGGTACCAGGAATCAAACTCATGATCTTGTGCTTGCCAGGCAGGTGCTGTGCCCCTGAGATAAATCCCCAGCCCAGCCACAGTATTTTTGTGCTGACTTTCTTGTGGGCCCAGCCCCTCTCTGGGTGTATATGAACTTCTACTTAACTTATCTGCCTCCAACAGCATCACTGTTTCCTTGTATGCGGAGCGTTCAGAGATATGACTCTGCCTTTGTGAGATTAGTCAGGGAGCTCCTCTGCGTGTCTTCGTCGTTCATCAGTGAATTCTGAGGACCTGGTAAGCAGTGTGTGTGTGTGTGTGTGTGTGTGTGTGTGTGTCCTACTTCACCCACTTACAGCGCAGGGGCCAGTCATGCTCCGTGTATTCTGGACTGAGACAGACAGATCACCAGCTCACAAGCTTCCTCCGTGACTCCAGACCCTCTCCTTGCGTTCTGCCTCAGGCTTCACCCTTCATGAAGGCGGAACACTGCCCCCTCCAGCAAGAGCTGCAAAATACAACCGGTCCTCTCCCCACTTTGGAAGGAGACGGCTCCCGAGGAAGGAAGGAAGGAAGTGACCCCAGGACATGTGTAAATATACTTGTACACATCCTCAGAAACACATCAATCAGATTGATCTTCAGCAAGGCATTAAGTGTTCTTATACAACCTTGGAGGAGGGGAGAATTGTTCCAGAATGGCATTCACCATCCACACTCGGAGAACAGAACCCAAGGCTTTCCTTCCATTCACCCAGATTTCTTTTTTTTCTTGTCTTTTTGAGACAAGGCCTAGCTATGCATTTCAGGCCAGCCTTGTGCTCACCTTGTAGCCCAGGCTGGCCTCGAACTCGCAACAATTCTCCTGCCTCAGCCTCCCTCCCCAGTGCTGGGATTATAGGCGTGTGCCACCACGCCTGGCCTCCTTCTCTCCTTCATCCTGATTCCTTGGAGACTTCCCTAGAGAGCTACACTCTGGCATAAGAATTGGGGGACAGGGAACTGGGAGAAAGCAGCTGCTGTGAGTCCGTCAGCATTCACCCTGTCCAACGCTTGTCTGTACTCTTCCGAGATCCGTTTCTTTACTTGTCGGTCTCTTCCTGATGGGCCTGGGGGGATCTCAAGGTCCGTGAATGTCATCCCTGGGACCACTGAGTCCTCTTCTAAAACTTCACATTTTTGGCCTGCGCGGTCAGTTTGAAACCAGCCTGGACTACATAGCAAGACCCCGTCTCAACAAGACACAAACAAATAAACAACAAGTAACCTTTAAGTTTTTATTGTGTTTATTCATTTTGTGGTCACGCAGATTGAATCCAGGGCTTCACGTATCTACTGTTACGGACTGCAGGAACAGAGCAGATGGAAGACCTGGCACCAGAGGCAGCTGGAGGCTAACTTTATCACGTTAATGGCTCTGGAGCGCCGAGGTCCAAATCACCAGCCGTAGGCTTTTACAGTCACTTATATAGGCTGCTAGAAGGAAGTACAAAAGATAACAGGATGTTCTATAATTGGTTACATACACTTGGTCATATGTTGTCAGGCAGTTTTACTTTGAGCAAGTTAATTAGGAGTCTTTTTTTTTTTTTTTGTGGGAGTAGGGGTTGTCTCTCTGTGGTCCCTGGGAGAAAACGGCCAGGGGATGTAGAAAATAAAAACAAGACACAATAGCCGGGGTCAGGTGGAGTTACCTCTTGCCTGATGAGCAAGAGGACTGGCTCCAGCAGTAGGGGCGTTTATTTTATACACTTGCAAAGTAGTATCCTGAGAGATAATGTTGCCTAGCACTAAGACTAAGACTGTAATTCTCCAAGCAGGATACTTTCTTCAGTACTGAGGTAGCTTGACTGCCTGAGGCACTCTGGCTCTGTCCCACCCTCAGACACATGACCAACAATTTAACTCCAGCGGCTCCCAACATTTTTTGAGACAGGGTCTCACTATGCAGTTCAGACCTGACTTGAGCTCACTCTGTAGCCAAGGCTGGCCTCGAACTCGCAATGATCCTCCTGCCTCAGCCTCCCCAGTGCTGGGATTACAGGTGTGTGCCACCACGCCTGGCCCGGGAGTCTCTCTTATCATGGTCTTAGACTGAGCCGGTCCATTTCTAGGTGATAAATCCTTGAAAGGAGCTAACTTAAATGACAGGCACTGTTCTGCTGAGTTATACTTATCTTACAAGTTGTAAGCGGCACTGGAATGCTAATTGAGTTTTTTATCCTCTCATTTTGAGGACAGGCTAAACTTGTTTGTCCCATTTTTTGAATGTAGTGTTAGAAATACAAGTTTTTTTGAAGTTTCCTTTACACTCCCACTGAGCTACACCCCCAGCTCTGTATCCATCTTGATAACTTGTCTTCTGGGTGGCTTTATTTTTCAGTGGAGAGGGGGTCATTTTTTTTTTTTTGAATTTTTAAAAATTTTCTTGGGCTGGGGATATAGCTTAGGGGCACAAGTGCCTGCCTGGCAAGTGCAAGGTCCTGAGATCAATTCCCAGTACAAAAATAAATAAATAAATAAAA
>NW_004955437.1:589105-597249 GCF_000276665.1 Chinchilla lanigera | reverse complement strand
GCTGTGGCTCCAGTTAGTTCTAGCACGTTTGAACCCAGGCAGCTACTTCAACCCTCTCAAGGGTCTAGTTTATTGATGCCCTTCCTTACTCTCAAAACTAACTTGTCACCTGTTCTTTTTCTGCAGAGAAGAAAACCAAAATAATTAGGTGAGAAAAGGCTCAGGCACAATTCTTTTTTTTTTTTTTTGTGCCAGGAATTGAACTCAGGACCTTGCACTTGCCAGGCAAGTGCTTGTGCCACTGATCTATATCCCCGGCCCTTTTTTCTTTTTTCTTTTTTTGTCTTTTTGAGACAGGGTCTCACTATGCATTTCAGGCTGGCCTTGAGCTCACTTTATAGCCCAGGCTGGTCTCTAATTCACAACGGTCCTCCTGCCTCTGCCTCTTGAGTGCAATCACTGATTCTCATAGCATTTCATGCTTCTGTTCATCCCACTGTAACTACGAACTTTTCCCTATGAAGAGTCATGGACTGACTCTCTTCAGTGTTAAGACACAGGCTACAATTAGCAGTCTTTGTCCAGGTATTAGGGTGTGACCGAGCCTGTTGTGATTCATTCTAGACTACCTTTCCCTGAGATTCTTGAAGCGGAAAAGGGAAATGTGCGGGAGAGAGAGATGGATTCAATAGGATCCCAGGGTGTGGTGGATTGATAACTGTTGGTCAACTTGTAATACCCAGCTGAACTGAGTGAGCGTGGTGCTGCATGTGGGAGGCCCACCTGAGGACTGTTGCCAGCATAAGAGGCAGAACTGGAGAAGTAGGCTGGTGGGAGTTGAGAGAGGCCGTTGATTGGAGGAGCTCGTCATGCTGGCTTTCCTGATGAACTCGGCTGTTTTCATCCTCCAAGGAGCTTTGGACCTTGTTGTCACTGAGAATGGCTTCGATTCATTTTGGGGGCGCTCTGGTCCTCACTCTGAGCATCGCTTCCTGACTCCGGAGGGGAAGATGTGCACTGCTCAGTCTCCTGGAGAAGCTTGTCACGTTGGCTTTTGTGATGGGAACTTGGCTGTCCTGATCATCGGAGGAGCTCGGGACCTCACTGTTTCTGAGGATGGTTGTGGTATTTTTTCGGGGGAGCTCTGGTTCTTATTTTAAGCATCACTTCCCAGCTCCAGTGCAGATCCCTCAGCCTACTAGCACAGATCCTTCATCCCACTGGCACAGACTTTCTAGCTTCCACCACTGACCTTTGGGCCTTCCCAGTGCAGATCAGTGAAACAGGCCTGCGTGAGACATTGGCATAGGCTCTAGGCCTCTAGCTGGAGTCACAGGGGACGTTTGTCATGGGTTCTAGGTCTTCAGCTGGACGCATGCAGGACATTATCATGGGATCCAGGCCCTCAGCTGGGTACTTCGGTCTTTAGTATGTGGGCAGATTTCTTGCACTCTCTTGTGTATGTTTCTTTGGGTGACTATTATAAATCAACTTATAAAATATGTGCCCTGTATTTTATTGTTCCCCTTGCAAAACCACAAACTACAACACAGAGATTCTAAGAATCGAGTAGCTAGCTGTTGGGTCAGAGTGAGACAGTGGAATAAGGTTATTCTGGCTCAGATCCCAGAAATGAAACTAAAAAAAAAAAAAAAGTCTGGGTTAGTGACTGCAGCTTAACACAATACAGACAGACGGTTTTTGTTGTTGTTGTTGTCTTTGATTCAGGGTCTTGCTCTGAAGGGTTTTTTTTTGTTTGTTTTTTTCTGTGTTGGCTTCACTACTGCTCTGTAGTTTAGGCTGGTCTTGAATTCATTGTATAGCCCAGGCTGGTCTTGAACAATGATTCTCCTGCCTCAGCCTCCCAAGTGCTGGGATTATAGGTGTGTGCCACCACACACCTATAGAAGATGGTTTTGACCCAGGTCTGTGTTTAATGATGAGACTTCCCTCAGCCGGGCGTGGTGGCGCATGCCTGTAATCCTAGCACTTGGGAGGCTGAGGTAGGAGAATCGTTGAGAGTTCAAGACCAGCCTGGGCTACAAAGTGAGCTCAAGGCCAGCCTGAACTGCACAGCGAGACCCTGTCTCAAAAAAGGCAAACAACAAAACAAAACAAAGAAACTGCCCTCACCCCTGGCTGTCCTGGCGTTGTGGTTCTTGCAATCTGAGGCACAGTGGTAGAGTTAGAAAGCAAACTGAAGGGAAGCCATAGTGAGAGAGGGATTCTTTTTCCCTGAAGGGCTGTGGTGGCCCAGCCTATGCAGGTAGCTGGCCAGGCAAGGCTGAATCACAGTGAGAAACTATGCCTCCTGTGAGGAGGAACACTCCTCCCCTTTCCCACTTCGACAGTCAGTGGAGCAGGTTATACCAGTGGGAACGTGAAATGTAGGTCAAACTGAAGTCACAGACAGGGAAAGGGGAGGAGTGGAGTGAGGTGATTCTGGGTCATGCCCAGCAGCACCAGCACCACGTAGGACCTTTTTGAAACGCCGGGCTGCAGGCTCCATCTCGAGCTTCCTAAATCCGAATCTGCAGCTTGACAGCGTCCTCAGGTGCTCTATGCTCATTTGAGTTGCAAAAGCACTGAGACCGAGAAGCGGGGGACTTGAAAGCCGGTGATGGGTGTGAGGAGACAGGTAAAGGGAAGCCTCAGGAGGTCGCCCAACAGAACAGGGCCGGTAGGAGTGAAAAGCCTGAGAGTTTATCTTGGCGCCACCTGGACTGAATGGCCGAAGGGGTTGGCCTGTGCTGGGATCTCAAAACTAGGGATAATAGCACAGAAGGGCCTGAGGTCGGCTGATAAAAAGAACGCTGGCGCCGCCCCAGCCCTTCTCCATTCTTTCCTCATTCGACCCCGTTTCCCTCTCCAGGACTTCAACTCTGAGGGAGCCGGCCAGCTGGACCAGTTCGATTGGCCTAGTTCGGATGCTAAGGCTTAGCTCGGTTGCTAAGGCCTGGAGCTTGGCTGTTGCGGAGGAAATGATGTCACGCCTAGCAGGCGGGCCAAACGAGTCTTTCCTCTTTCTGATTGGCCGTCAAGAATTTGACTAGATTCGCAGTCTCGCGCGCTCCAGGGTTAGCTGTCAGTATTTCTCCCCCAGCTGCTCCTATCTGTAAGCAGTCTTCCGCATCTGTGACAAGACTCCGAAGAAGACAATATTCAGTAATCACGTAGCTTCGGAAGCAAAGGTGATTCGAATAATCCGGCTCTTGTCACCATGCTAGGCTCTCTGGCCGCTCAGGTAGTTTTTGACCCGATCGGGTGTCCGTAGTTGGGGCTCCCACCTAAACTGTAGGGAACTGTGGAATTTATAGTTCTAAATTAGGTCCGGGTGGAACCCGGGCTTGAAAAGACAGATTTTTGGAGGCAGGGGTGTGCGGGGGCTGGGATATGCACCTTCAGGACTAGAGGTTGATGAGAAAGAGTGAAAGGAAGCTAAGAATTTTTTTTTTTTTTTTTTTTTTTTTTTTTAGACAGGGTCTCACTATGCAGTTCACGCTGGCCTTGAGCTCACTTTGTAGCCCAGGCTGGTCTCAAACTCTCAACGATCCTCCTGCCTCAGCTTCCCGAGTGCTGGGATTACAGGCATGCGCCACCATGCTCAGCAGAAGCTAAGAATATTTTTTAGGGTTTTTTCTTTTTTTTTCTTTCTTTCTTTTTTTTTCTTTCTTTAGTACTGGGAATCGAACTCAGGACCTTGCGCTTGCCAGGCAGGAGCTTGTGCTGCTGAGCTATATCCCGGGCCCAGGAAGCTAAGAATATTAACTAGCATTGTTTTTGGTTTTCTTTTCAGGTGCTGACCTGAACACCTGACCCATCCTTTTCTGACCAAAACCTCTTCTGATCCCCCCCACCCCCCCGCCCCCGGTGAAAGAGACTAGGTAGCCAAATGGAGACGCCACCAGTCAGTCCCCTGGGAGAGAAGGACATCTCTCACCCGCAGCGACAATGGGAAAGGAATTCCCAGGAGAACCTTGATTCAACTACTCAGTTTAGGCAGCAGCCCGGAGACCCTCCTGCGGCAGCCTCGGAGCAAGGACTGAGCCCAGACCCAGCCAGTGGAAATGCAGAGACCCCTCACAACACTGAAAACCTGGTCGCTGGACTTGAAGGGGACTCTGATAGATCCCACGAATCGGCTCGTGAGATTCCAGGGTCCCGTCAAGCTTCCGATGTCTGGTACTGTCCCGATGGGAGCTTTGTCAAGAAGATCATAATCCGTGGCCACGGCTCGGACAAACCCAAGCTAGGTTCTCGATGCCGGGTTCTGGCCTTTGGATGTCCTTTTGGGTCAGAGCTGCCGGAGGGCTGGACAGAGCTAACTGTGGGAATAGGGCCGTGGAGGGATGAAAGCTGGGGGGAGCTTGTAGAGAAATGCCTGGAGTCCATGTGTCAGGGTGAGGAGGCAGAGCTTCAGCTCCCTGGGCACTCTGGACCTCCCGTCAGGCTCACACTGGACTCCTTCACTCAGGGCCGGGACTCCTGGGAGCTGGAGACCAGTGAGAAGGAGGCCTTAGCCAGGGAAGAACGTGCAAGGGGCACGGAACTCTTTCGAGCTGGAAACGCTGCAGGGGCTGCCCGGTGCTATGGACGGGCTCTTCGGCTGCTGTTGACTTTACCCCCGCCTGGCCCTCCGGAACGAACTGTCCTTCACGCCAACCTGGCGGCCTGTCAGTTGCTGCTAGGGCAGCCCCAGCTGGCAGCCCAAAACTGTGACCGGGTGCTGGAGCGGGAGCCTGGCCACCTAAAGGCCTTATACCGGAGAGGGGTTGCCCAGGCTGCCCTTGGGAACCTGGAAAAAGCAACTGCTGATCTCAAGAAGGTGCTGGCGGTAGATCCCAAAAACCGCGCAGCCCAGGAGGAGCTGGGAAAGGTGGTCATCGAGAGGAAGAGACAGGATGCAGGGCTGGCTCAGGGCCTACGCAAGATGTTTGGCTGATTAAAAGTTAAACCTTAAAAAACAAAGAGACAGGAACCTGTAATTGTGGTCTGTATGAGATTTTTAGGGGCTCAGAGGGAGGGTTTCACTCCATATCCTATTCCCTGCTTTTGCCTCCCTGGGGTAAGTAGTGCAGTGGTCTCAATGCGCCTATCTGGGGGGAGCTTGTTCATCTCCGAAGATGTGAACAGCTGTCTAAACTTATAAATTTAGGACTGCCTGGGGGATGTGCCGGACCTTTAAATGCTCGGAACTACATTTCCCAGGCTCCTTGTCGCTGGGGCTACTTCGGCGCATGCGCCAATGTACAGCCCGAGCTTGGCGCATGCGCCAGCTTCACTGCCGAAGATTCTGAAACCGCCGCGCCCTCCCGGTGCTCCCATTGGCCCCGCCTGCGCAGTCATTTCTCTTGAGCCATGTGCGCAGCACCCACGTCTCTTACTGGTCCGTAGGACTTCCGGGACGCCCCTCTCTCTCTAAAGCGTCCATTGATTAGTTGATGCTGAGGAGAGGCGGGCCTTGGGAACCCTCTCAGGGTCGGGGGGTGGGGGGGAAAGATGGCGGAGCTGATGCTCCTCAGCGAGATCTCGGATCCGACGCGTTTCTTCACCGACAACCTGCTGAGCCCGGAGGACTGGGGTGTGCGGAGTGAGGCCTCGGGGAGGGGAGAGGGCTGCGGCCGGCGGGGTCCCTGAGGCACGCGGGAAGGAAGCGGAAGCCCAAAGGGGAAGGCTGGGCGAAGATGGAACCCGCTGGCCGAAGGAGGGCGGAGAAGGGCTCGACGTGCTTTCGGGGGATTTGGGAGCGGGAAGACCTGGCCCCCGGGGGAACCCCGAGCTGTTCCGGGGTCGGGGGAGGAGGGGCTGCCGTTCTGTGGCTGCTCCCCTGTCGAAGGGGGCGGGCGGTGGGTCTGGCCGCGCGGAGCCAATGAGGGCTGGGGCGGGGGCCGGGTGCGCTCGCCGACGCCGCGCTGCTTGCAGACAGCACCTTGTACGCTGGCCTGGATGAAGTGGCCGACGAGCCGCCGCAGCTCTTCCGCTGCCTGGAACAAGATGTCCCGGTATCGCGGGTGGGATCGCGGGTGGGATCGCGGGTGGGGTCGCGGGTGGGAGGGCGTGGTCCGAGAATCACCAGGCCGGAGCGCGCTTGGCGTTGCCCCTGCCTTCTCCCGGTCCTGCTCGCTCATGTGTTCCGCTCCTCAGTTTGACAGCAGCTCCATGGACGTGGCGATGGACGCCAGCCCCCCGGAGCCTCCTTGGGACTCTCTGCCTATCTTCCCAGGTAGAATATCCTCTCTGACTCCTCGTCCTCCTCTGCTCCCTGTTCCCCGGGCCCTGCAGCGCGGTGTCCTAACACCTCCTGCACGCCTGGAGAGGACGTCCCCAGCCCCAGGTCCTCCGACCCCGCTTAGACTGTTCCCAGGTTCTGCTCGCTCACTGTTTTCCAATCCCTTCTCCTCCAGATCTTCAGGTGAAGTCCGAGCCATCCTCCCCCTGCTCTTCTTCCTCTCTCGCCTCTGAATCGTCACATCTCTCCGCGGAGCCCTCCAGCCAGGTCAGAGAACCACCTGCTTCCTGTTCTCTGTGGCGGGCTCCCCTTCCCTTCGCCACAGGTGCCGAGGGAACTGTTTGTATGCTGTGAGTCATGGCGGGGCGCTTCTGCCCCGACCACTTCCTCACTAGCCTCATTGCCCATACGTCCACTGAGTCTTTAATATACAGAACTCTGTGGCAGCAGCGGTGGCGCTGAGAAGACGGTTGTTAGCTGCTGAGAATTCTGCTACTGTTCTTCAAGTTGTTCACTGTAAAAAAAATCATAGGAGTTCATCCGTTCTCGCAGGTATAAAGTAGAAAGAAAGAATAAAGGGCTAGAGACAGCGCAGGGCGATGCTCCATACGGCTGAGACCATAGGGTCAAATACTTGATGGCTTGCAAGCTCTAAAGCTCTTGTTTGTAGCCGGGCGTGGTGGCGCACGCCTGTAGTCCCAACACTCCCGAGGCTGAGGCAGGAGGATCGTTGGGAGTTCTAGACAAGCCTGAGCTACAAAGTGAGCTCAAGGACAGCCTGAACTGCGTAGTGAGACCCTGTCTCAAAAAGAGACCAAAAAAAAAAAAATAAATAAAGCTCTTGTTTGTGCTGTAACTCTCAAGATATCCCTTGTTTTCTTTCCTTCTTTGTGTGTCCCTGGACGCCATCACCAGGCCCCTGGAGCAGGGGAGGTGCTGCATGTGAAGACAGAGTCCTTAGCACCCCCACTCTGCCTCCTGGGAGAGGACCCAGCATCCCCATTTGAAATCGTCCAGATCACCGTGGGCTCCTCCGCTGATGATCCCTCAGGTAATGACTGCCCGGCACAGTCCTGGGCTTTGCCTGCTTGTGTGCAGTTAGAGCAGGGCGTTCAGGCAGCAGGGAGGGAGGGCAATATGGGGAGAGGAGGGGCAGCTGACTAGTAAGAAGCCCTGAAGGGAGGAGAGAGTGTCTAGAATTGAACCAGAGGCAGCACTGAGTTCGTGAACTCACAGTCGTGAGTTCAATTCCCAGTACCGGGAAAAAAAACAAAACAAAAACACACAACTAACTAACTAACTAAAATAAAATAAAGTAACTTGCAGTTTAAGTATGTGATACCTCAGCTGTTGAACTCAATTCGTCCCAAACATGTGTTAAGACACCAAAAAGCTCAAGAATTAAACACATTTTTCCCATAAGAAATAATGCAAAACCAGATAATTTGTTTTGAGGAGCAGAAATTACACTTATAAATTCACTTTTTCCAGGACCTTAGCAAATTTCACAATGATTTCTTTAACTATCATGGTTCTCATAGTTCTCTTCTTTTTTCTTTTTTGGTATTGGGACTCAAACTCAGGACCTTCTGTTTGCCAAGCAGGCACTGTGCCGCTGAACTAAATCCCCAGCCCCCTGGCAGAGTTTTTTCAAGTTGGATTTTCAGGTCAACTATTGAGCTGAATTATGAATACCGAGCATATTTTTTTGAACTTTGCTGTTCAAGTAGTGGGAAGTTCAAGCTTGGAGCCATTTGATAACCAAGATATCACTGTATCTTGGCTTCTACCAGAAGCCTGTGGCCACCTGCTGTCTTTCTTAAAAAATGTTAAAAAATATTTTTAAGAAGAGCTGAGGTTAGTGACACACCCCTGTAATCCTAACAGTGGAGAGGCTGATGCAGGAGTGTCCGGCGCCGTTTTAGTAAGAACTTAGTCGCAAATGAGTCAGCTCTCAATGTTTATTATGTACAGC
>NW_004955437.1:576854-588895 GCF_000276665.1 Chinchilla lanigera | reverse complement strand
AGGTCTGAGTAGCCAATCAATGCAAAGCAAGGGTTACAAGCTGATAGGTCAGAATCATCAGTATCCAGGCAGACACACGTTTTACAAGGTTGTTTACGCGGCATCAAGACTCCGGAGGCAGGAAACAGGCGCCATCTTAGGGGAGCGGCTAAGGCAGCTCCCAACACAGGAGGATCGTAAGTTCAAGGCCAGCCTGAACTACATACCAAGACTTTGTCTCAGAAAAGTTTTGTTGCTTACATGTGATCTAAGAATATGCCTTTTCACTCACTGTGGCCCAGCCAGGCCAAAAGATTGGACATTCATGGTTAGGGAATATGTATATCACTTCCTCGCCTTTTTTTCCCCGAGAGTCTTCTATGTAATTCAGCCTGGCCTTGAACTCACTGTGTAGCCCAGATTGGCCTCTAACTCACTGCAATCCTCCTGCCTCAGCCTTCTGAGTGCTGGGTTACAAGCATGCGCCCCAGTATTTTTTGTGTGGTTTTTTTGAGACAGGGTCTCACTATGTAGTTCAGGCTGGCCTTGAGCTCAGTTTGTAGCCCACGCTGGTCTCGAACTCACAATTCTTGTGCCTCAGTCTCCTGAGTGCTGGGATTACAGGTGTGCGCCACCACGCCCAGCTTCCTATTTTGCTTTTAATTGATATATATTGTTTGTGTTCTTTGTAGGATACAGTATTATAATTGAAAACGCATATATAATGTGTACTGATCAAATCAGGTTAACTGGTGTTTCCATCTGCCTAAATGTTAGCATTTCCATGTGTTGGGGACTGAAACGACTGTGAAGGACGCGTAGATCTTATTCCAAAGGAGGATGTGGGGCCGACTTGCATGTGAGGACCCAGGGTAGATGAGAGGGTACGGACATTCAGAGGTTGGGCTGAGGAAGGCTCTTAGCTTGCGTCCTGTGGGCGGCGGGGGCCTGAGGAGTCACAGGGGAGCAGTGATGAGGAAGCAGACCGCGGAGCGGACAGTGGCCTGCAGAGAGGCTGGGCTGCGGCCGGCAGCACCAAGAGGAGGCCCGTGCACATGGTGAAGGGAAACCTTCAGGTGCGAGAAGAAGGCAGGCTGGAGAGGGGCCGCCGCGGGAGGCTGAGGTGCAGTGAGCCTGAGGCGCTGCAGTGGGAGGAGCGGAGAGGCCGGCTGGCTCGGAGAGGCCGGGGCGGCGGTGGATGACACTGCTCTGTGGGTCTCGGCCCGGCCTCTCGTTGGGTGAACTCCAGGCAGAAGCTGGCGGGCAAGGGCGGCAGCAAGGGGAATCTGTTTACATCCTCCCGGGCCTCAGTGGGGCAGGGCAGGTGGACAACAGAGCATACACAGGTCACTGAATGTTACGAAGAAGACACACAAAGTAAAAGCCAAAAGACCTTGAGCAGCAGAGGCTATTCGTATTTGTGAAGGATGGTGTTACTAAAATCAGACTGTCTCCAGAGATCCCGGTATTTTTGCGCGCCTGCACCTTACCCGTGACTGTGGTAACAGCGTGGTTTTTGCGGGTTCTAGCACTTCACTGTTAAATAGTTCTCACAGTGGTCACTTCTGAGGGGAGACATGCGTGGCTGGGACACAGAAGGGAAGATTTACTTTGCGCTGAATTTCGCTTTGTGTCTTTGAATTGTACCCTGATTGTATTTCCTTTGGTAGTTGCATCATATGGCTATTACCTATTCAAAATAGAAGTCAGAGGCAAAATAGCAACATTAGCCTTCATGTAATTAAGTACCGGAACGAGTGGGGCACCGCTGGCCTCGGGCTGCATCTGGCCCTCACGGGTCTTATGTCACGCACATGCGGCCTAACAGTGGTGATCGTGGGGTGATCAACAAGCTTTGGACGGGGCAGAAGCCGTAAGGGCTTGCCCAGAGGTGACTGGGGCCAGACACGGGAAGGGACCTTGTGAAAAGGGCGGAGCAGTGAGCCTTGTTCCTGCCGCTGAATTTCGGTGTGGGCTGGGGGGTGCGAATGTGGGCGCTGTCCCGGGAGTCGGGGTGGGGTGAGCGGCGGTCAGCGGGACGAGCAGGCTGGGCTGTGGTTGGCACTGAGGTGCCAGGCGAGGGCGAGGAGAGGAGGCCTCAAGTGGGAGAGGGGCTCCGTGCGAGCTGGGGGTGCCCCGGCTTGGGCCTGTCCTGTGTGGAGGGACACGGTCTGTGAGGCACGACAGGGAGAGGCTCGGAAACCAGCAGTGGTGAGAAAGACGCGAGGAGCCGCTGAAGGAGAGGGGACAGTAGCCGGCGAGGGAGGAGGAGGGCGGCAGCGGCAGCTCCGGCTCCGCAGCTCCTCCCCGCTGCCTGCCCGGGGCCGGCGCAGTTACAGGTCCTGGTGCCAGGAGGGGCGACCCTTCCCCTTGGATCCCCACTTCCGTGTTTGCTGGACATCCAGCTTTGGTCTCTCCCTGCCACCCACAGATATCCAGACCAAGGTGGAACCTGCCTCTCCGTCCCCCTCGGTCAACTCCGAGGCGTCCCTGCTCTCGGTGGACTCCCCCGGCCAGGTGAGCGGCGTCCCCCGCCCCCGAGCTGCCTGCGCATGCCTCCTCGATGCTCTCCTCGGCCACACATCTCTCTGGACTCCCCGCACAGGCTTGTGTAGGCGAGGAGGTGCTGGAAGTGAAGACAGAGTCCCCGTCCCCTCCAGGGTGCCTCCTCTGGGACGTCCCAGCCCCGTCCCTTGGAGCTGTCCAGATCAGCATGGGTGCAGCCCCGGAAAGCTCCACAGGTGAGAGTGCGGCCTGAGCCCCGGGGGCCCTGGCCAGAGCCCTGGGGCCTGCAGCATCTCTTCGCTTCCTCTCACGTCCAGGCAGAGCCCCGCCTGCCCGGAAGCCGCCTTTGCAGCCCAAACCTGTGGTGCTCACCACAGTCCAGGTGCCGCCCAGGGCGGTGCCTCCCAGCACTGCCGTCCTGCTGCAGCCGCTTGTCCAGCCGCCCGCAGGTGGGAAACGGGACGCCGGTCACGCCTGTGCGGGAGCATGCAGCCCCCCAGGCTTTCCATCCCTAGTGGCTGGTGGTGGACACAGCCCCGCCCGACTCACAGCTCTTTGGTCTCCCACTCCTTTGCCCAGTGTCCCCGGTCGTCCTCATCCAAGGTGCTATCCGAGTCCAGCCTGAAGGGCCGGCCCCCGCTGTTGCACGGCCCGAGTGGAAGAGCATCGTTCCAGCGCCTAAACCGGGGA
Organism: Chinchilla lanigera; assembly: GCF_000276665.1. NCBI lineage: Eukaryota > Metazoa > Chordata > Mammalia > Rodentia > Chinchillidae > Chinchilla > Chinchilla lanigera. Next base: position 585,721 of record NW_004955437.1, on the reverse strand, counting down.
ACCCCTGCCCGCCTGAGGTGGATGTGAGTACACGGAGGCAAGGAGCGGAGAGCCTCGCTGGGAAGGACAGGAAATCTGTCTGGGGGATGGCTGAGGCTGAGGAGGGGGCTAGGACGGGCACAGAGGGGAGTTGTGGGGCGATAGGATGAGCCCGCTGTTGAGCCCCCGGAGTGGGGACGGTCTGCTTTCCCTGTGAGAGAGAGAGGCGCTCTCAGGACAACAGCGGCCCATCGGGTTGTGGTGGCAGAGCGGCTGCTTCCTAGGGGAAGCCAGACAAACGGCTCCTCTTTTAGGGCAACATTAGACTTGGGCTCTGGAAGGCAAGATGGGGAGGCGGACCCAGTGCGGGAGAGGTTCCACCAGGACGAGGCGATCCTCCTGCCGGCTGACTTTACCCCTCTGGCGGGAGTGGGAGAGAAGGGAACGTGTTAGTGCAGATCTTTCCCCTCTGGCTCTGGGTAATCGATCCCGGGGCACTGGGGCGTGGGGCTCCCTCTACCCCGTCTCTGTTCACTCTGTGGCCCCCCGTACCCAGGCGAAGCTGCTCAAGCGGCAGCAGCGGATGATCAAGAACCGGGAGTCGGCCTGCCAGTCTCGGCGGAAGAAGAAGGAATATCTGCAGGGGTTGGAGGCGCGGCTGCAGGCCGTGCTGGCTGACAACCAGCAGCTGCGCCGGGAGAACGCTGCCCTCCGGCGGCGGCTGGAGGCCCTGCTGGCTGAGGTCAGCCCGCCAGGACCGGAGGCGGGTGGGCCACCCGGAGGCGGGCGGGCGGGCCACCTGGAGGCGGGCAGGCTGCCTGGGATGATGACCCTGCCTTCCCTGTCGTCTCCTTCACGGCCCCCTCAGAACAGCGAACTCAAGTTAGGGTCTGGAAACCGGAAGGTGGTCTGCATCATGGTCTTCCTGCTCTTCATTGCTTTCAACTTCGGACCTGTCAGGTGAGCGCCCCAGCCTTCCCGCGAGCTGCCGCCTGCGTGGGCCCTGTCGGTTCCCCCCGCCGACACCCACAGCTGCAGGCCCCTCGAGCCAGCTGTCCACGGGGCTGGCGGAGGGCCCGTGCTGGTGACAGTGTGGACGGAACAGTGACTGCCGAGTTTAGGCTGCAGGTTCCGTGCTGTCCTTCTCCTGTTTCCGGACTGGTGAGGTGGGAACAACCCTGTTCCCACCTCATGGAGGAAAAGAGCCTTGGTGCGCAGGCCAGCGCCCAGGCAGCCTGACTGCTTTCTCCAGACCGCGGGGCTGGCAGAGGCGTTCACCGCCCGCCCTCCCTGCACGCAGCATCAGCGAGCCGCCTCCAGCTCCCGTCTCGCGGACAGGCGGCCAGGAGCCTCGGGCACAGAGGCACTTGCTGGAGTTCTCAGAGCGGCAGCCGGTCCAGGGGACGGAGCCCTTGCAGGGGTCTCCCCGGGGCCCCGAGGAGCCGCAGCACAGCCTGGCAGCGGCAGCACAGCCCAGCTTCAGGTGAGGAGAGGGCGGCTTCGTCTTAGAGGGCGCTTTGGCGGGCAGGGGGGCGAGCTGCGCTCTGTGCTGCTCAGCGCAGGGCGGCCTCTCCCGGTGCCTGCTTCCCTCCCCGCTCCAGGAACCTGACCGCCTTCCCCGGGGCTGCCAAGGAGCTGCTGCTGACAGACCTGGACCAGCTCTTTCTGTCCTCTGACTGCCGGCACTTCAACCGCACCGAGTCCCTGAGGTGGGGGCGTCTTCCTCTACAGACAGCCGGGGGGCTGTCCCCGGCCCAGAGCCCAGGCGCCCCTGCCTCTGCCCCTGCTCCTACCCCTGCCCCTGCTGCGTGCGACGGGGGAAGCGGGCATCCTGGCCCAGCCCACACTGTCGCCCCCTCTGCTTCCCAGGCTGGCCGACGAGCTGAGCGGCTGGGTGCAGCGCCACCAGAAAGGCCGGCGGAAGAGCCCCCAGAGGGCCCAGGAGAGACAGGTGGGCAGGGCCGGCCTGGGCTGCTGTCCCAGGGCCCACGGGCTGTGGGGTGGGCCTCTCGGAGGTTTCTGGAGCTCCTGGGGAAGCAGTGTGAGGTGTTAGCCTCCAGGGCCCGCCCGTCTCGTTCCCTTCCCCCTTCCCCCTCCGCATCCTTAGACGCCTCTCCTTCCAGAAGTCTCAGCCACGCAAGAAGTTGCTCCCAGTGAAGGCTGTCCCCACCCAGCTTCCGGGGCCCCCAGAAAGGTGAGTGTGGGGAGGGTGCCCCACTTTTCCCGCAAGAGTGCACCTGCAGGTCTGTGCTGTGCTCGTCGCGCTGTCACCGACAGCACCGAGGCCCTCACCACTGAGTCTCGCTGGCCTTTGCCCTTCCCGGTGGGAGCGGGCGTGGGGCTCACTCCCAAATCCTGCTCCCACCTCAGGGGCCCTGTGGGCCAGCTGCAGCTCTACCGCCGCCCGGACCGCTCCCAGCCGGAGTTCCTGGATGCGATCGACCGGCGGGAGGACACGTTTTATGTTGTCTCCTTCCGGAGGGTGAGTTCCTCCTGCCCGTGGGGCCGCACAGCCTGTCCTCAGTCGGGGTGGAGAGCAGAGCTGGGAGAGGTCGCCAACTCCTTGTCCTCACCTTCCGGCCACCACTCCCGCTCCCAGGACCACCTGCTGCTTCCGGCCATCAGCCACAACAAGACCTCTCGGCCCAAGATGTCCCTGGTGATGCCCGCCATGGCCCCCAATGGTAACTCTTGCCCTCGGGTGAGGGGAGGCCAAGTGAGGGGAAGGCGGGCATCCAGAGAGGTGATGAGCTCGGGGCTGAGAGCAGCGGGAGTGAGCGGAGGAGGACAGATGGCTACGGGTGAAGGGCGAGGGTGTGGCCCCTCCAGTGAGGGTGCCGCATGGAGGCCGGCAGAGGGGTGGCCTGGGAACCTGCTGGCCTCACCTCCCTTCTTCCTCTCGGACCCTCTCTGCGTGACCCCGCCCCAACGCAGCAGCGTGGCTCTCTTCCCTGCCCTCCCCCACAGCCGGCATCCTTACCCCCTCAGCTCCCGCTCGCCCCTCCCCGCCCCAGCCCCCCACACCTCTCGGACCACACCCCATGCACCTCCCCTTCTCCCCTCCTAACTCTCCCCCTCACAGAGACGCTGTCAGGCCGGGGGGCCCCGGGGGACTATGAGGAGATGATGCAGATCGAGTGCGAGGTCATGGACACCAGGGTGATTCACATCAAGACCTCCACGGTGCCCCCCTCGCTCCGAAAACAGCCGTCCCCAACCCCGGGCAATGCCACTGGCGGCCCCTTGCCAGCTTCTGCAGCCAGCCAGGCCCACCAGGGCTCCCGCCCGCACCTCTACCTCAATCACCCCTGACCTCGGCCACTCGCGGCCTGGGAGCCGCAGGACTGTGTCGGGATTCCCTGCCCCTGGTGCGGGCAGTTGGTAAAGGGAAGACCGGGTCGGGATGAGCACTTCCTGGGGGGAGGGTGGGCCCCCCCCCCGCCCCTTTCTGGAATCTAGGTCTCACTGCTGTGGACCCCCAGTCCCTGCCTCCTCCTGGTTGCTGAGTGAGGTTCAGTTTCGGTGGGGGCTCTCACATACTCTGTTCTTTTGTTCCTCTGTTTGGGGGTGGTGCTGGGCCAGTGGTCCCCAGGTGGGACAAGGGAAGTTTTTACATTTTGGAGTTAATAGGAATAAAGGAGGGTAGTGGAGGGAGATGAAGTCTGTGTGTGGGTGCATCTTTTTCATTGTTAAATGACGCCTTGGAAGGCATCAGGGATGGTGGCTATCTTCCCGGCTTGTGAACTGTATAGAGCAAGTATCAAAGATCCAAGTGCTGAAGACACAGCGGGCGGCGGGGTGGGGCGGGTGTGGGACCAGACCTCATGTCATCCCCTTGCCCGGCCTGGCCAGGCGCATGTCTGTCTAGCAGACGAGGCTCCAGATCCTGGGATGTGGCTGAGTAAGCCGGAAGGACGGGGGGCCCCACGCCCTTCAGGGTGCACAGCGCCGGTCCCCTGCTCCCCAGCAGGTCGTCCCGCCTCCCTGCTTTCCGGGATGAGCAGCTCACACAAACAAGAGCATCTGGGGCCAAGAGCGGGTGGTGCCGGGAAGGAGGGGCTGGGGGGCTGGAAGAGGGGAGCGCTGCTGTACGTCCAGGTCCACAGAGCCCCAAACCGGAGGAGATGGAGCCCTGACTGACTGCAGGGAAGAGCCAGGCGTGAGCGGCTCAGGTAGAGAAGACATCGGAAGGCGAGCCGCAGAGAGAAGGGTTGAACCTCAGCCTGATAGGGATCCCCGCCAGCTGCCGCTGGCCAGCAGCGCCTCAGGTCTGACCCTGCAGGAGTGGCCCAGGTCAGCGGAGGGTGTGAGCCGGGCCTGGGCTCCACGCCCGGATGACTGGACAGGGGCTGCCTGGGCCAGAAGCCCGGGCCTGAGGGAGGAAGAGCCTCACGTGTCCAGCCAGGCTCTCCCCTGCCTAGCACCCGCCCCAAACTGTGTTTTGGGGGAAAACAGACCTAGTAACTATGGTAACCTGGAACTGGGGCTCCCAGGAACTTAGTCCTCTCTTCCCTCCAGAGGGCAGCCCCGGGCCGAAGCCGAGCCTCCTGCCTGGGCTCCCGCGGGCCTTGTCCAGCCTGTCCCGGCCGCGAGCACCTCAAGAACCGGGTCTTGGGAGCCGCTCACCTGAGCTGGCCCCAGGCTTGCCTCTGTAGAAACACGGCTTCGGTGCCCTGCTCTGCGAGGTGAGGCCAGAGCGCTGTCCTCACTGTGCAGTACACACGCCTCGTCCCCTTGTCCCCGTTTCCCCGGTCGTCCGGAGCTTTTTCTCCTGCTCTCCCCCGTACCCCATCTGCGTCCAGCACTCGGTCTCACTGCTGTCCGTCCTCCAGACCCCAGTTCGGCAAGGCGCGTGGATTGCTAGTGCGTCATCCTGGGGCTTGGGGAGGCACAGACGCGCCTCTGCTCGGTGGCCAGGGGCGCTGTGTACGGCAGGCGTGGGGTTTCGGGAGGATTGGGGGCTGCGCCGAGGGTGCCACCCTAGCCCCGGGCGGCTTCCACCCCTCCACGCGCCTCGGCACGCGGCACACACACACGCACGGCCCTCCTGCTCCTCCCTGGCTGCTTTCTGTCCTAGAGTTGCCTCTGTCCCGCTGTCCTTGCCCCACTAGCTCTGTCCCCTGCTGTCCCCTCCCTCGTCCTCCCCTCTCCAGACTTCTCTCCTGCTGATCTTTGCCCTCTGCCCCTGCACATCGTCCATCTTTTTGACCCTGAACTCCTGGCTTCATGTCTTCCCTCCCTCGTATCCCCTTTCTCTGCGCTCCACGGCCCCCGCGTGCTTTTCCTGGGTCTTCTCACTCCGGCCCTGACCCCGTGTGCGCCGCGCCCTTCCTCATGCAGCTCCCTCTCTGCTTCCTCTCTGCTCCTTTCCACATTCCTGTCCCTTTCTGTCCTTCCTCTCTTCTCCCCGCTCCAGTCTCCCCCCCTTCTCCCTTCACTTTCCCACTCCAGTCCTCTGTCCTCTTCCCAGCTGTGGGGGCCAGGGCTGGGGAACCTAACATTTGCCTCATCGTTCTGCTATGGCTTCTCGATACAGCACATCTGGATTCCGGGGCCCAGATGTGTGGTTGCCACAGCGACCTTGGTCCCTCTGGTAAATACAAGCGCCCACCCGCCCCAGAACAGAGAACAAAACAATTGTGTGACTTTCTTTTGTCACGAGATAGAAATGTCCTCCCCCTCCCTTCTCCCCACACCCATGTCTCCGGGCAGTGGGAATCTGAAGGTCCAGACCGTTTCTGTGGCTTTCTTGGCCCCGTTCAGGCCTGGCCTCTTGGTCCTCTCGACCTCTCCTCCCAGGCTCCTTTCTGTCCATTCTCTGCACCCCCACTCCTCCTTCTCCCCACTGAACGTCGATGGCCCCTCGCACGCACACGCGAGCACACGCACACGCGCACGCACACCTCGGGTAGTTTCTTCCCACTAAACCTGCGCAGTAACTGGAAGCCGCAAAAGCCCAGATCTCCCACCCTTCAGCAGGTCCTTTGAGAAGCCCTTCCTGTGCCTCTGGCCGAAGTCCTCAGTCCCATCCTCTCCCAGAGCTGTTGTAGGAGGGGAGAGAATACCGGCTTGGGAACCAGAAGCCCACCTCCGCCACGAGCGGAGCCCTTGGACAAACCACCCAACATCTGCGAGCCTCTGTTTGCTCGCCACGAAGTGGGATTAATAAAATGCCTGCGCTGTAGGAAACCGCTGTGTAAACGGAAGCCAGTACAAATGTTTCCTATCACTCCCCTCTCTGGGACCGCTTCCTTGGATCACAGCCCCTGGCCTCTTGGTTTCTATCTTTCAGGTCCTTGCCCTCAGTTGCCCTTCCTCTCCTTTATCTTCTACTCTTCCCCCGATTTCCTCTTTTTTTTTTCCTTTTTTTTTTTTTTCCTCTTTTATTAGACAGTCTCACTGTGTAGTTCAGGCTAGACTTGAGTTCTTTATTTTTGTCTTTTTGAGACAGGGTCTTGCTATGCAGTTCAGGCTGGCCTTGAGCTCACTTTGTAGTCCAGGCTGGTCTTGAACACTCAACGATCCTCCTGCCTCAGCCTCCTGAGTGCTGGGATTACAGGCATGTGCCACTACACCCAGCTAGACTTGAGTTCTTAAGCTTGCTATGTAGCTCAGGCTGGCCTCGAACTTTTGGCGATCTTCCTGCGTCTTTTCTATCCATATATTTTGTACTGTAAGCCCCCGAGGCCCAGACAGGCACTTGCAGAGTTGGTCAAGGATGGAGATCGAGAGCTGAAGGCACTAGAAGGAGGGTTCCAGAATGGCCCCAGTCCATGGACAGTTCCGGACAACACTGCAACACTGTCTCAGCCTGTCACCACGACACTTTTGTGCAGCCAGCCCTCGCTCCAGCCAGTGGGCTTCCCTGCCTCTTACCTTTGGTTCCCTATCCTGTCCTTACCCTTTCACAGTGCATTATTATTATTACTTTTTACTTTATTGGTACATTTTACATATACATAATGATAAGACCTACATAGCAACGACATTCATCATGGGGAATTTGTATATATCTTGCTGCTGCTTTTTTTCCCACTCCCTGCCACTCCCTCCAACCCCCTTTCCCACAATTCATTATTGACAACCATTTATCAGGTACCTGCTGTGTGGGGCTTGGTGCTTCTCTGGTGAGATGCAAACATACATAAGACACAAGGTCCTGCTGGGTGTGGTGGCACATCTGTAGTAATCCCAGCACTCAGGAGGCTGAGGCAGGAGGATTGCCTCAAGTCTGAGCCCAGCCTAGACTACATAGTGAGTTCAAGGCCAGGCTGGATTGCATAAGCAAGACCCTGTCTCAAAACAAAAAACCTACGAGTCCTCCAAGAGACTGAAATCTGATGAATCAAATTTCAGGCAATGGTTCAGAACCTGAAACTGTGTCAAGCTTCCAGTGGCTCCCCCAAACGCCCTGTAACCTCATAAACGTCTGGAACCCCATGTTCCTGTCTGACACCCCAGCATCTGGTCCCAGTAGTAGGCTTCCAGAACACCCCAGGGCTAGCCTCTGGGCCTTGCTTCTCTCCGAGGCCTCTGGGTCATTCTCCGGGCCAAAGGTACTCATGGCAAACACACTTGCTAACTAACGAGACCAAGACCTGGCTTGGAGAGGCGTATTCGACCCAGAACACTCATCTGGAGTCGAAGGTGTCGGGAAGGCCGCACACCGCTTTGCACATGCTTCTGTCCCTATGTGAGGCTGGTGTACCTTTTCAGCGCCTGCCCCATACCTGCCCGCCACCGAGGGAGGCTTACTCCCTGCCCCAGCTCTGGGGCGCCAGGCCAAGGCAGAGGAAGGAAGCTGTGTCCAGTTCTGTCCAAGATGCTGACTTCATCCTCCCCATCAAAGCCAGGAAAAAAACAGCCACACACACCCAGACACACGGACACACACGGGGACAGCAGGCGATAGCCCATGTGTGCTTCCATCCTCAGCCACGCGCTGTGCCACGCCCTTGCCCCGGGGCTGCACACCTGACCTGACGTGCGGGCACCGTGCCGCAGCCCTCAGGCAGCACCAGACGGCGGGCTCTGTCACTGTCACTGGTCACTTGGCTAAGGACCTCTGTGGCGGGGTTTGGGAGCTAGAGAGGACCTCTTGGGCAGCGCCTGGGTGGGTTCTCCTCAGCTTGATCATTGTCCTCTGGGAGAATCCCTTTCCCAGCCCCTCACCGGGCACCCTGGGGCGACAAGGCCTAGAACACCCGGGGCTTCCCTGGGACGTGGCTGCCAGCTGCCCGGTTCTCGGGCTGGGAGCCTGTCTGAAGGTTTGCCCTGTTCCCCAGCCCCTGACGCGGCTCTGCTCCCCAGGCCTCGGCTCCTCCGCGCCTCAGCATCGCCGGCCCGGGCGCCCAGCCCGCACTGGCCTCCTGCCTCTGCACAGTCCCTCAGGCTTCCCGGTCTCCCCAGCCTCTGCCTCCTTCCCACGTTTCCTGCACTTGCTCTTAGCCAAAAGGCCGTTTCCTAGTCCTGGTGTGCCGCGAGTCCCTGAGCCCAGCCCCACGGCCCGTTCCGGAGGTTTTGCTGAGCTGGGAGGGTGCGAACCAGCAGGAACCGCCGGCTAAGAGCAGCAGCCCCTGGAGGAGGCGGGCGCGGGCGCTGGGGAGCCAGAGCCAGGCGGAGGCGAGGAAGGGGCGCAGGTGGGAGCGGTGGGGCCGCGACGGACAGGGAAGGAGAGGGGCTCGGGCTCACGACCGCCTGGAAGCCCACACCTAGCGGCTAAGGAGCCTGCGGGAGGTCCCGAGGGCGGCCGGCGTGGGCAGAGGAGGAGGCGGGTCGAGGGACAGCGGCGGGAACGCCGCGCAGGGGACCGCGCGAGGACCGGGCACGCGAGGCCGGGCGGAAAGCGGGGTGCGCGGGAGGTAGAAAGGGGGCGGGCGGCGGCGGTG
>NW_004955437.1:573507-576411 GCF_000276665.1 Chinchilla lanigera | reverse complement strand
GCGGGCCCGGGACGCCTCCGCCGGGAGGGTGCGTCCGGGAGGCCGGCGGGAGGCGCGCGCCGGCCCGGGCAGGTTCAGGGTGCGAGCGGGATTCGAGGCCCCGCGAGGGGCCGGGAACAAACAGGGACCCCATAGCAGCGCCAGGGCGCAGGTGGTGATCGGCCGCTGCCGGGGCTGCGGGAGGCTGAGCTGGTGGCCGCCGGGGCCTGGGGGCGCACGCCGGGGTCCCCAGTCCTGTGGCTGCAGCGGCAAGCCGCCCCGAGGTGCCGAGCGGGAGCCCCGGGACTGCGCCGCCGGCCCCAGGCCTGGGAAGGGTCCGGGGAGGCTAAAGCCCCCAGGAAGCGCTGCCCCGGGGCGCAGCGGGGCCTCCCGGGCCCAGGACGGGCAGGGAGGCTGCGGACGCGATCCCGAAACTTGCTCTTGGCGGGGAGCGCCGCCCGTGAGTCACGGGTCAGCGGGGGCAAAGGCTGCGCGAGGTCCCCGGGGGCGCGGGGCCCGACTCCGGCCGTCCTCTCCCCGGGCTGCCGGCTTCTGTCCGCCGAACCCCTCCCGCCCCCGACACACGTGACGCCGGGCGGGGCGCAGGGCCTTATCTCCTCTGGAAAGAATTTAATGGCTTAGGAACAGCTGGAAGCGGAACTGAGGAAAGCACTGGGAAGCAGCTCGGAAACACCCCGGGCTGCGGCTGCCACCCCTGCTTCCCGGACCTCCCGGCGCCCCGGGCCGCCTGCCGCGCCCGCCGCACCTCGGGCCCTGTCGCTTCCTTCCTCCGCCCGGCCCCGCGCAGCCCCAGAACCCGCCTTCCCGTCCCTCGCGTTCTCCTGACCTTTCCCCCCGGGGGTCCGGAAGCCTCTGGAGTTTTCCATTCCCTTGACCCCTCGGCTCAGCCTCCTGAATGACGGGCGTCAGGGCCCCGCTCCTCCTCACTGGCACCTGCTTCCTACCTGGCTCAAGCTCAGCACCTGAGACCCCAGCCCCCATACGCCCCCCTCCCCAATCCCAGTCCCTGTCTTAACCCCGCGGGCCAGATTCCATGGGCTGTGCCCGAGGGTCCGGGCCCTGGGGCCGGGCCAGCCCCACCCGGACCCTGCCTCTCCAGCCCTCCCTCCCCACCCCATGGGACCTCCAGTCCCCGATGAGCAAAGTGTAAGAATTGGCCACAACCCCGAATGCCAGGGGAGCTGAGTCACAGTTTGGGAAGGTGCCCCCGCCCCTGCCCGTCCTCCGCCTGTGGGGAGGGTGTCCCCCCTCCAGCCACACTTCAGAGAGGCGCAGAGGAAGACGCAAGAGACACCCGAGTGCCACTTCCTGGAGGAAGGCCAGCTGCTCCGGAGCTGAGCACGGAGAGCCGAGGGCCGCGGTGACTGGCACAGGCTCGAGGGGCAGCGGAGAGGCTGGGGCGTGGCTGGGGGCCGCCCCTCGCCTAGAGCAGCCTCCCCGCGTCCAGAGAGCCCCTGGGTTGGTTCTCTGTACCTTTCCTGCCGCCAAGACCCCCTCCTCCCCCAGCACAGGGAAGAGACAGGACCCAGCGTCCAGAGGAGAGGACTGGGGCCTCTGGGGTCAGGAGGGAGTGCAGCAGGGGCCGGTCCCCTCTGCTCCCACTGGGAAGGGCTCCTGTTTGGTTTCCTGCTGGCCCCCAAGCCAACGAGATCTCTACAGGCTTTCCTAGGCATCACCCGGTGACGAGATGTGAAGGAACGGTGAAAGGGAGGGTGTGTGTGTGAGCTCGTGCGTGCATGCGTGCATGCTCGCACATGCCCATGTGTACATGCACACATATGTATGCCTGCAAAGATGCAGGCTGATTTGGGTGGATGTCTACACGTGTACAGGTTACTCATATTTGTATTTCTTGGGGTTGTTTTTTTCTCTTTTTCTGGTACCGGCAGTGGAGATGTTTTTCTCTTGAGACAGGGTCTCACTATGCAGTTCAGGCTGGCCTTGAGTTTACTGTGTGTCACTCAGGCTGGCATTAAACTCATGGCAGTCCTCCTGTCTCAGCCTCCCAAGTGTGGGGACTGTAGGCTTGTTCCACCACACACAGCCTCATATCCATACTTGTGGATGAGCATCAGTGAACACGTGTGTGTCACATGTGTGCGTGAACCCCACGGTTAGTGTGGGATTTGCCTGGCCTTAGACATATGGGGTTGCTAGGGCGGCCCAGGGCCCGCCTCTGAGCCAAGGCCCCGCTCCAGGCTGAGAAGGGCGGGAGGCATTGGAAAGGTCAGTCCTCTGCATCTGGTGTCTACCTGGGCTTTCTGGGGTTGGGGCGCCCTGGGGGGAAGCAGGCTGTTGTCCAACCCCCTCTGCCTCTTGATGCTGAGGGAGAAACGTGGTGTCTGGTAGCCCTGAAGCTCCTTTCCTTGACCCCGAGGAAGCCGGAAAATCTATGTGTGGGGAGAGGAGCACCGGCCCGCCCGCCTCTCCTGCTGCTGCTTTGCTGTGCTCTTCGGCCTCGCGGGTCTGGAAGAACCGGCCCCTGCCAACTCAGCTCCCCTCGGCCCTCCCCCAGCAGGCAGCCCCGCTGGTCCCCTGGAGCCCTCTTCCCCATCCCACCTTTCCTGCCACACCCCGCTCTCCCTGCTTCCCGGCCTTTGCCTCAGAGAATTCCACTAACACAGCAGGACAACCATCACCCAGACTGAGAAACAGGATGTTCCCTGCGTTCAGTCCCTAGCAACACACACACACACACACACACACACACAGAGTAAATAAATGTTTCTCAAGTCTAGGTGTGCAGCAGTGATAGAGCAGTCGCCTAAGATGTGCAAAGCTGTGGGGTTGATCCACAGCAAAATAAATAAGTAATTAAGTAAGTGTTCTTAGCATCCCAGAATTCCCACCATGGCCCTCTGGCCTCTACCCGCTAAGAGCACCGCATTTCTTTCTTTTTTCTTT
>NW_004955437.1:570542-573407 GCF_000276665.1 Chinchilla lanigera | reverse complement strand
CGCTGAGCTAAATCCCCGACCCCCAAAGCACTGCATTTCTGACTCAGAACACTAGAGCCCGACACCCTCTCTGCCCCAAACTCATTTCAATAGAATTACCCGGTGTGTTCTCTTAAGCATCTGGTTTCTTTCGCCCAACCTCAAGTTAGTAAGACCCATCCACATTATTGCATAGGACTGTAGCTCCCTCTCACTGCTTTACTGCTTCCACTGTGTGAGTAAACCAGTGTATTTAATCCATTGCACTGATGCCAGACCTTCGGGGTTTTTCCCAGTGTGGGGAGACTGTGGGTAGCGCTGTGGCTTTTGGTTATATTCCCCAGAGAGGCGCCACAGGGTTATAAGGTTTGCAGATGTTCAGCTTTACCAAATTCAGTAGATCTTGCCAAACCATTTTCCAAAATGCTTATACCATCTGCTCTTCCAGGATCTGCCCCAGCCTGGTCTTGGACTCTTCTGCCCTGGCTACTGTTTCTAACCAACGTCCAGTCGCAGACACTGTCCGTGGTCCTAGCCCTGACCTTGGTCCTGTCCTTGACTCCAGCCTTAATTCTAGTCCTGAGCTTCAACTGAGCCTTTCTTTCTTTCTTTCTTTCTTTCTTTCTTTCTTTCTTTCTTTCTTTCTTTCTTTCTTTTTCTTTCTTTCTTTCTTTCTCTTTCTTCCTTCCTTCCTTCCTTCCTTCCTTCCTCCTTCCTCTCTCTTCCTCTCTTCTCTCTCTTTCCTTCTCTCTCTTTTTAAGATAGTGAGGTTTTACATTTATTAAAGGTAGGGAGAAAAGCATGCTCTGCAGAGAAGTGGCGGGCAATTAGTGTAGGAAAATAAGTGCACTGTGCGGGGCTAGAGCTGACCGAAGAGAGAACACAGTGGCTTCAATGGCGCTGTCTTTTGTATCTCCCACTCCTAAGGCTGACGTCAGGTCTAGGCTGTCCAATGAGAAGCCTGCTTGAGTTCTCAGAAGGAGAACTGGAGGTAGCCTTCTCTGATTGGTCCTCGGTGCAGGGCTTTGGGAACGGTTTTTCTGCGCATGTCCTGGATACCACGATTGACAAGTCACACTCATTTGCTCAGACACTTTGCCGTGCCCTAACCTTCTGCCTCATTTCCCCCTGAGAGACATAAATCCTTATAATTCTTTATGGGATGCTGATGGTGTGCAGGTCTCTGTCTTCATACAGCTACTTCTGGCTAAAAGAGGCTGTAGGCCCTTCCTGGGGCTACTTACTGGGGATTATATTTTCTCTAATTACCTCAGGATATTGTGGCTCACTGGCTGGGTTGAAGAAAACAAACGTATCAGAAGGTAATGAGAAAAGAGTTAGGGTCTAGATGTGAAGGACTGTTGAGCTGCCTGCTTGATGGGAGAAAGCTTGGTGAGTTTGTCAGGAGAGTAACTTAGATTTCCAAGCTTCCAGTGGAGGACAAAGTATGGCAAAAAGGGATGTTCGATAAATTACCAAAAGCCTGAGAGTTGTGACCCTAGCAAGACTGCCCACACTATGGATCTAATTAAAAACAGGAGCCTCACTACAGGTGCCCATTTAAGCTACGGCGAAGTAGAGGTCATTAGTGACTACTTATCTGCACCCGGTGCAGTGCTGGAGTCTTGCTCTTTGAGGAGGAGCCTCAGGCCTTCCAGAGGTTCGCAAGAGGAGGAGCCTCAGGCCTTCCAGAGGTTCGCAAGAGGAGGAGCCTCAGGCCTTCCAGAGGTTCGCAAGAGGAGGAGCCTCAGGCCTTCCATTCGGGCGGTCTTTTCCTTCAGACATGCAGGGAGAGCTGGCTCTATGACTGCCAGTCTTCCCAACATGTGGCCCCTCTCCTCTGTACCGGTTCTAACAAAGGAGCTGGTCTGAGCTTGCCAGGGTTAGCAGGCCGGCTTTCCAGACCTGCTCGGTGGCTGTTGCTAGTTCTAGTCCTGTGAAAATGCAAGTGACCCAGCGCCTGCCTAGCAAGTGCAAGGTAGTGAGTTCGATTTCCAGTACCGGAAAAAAAAAAAAGAAAAGAAAATGCAAGTGACCATTTTGCATATGCAATTTTTAGAGCTTGTCCCTGCATCCCTTGAGGAAGAACCAGATCAATGATTCCTCGGGACCTGGGACTCAGGCTAGGGTCCTGAGGCCTTTCTTGCCTCTCTGCCAGGCTTTGATTTCCCAAGAGGACTTCAGAGATGTCCCTTTGGGGTCCCTTGCAGTGCATGACAGTGACTTGCTTGGAACGATAGGTTGCCTCAAGGAGTTGCAGAATTTCCTCATTGTGCTTTACTGTACCAGTTAGCAAGACACCTTTTTTCCAAATTGCTGCACGGACACATCAGTGCCCAAGCAGAGCTACGAGCTCTGCTTGTTGAGCAGAGGTCCCTGGCCGAAGGGGTTTGACCTCAATAACCTGTTGTGAGCTGACAACTGCATAACCTGCCTTTTAATGTTCTTCTTGGACAAAGCTACTTCTGCCGTGAGCTACCCCTCCTCAGGGTCTCGGAGAGGCAGGCCACTGATGTCCCGCCTGCTTATATGGACCTGGGAAATCACGTGTTCACAGAGTAGGGTGCAAGTCTCTATAGCAACCTCGGGAGTGTAAAAGCATGGCCTGGCATAGTCCCAACAGGTAAAATCTGCTTTTGCCTTTTCCAGAATTGGGGAATTACCCCCAGTTTTGCTAGTAAATCTCTGCCTAGTGGGGGAGTACTGCATTGTGGGATAATTAAAGACTCACGGTTAAATATTTGATCTTCAAACTGACATGTCAGAGCAGGAGTAAAGAAGCTCTGACAAGGGCTCTCCATGGTCCCAGCTATGGCTGTAGATCTACAAGAGGGTTTTCCAGAGAAGAAAGTTAAAATAGGGTGTTTGTTTACCCAAGACGTCCAG
>NW_004955437.1:562599-569730 GCF_000276665.1 Chinchilla lanigera | reverse complement strand
TTAGGCTTGCCAGACAAGTGCCTATGCCACTGAGCTATATCCCCAGCCCCCAGAGGTCCCTTTAAATACCATAGTTGGGGGCCTTTCCAGAGACAGTCACAAAACTCTGAATATAAGGGAGATCTGAATATAAGGGAGATCTTTTGCCAAAAGATCTAAGTGAAGAATAGTAAATGCCATTCTGTACTCTTACTCTTTCCTAGTTAATCCTAATGGTGAGGTCACTGGGATCTGCTGGGACCTACGGTGCATCCCAGGGCCCAGTGACTCTTTAAAGAAAAAGGTGAAGCCCCGGGGAGCCCCCTTAGAAACTCCTAGGGGACGAGGATGGAGGCTTGTGGGGAGGATCCCTTAGAAGCAGTCTCACCAGGTCAGATCCCGTAGAATAGAGACAGAAAGAGAGCCGGACTCTACTTTACACACTCCCAAGCACGAGCCGAGCTTTACTGGCTGTTCTTTTGTTCCCAGGCACATATTTCCAAATTACCTGAATTTCTTTTAGAAAACATAGGGAAGGAATCTAACTCAATTCAGAAGAGAAGTGGGAAGGAGGCCCATGTGAGCCCTAAAATAGAGGCTTTAGTTCTTATCTATAAGGGTGAGGTTTGCTGGTGTCCATGAGGTCAGTTGAAAAAAAAAATGGTGAATGTGAAACGTAGTGGAATCATGTGACCAACCCATGTGACCAACCAAAATGGCCAACAGCCATGGCTGCTCCATGTGACTCATATAATGAACCAAAATGGCCACTAGTCATGGTGAAACCGTGTGGTGACTAACAAGACGAAAACAAAATGGCTGCCAAACATTCAGAAACGTGGACTGAGATGGAACAAGGCTGTGAGAAAGTGACTCACTAAGGATACTGAGATAAAAGGCCACCTAGGGAACAAACGCAGATGAGATTTTGAGCACGAGCACGCTTCCAAAAGAGTGAGAAAGCTGAAGAAGATATTGGGGAAAACAAAAAAATGTGAGGGCCAAAAAAGCATATTAAACTCTAGGTCATACACATGGAGCTATCCATTCCACCACTGGCTTACTACCAGGCCCTCTGGCCGCTCTTAACTGACTGTACACACACTGAGTAACTGAGAACAGGAAAGAGAAGAAAGAAAAATGAAGATAAACTTGAGGCAGAGCTGTGGGCCTCTCTTCCCAGCTGGGAAAAACACAGAGGCCCTGCGCTTCCCTTCTCTGCCCCACATGGTAGGACGCACTGGGAAAGATGGCTTCTTGAGTTCCCCTGCTTCCATGAATTTTCCCAGCCCTCCAGAGCTCCCTGCCTCTCCCCAACAACCAAAAAGAAAAAAGAGAAGTGAAAGGATGTGAGCCATCTGACAGATGAGAGCCCAAGCGAGAGAGAAGGGAATCAGGACCTCCTAGGGCAGAGAAGGGGAAAGAAAAAGGTAAACCATTGTCTTCCTTCTTGGCTTGACTCCGTAGACTTCAGAGAGAGAGCAAAGCAAATCTGTGCCCGGCGGGCCTTGCTCCTGGCTGGCTTCACCAAAATATGTTACCAGCGCCTGAGGTTCTGGGGACTCCTTTTAACAGGTGGTTTCTAGGTTCTTTCTGCTTTGAACAAATAGTTGGTCAAGACGAGTGCAGAAGGTAGTGGGGTTTTACATCTATTAAAGGCAGGGAGATAAACATGCTTTGCAGAGAAGTGGTGGCCAATTAAAGGAGGAAGAGCGGTGCACTCTGCAGGCCAAGAGCCGACCACTGCGGAAGAGAGAACGAGTGGTCTGGAGTTTGCTTTCATTCCTACAGTTAATAAATATTTATTGAGCACCTATTATGTGCAACATGCAGGGGTACAGCAGCCAGGAAAAGAAAAACAGGTGCTGTGCCTGAAAACCTCGTCTTATTTTTTTTTAATTTTTATTTTTGGCAATGCTGGGTATTGAACCCAGGACCTCCGTTCTGAGGTACTTCCCGAGCTCTTTTTAGAATTTAATTTTTTATTTTAAGACAGGATCTCGCTAAGTTGCCTAGGCTGGGCTCAAATTGATAATCCTCATGCCTCAGCCTCTGGAGTGCTCAGATTATAAATATGTATCTCCAGACCTGGCTTCCCCCATAGCCTTGAACTTTTAAATTTTTTTTTTTAATTGGGATTTTTTTGTTGTTATAGATAAAGTTTTGTTGAAACACAGCCATAGTGTTTACACATTGTCTATGACTAAGAAGTTAGACTTGAGTTACAACTGCAGAGTTGAGTAGTTCTGACAGACTGGATGGTCCACAAAACCTACACATTTTACTCCTTGGCCTTTGGCAGGGAAGTGTGCCAGCATCTGAACAAGCGGTGTGTGTATTACCTACAAGTATAAAACACCAGCACAGCCCCGCCACAGATCCACTAAGGGCGGGGAGAAACAAGATAAATACACAAACTTAAGCTTGCATCTTTTCACTCAACAAGTGATGACTTAGGAATTTTAAAAACAGGCTGGACACCATTCTCTGATAAATTGCAGAAAACGATTATAAAAGATCGACTTCACTCACATTTTGTAACATTTTTTATTAGGAGGGAAACTACCTGTAAACCAGGAGGAAGTGAAGTAACAAAGGACACACAAGGATCACATGTAGACAGAACTTATATTGTCTCACTGCCTCAAGCCACCTCTGCCTAATAGGCCAAAGTGAATCCTTACTTTTTGCATATACTGCCTTCTCTTTGTCTTTCTGGGCCTTTATCTTTTGTCTGACTTTCAGCAGTTCCACCGGGATAGCTTTATCCTCTGGTGCTATCTCTTGAGCTTTCTTTTTTTTTAATTTATTTTTTATTTTTAAATTTTTTGTCTTTTTTGAGACAAAGTCTCGCTATGTAGATCACACTGGCCTTAAACTCACTTTGTAGTCTAGGCTGGCCTCAACTTGTGGCAATCCTCCTGCCTCAGCTTCCCAAGTGCTGGGATTATAGGCGTGTGTCACCATGCCCGGCCCCCATAGCCTTTATAGTAATGCAGTAGTACAGCATTTGTAGATTGAGAGTAAACAAGAAAGTAATAAAAGAATCCCATCCTAGATCGACTTGCATATGATCATAAATTGTTATAAATGTTACTCTGAGAATTCCGCGGTGCTGAGACTTCCAGGGCGAGTTGCTGGAACGTGGCGGCATGGGATGGGCTGTGTGGGTCTGGCTTCAACTAAATGGGGCTGTGAGCTGCAGTGGGGGTTGATGGAAGGGGACAGGCAGGAGCAGGACAGTTCTAAGTCTGGTTCCAGAGGAGACACCAAGGAGGCAAGTGGTCCATTGCTATGGAGATGGGAGCGATGGTGGGGCGGGGCTGACAAACTGGTGTGTGGTTTGGATCCGAGACCCACGGGACTGGAGGTGGCACCAGAGCAGTGGTCTCAAGTAACCCTGCCGCACCTCACACCCATGTGGGGAGCTGTTAACAGACAGTACACAGCTCAGCTCTGTGGTCACTCAGGCCACGCCGCAATGCCGCGGATTCCTCCAGGCTACGTACTGGACAACACGACACAGAATAGTGTTTACACAACTGGGTGTGGCGGTGCACACCCGGAATCTCAGCTACCGGGAGGTTAAAGGAGGACCACAAGTTTGAGCCCAGCCTGGGCAATTTAGGAAGACCCCATCTCCAAAGGAAAATATAAAAAGGGCTGGGGACGTGGCTCAGCGTGAGGCCCCGTGCGGCACACGGACAGGTTTGGGAGTGGAAGCTGTGGTCCGCTGGGCTCTGTGACTCGGGAGGCTGAGCAGAACGTAGTGCAAGGGTGGTCATGAGTCAGAGGCGGTAATATGCGGTTGCTGGAGTGGGTGTGGAATGAGGGAAAGTTCTTTTTTATTGTTGTTTTTAAGGTTTAAGTTTCCGACAGTAAAATGCACAACTCCTAGGTGTGTAGCTGGATGAAGTTTTGGATATCTACATCTGTTTAACCACCATCTAGATCAAGATAAAAAACAGTTCCAGAAATCTCCTGTGACTCTTCCATGTCCGCTATCTCTAAAAGTTACTCTATGTCCTGTTTTTGCCACGGGCAACTGAGCCCAGGGCCTTTGCACTGGTGTCCATCCTCATCCCTTTTCTTTTTTATCTTGAGACAGGATCTTGATAAGCCACTAAGTTGCCTAGGCTGGGGTCAAATTGGGCGATTCTCCTGCCTCAGCTTCCCAGAGTGCTGGGATCACAAGCACGCACTGCCACACCCCACTCTGCATCTGATTTCTTTTGCTCAGCACTATGTGTGTGAAATTTATGCATCTTGTTGCATGCGACAGTAGGGTGTCTCTCTGTGTGTGTAATATTGCACTGCATGACTCTGCCTCAACTCCCTTATCCAGGATACCATCAATGAACAATTGAGTTGTTTCCACTTTGGGCTAATCTGAGTGAGTTGGCCGTTCACATGTCTTTGGGAGGTTATATGCAGGCACTGTCATTGATAGCTACCATGAAGTGGAATCGCCAGATCGTAGGCTACGTGCTTTAGCAGATACCACCAAACCATTTTTCCAAAGTGGTTCCACTAAATTTATGCTTCTGCTTGCAACAGACGAGGAGTTCCAGTTGTTTCATGACAACAGTCCCTTTAATTTTAGCCATTCTAGTGGGTATCTAATGGCTTTTCATTGTGGTTTTAATTTGTATTTCCCTGGTCACTAGTGATATTGCACACCTTTTGGTATTTACTAGACTTTTGGATGTATCCTCTTCTGGCCGCCTGTCCTTTGTTGTTTTGTTTTATAAGGGTTCTTTATTTCAGATTTTCATCCTCTGTGTGCATCTTACATAGTTTCCGCCCCTCTGTGGCTGGCCTTTTGCTTTCTTACAGATGTCATTCGATGACCGAAAGTTAGTTCTTGTGCTGGAGATGTAGCTCAGTGGTAGAGTGCTTGCCCAGCATGCATGAGGTCTTGTGTTCAATTCTAATCGGGTTCAATTTTTCTTTTTATGGTTCAGTTTCCTGTGTTCCACGTACAATATCTTAACTTACTCCAAAATCATAAGGGCGTGGTCCTACTTTTTCTTTCTATAAGGTGTTGTTAAGAAAGGCATTGCGTTACCTTTCATACTTAGGTCTAAGATCCATCTCACTATGGTAATTTCCATAATTGATATATAATAAAAAAAGGCTTTTTTGCATGTGTCTTCAGATGACTCAGCATCACTTACTGAACAGACCATCTTTTATCTTTTTAACCGTGGGGCATGTTTGTTAATCGGGTGAGCACACGTACATGGGTCTTTGTCTGGTCCTATTTTATTTTGTGTACCTTCGCACCTGTACAGTAAGTCCCAGTATTTCATAATGTAAGCAAGAGGACATGGTTGCTGTCTCGTTTTGTTTTTTAAAGGGAGATATTTGAGTCCTTTAAAAGCTGATGGGGGTGGAGGGAAAGGGCACGTAAAAGAATTAAGTCGTGTCCCATACCCGAACCAACTCCCCGCTGAACGAGCTCATTATGCACTGCACACGCGGGCAAATACAAAGTAAAGAAAAGCAGTCAAAGGCTGACAGGAAGGGTCTAGGCGAGAGCGCAGGTGATGGAGGAGAGGGAGAGAATGAGCCACCCCCACTGAGGAGTGGGAGGAGCCGGGAGCTGGGGCCCTGGACTCCCCGCCACTAACGTCCCTCAGTGCAGAGTGCTGGACGGCACACCCTCCGGCCCGCAGACCTCCACACACAGAAGCCTGTTCCCCGGAAGCGCCCACTCCAGCAGTGGGAGAAAGATAAACAAATATTCACAGCAGCAGATAGATATTCAGGCCCAGAAAATGCCCCGAGGAGCAGGTGCAGGCACTGTGATAGGGCCTGTGGGGACTCCTGGGACCAGCGTAAGGGCCAGTCTGTGAACTAAAATCTGACCTAGCCCAGCCAGCCTCTGAGAGTGGAGTGAAGAGCACCTGGAGGCACAGTGCAAAGGCCCTGAGGCCAGTGAAGCCCATAGTGTTGATGGGAAAAACAAAAGACCAGGGCATGTGCAGGAGGGGTGGGGGATCGCTGGGGGTCAGGGAGCAGTAGAACTGCGAACATCAGCAAAAAAGATGGGGCTGGATCTGCCCAGAGAGGGCTTCCTGCATTGGGGCTGGGTGTGAGGTGGCAGAGTTGGGCCGTGAGCTGCAGGAGGATGGGTGTGTGGGGTGCACTGTCTCCTTCCTGAAGCGCCTCTCACACTGGATCTGTCTGTCTCTCTCTCCGCAGCCTCCTGGACGATGCCAGCCCAGTTCCCCGTGACGGTCAGGCTGGCCCTGCTGGTGCTGCTGGGCACAGCCAGAGCGGGACCCTTCTCCCCCAGGTCCAATGTGACGCTTCCAGCCCCGAGGCCCCCTCCCAGGCCGGGGGGCCGCACGGTGGGGGCAGGAGAGGGGCGCCCCTCTTCTCAGCACTATGAGCACACGGTGGAAGGAGGGGAGAAGCAAGTGGTCTTCACCCACCGCATCAACCTCCCGCCCTCCGCCGGCTGTGGCTGCGCCCCGGGCGCGGAGCCCCCCGCCCCTGCGTCGGAGGTGCAGGCCCTGAGGGCCCGGATGGAGGCTCTGGAGGAGCTGGTGAAGGGGCTCAGGGAACAGTGCGGCGCGGGGTGCTGCCCCGCGGCTGCCCAGGCGGGCACAGGTGAGCGGGCCCGGAAAGGTGGGAATGGGGCGTCACTATTCACAAAGCACCCGTGTGAATTAGAAAAAGGCACCCCGGCCGGGTGTGGTGGCGCACACCTGTAATCCCAGTACTCGGGAAGCTGAGGCAGGAGGATCGTTTTGAGTTTGAGGCCAACCTGGGCTACAAAGTGAGCTCAAGGCCAGCCCGAACTGCATAGCGAGACCCTGCCTCAAAAAGACAAAAAAAAAAAAAAAAAAAAAAAAGGTACCCCCTTCCCGGCCCTCAGGACACAGAGCACAATTTGGAGAGTGGAGCGGGGCTAGGTGCCAGCCCAACCCGCGCCCCCCCCCACACACACGCAAGCACGCACGAACCAGCCTGCAGGAAACCCTACCCTTAGGGGCAGCCTGCGGGCGCAGTCTCTCTCCCTGGGAAACTGAGGCCCGCCTCGCCTCTGCAGGCCAGACCGACGTGCGCAGCCTCTGCAGCCTGCACGGCGTGTTCGACCTGAGCCGCTGCGCGTGTTCCTGCGAGCCCGGCTGGGGCGGCCCC
>NW_004955437.1:554550-561281 GCF_000276665.1 Chinchilla lanigera | reverse complement strand
CCGGCGGCTGCGGGCCGCGGGAACTGTGCCGCGCGGGCCGCTGCGTGTGCGTCGAGGGCTTCAGCGGCCCGGACTGTGCCGTCCAGAGCTGCCCCGGGGACTGCCGCGGCAGGGGAGAGTGTCGCCAGGGCAGCTGTGTGTGCCAAGATGGCTATGCCGGGGAGGACTGCGGGGAAGGTGAGCGAGTGGGCCTGGGGCGCTGGGAACAGACGCCATGGGAAGACCCGAGCCAGCGCAGAGGGCGCAGGGGCGGCAGGAGCTGAGGGTGATCCTGTGCTGGGGGAAGGGGTCACCGTCCGCAAGGGGTGGCAGGGCCGTGGGGCCCGGCCAGCAGGCAGGGCCGGCCTTGAGACCTGGAGGAGCGGGATGGGGACCTCTCAGTTGTCTTTAAGGAGATGCTGTGTTCCTGGGGCTGGGAAGGCTGGCGAGAGGGCCCCCGTGGGCGTCTCCGGCCTGGGCAGAGCAGTGGAGATCTGCTGGGCCCCTCTGCCCACCCTGAGTGAGGGGCGTGGCCGGGGCTGGGAGGGGCTGCCTCAAGCTAACCCGCTCTGCTACCCCTTCCCCTGGGCAGAAGTGCCAGCCATCGAGGGCATGAGGATGCACCTCCTGGAGGAGACCACGGTTCGGACGGAGTGGACACGGGCTCCAGGCCCCGTCGATGCCTATCAGATTCAGTTCATCCCCACGGTGAGGGTGAGGAGGGCGCCGAGCTCCAGGAGCGGGTGGAACGGGCAGCGCCAGGAGAGGGCACAGGCTGTGCTGCCTTTGTGTGCCGCACCTCAGGCACCTCGTCAGCGCGCACCTCCCAGGCAAAGCCCCTGGCTTGGCCACCCCTGTCCCTGACGCTGTTGCCTAACTTCCTCCCCTCCTGTGCCTTCTGCTTTGTGCACGCACCCCTTGACATAGGGGTCAGAGAGGGGCCGCCGGCAACTCCAGAGCACTGGTGTTTCACAGAGCTGACGTATGTTAACTGCGGTCACGAAAACTGGTCACAGAGCGGCCGGGGATGTAGCTCAGTGGCACAGCACCTGCCTGGCAAGTGTGAGGTACTGAGTTTGATTCCCGGTACAAGAAGAAAAGAATAAGAAAACTGGTCACAAAAACTTGTCAGGGGGTTATATTTACAGTTCAGGGACTCAATCCAGGAGTGCTTTATCACTGAGCCGCATCCCTAGCCCTTATTTATTTATTTATTTATTTATTGTGTTTTGAGAGAGCCTTGTTTTAGCAGTTCAGGCTGGCCTTGAACTGACTATAAAGCCAGGCTGGCCTTTAACTCCACAGGGACGATCCTCCTACCTCAGCCTCCCAAGTGCTGGGATTACAGGCCAGCACCACTATTCCTGGCTTATTTTCCATTTTGAGACAGGGTCTCACTACACTATCTATGAGGGCCTCAAATTTGTGATCGTCCTGCCTCAGCCTCCTGAATTGCTGCGGTTACAGGCACGCACCAGCGTACCTGGCAGATCTTATCTGCTTTTGAAAAGCATCTTTTTTTATTATAAAAAAAACCATGTAGGCCCAGTGTGAAAAATTTAGAAAACATAGATAAGGAAGGAAAAACAGACAGAAGCAGAGAGGGAGGGAAGGAGGGGAGGAGGGGCAGTCCGGATACAAGGCTTTGCCTTTGGTTCTGTTCAGCGTCATCGCTTTTGGTTTGGGCCAAGCTGTCCAAACTGTTGTTGAAATAACTTCGAGCCTGTGAACTTGCTTCTCCTCCATGTCATGAGCGCATCGCAAAGCATTTTTTCTCTGCCTCCACCCAGCTTGCTCTTAAAACATTTGGGGGGCACGGTGAGGACAAGGCCTGTGGAGTGGGGACCGCCCTTCAGGCAGATCGGAATTGCGGGATATGGCTGTTCCCCGGGTCCAGATCATCTGATCCCCCCCTGGCCAGCTTGTGTTTTCCTGCACCATCTCACTAAGGCGACGGGAAGTGACCATTGCTACCAGCGTCACCAGCCCGGCCGGGACTCTGGAGAAACAAATAACGCCCTAGGCTGAGGCACTGGGACAGAAGGGACAGCTGAGGGCTGGGGATTTAGCTCAGCGGCAAAGCGCCTGCCTGGCAAGTGCAAGGGTGTGAGTTCGATTCCTGGTACCGGAAGAAAAGACAAAAAAAAAAAAAAAAGAAAAAGAAAAAGAAGGGACAGCTGAGAGGCGCTGGTGCCACCTCCGCCTTGGCCCCGGGCTTCTCACCACGCCCCTCCCCAAGCCCGGCCGGACCCCTAGCAGTCCTGTTTCCCGCGTTCTGGCCAAAGCAGAGGCTTCTGCCCCTACTCTGTGGCACAGCCAGTGTAGCGTGGGTTTTCTTCTCCTGTTTAAAAATTATATTTTGCTATAAAAATAATTTAACCGTAGGACAAGAATTTGGCAACTAGAGAAAAGAGAAATCATTCTTGGCTGCTTCACTAAAACAAGCACTGCTAACTTTTAAAGTGTTTCTCCCACTTTCTTCTGTGTGTATATTATTTACAGAGCTCTAATCTGGAAAGGGCAGGACTTTTAAAAGGAATTTTCCTAACAAACTTCAAGGCATGAAGAATTAAAATAAACACTGGCCATAGAGGGGCTTTCAGACAGCGCGGTCTCCTGCTCTGCACACAGACTCGTCCTTGAGTTGTCGAGCGGTGCAGCTTTCCTGCCAAGCCCAGGCTCCGCCCCTCGGTCCGTCCCGGCGGTGCTGGCTCTGCGGGTTGTGCCAGGCTCAGGCCTGCCCTCAGCTCCGCAGTCTGCCACCCCTGGGTCCCCTGGGTGTGAGGGAGGTCCCGTGAATTGGTCCCCAGACACCTGCCGTGGATACCAACCAGCCAGCTCCAGCCCTCAGAGCCTGTCTGTCTGCGCTCTGGCTGCCCCTGGGCTCCAGCCTTTCGTCCTGGCCGGTGGTCCCTCCCGTTCTCTTGGTGCGGAGTAGATTTGGTGGCTTCCTGTCCTCTGCCCCTGCCGTCTTCCTTCCTGTCTTTGCCTCATCCCTTCCTCTTTCCAGAAGCACCGCCGCTCCTGGTGCAGCGTGCAGAGAGGACAGCCCCTCCTGCCTGTCCTAGCACGGGTGCACTGTCACTCTGACCCGGCGGGGCTCGGCGTGCTCAGTGTGTTCTCTGACGTCAGCATCACCTCGGAGCTCAGTAGAAACACAGCTTGTCAGCTCCCGAATCAGGAGGGCCGGGGAGTGCCTGCTGCCCTGTGGGGTGACAGCCCTCCAGGTGAACCCCAGGGCCTCACGCCCTCCACCGCCTGTGAATGTGAGAGAAGGTCTGGGGCCTGAGGCGGTGAGCCCGAGTAGAAAGCGGGGCACGCGTTCCTTGTCTGGGTGGCGTCTCCTGCAGCCCGGACATGGGCTCCAGCACGCGTCCGCCGGGACACACACCTTGGACCCAGAAACGTTTTTGCTCAGGTCTCGTCCCAACATGGAGACAGGAGTGGGTAGGCTCCAGGGACCGGCCGAGGTGGGTCCTCCTTCTGCGGTCATGAGGTTGATATTGAAGATAAGGTCCAAAGCCTGCCAAGAAGACTCAGTGAGGAAGCCGAGCTTTACCAAGGAATAGAGCCAGCTGCCAGCCTCTGGCCGGAGAGCCTGTCTCAGGCCAGGGAGATCAGGAGGTGCTGAGGAGATACACGGGTTAATCTGAAGGCGTGAAGGGGGACTCTGTGGTAGGCTCCCCTGGGTGAAAGAACCAGGCATCAGCACAGAGGTGGGTGTGTGAGTGTGTGTGAGTGTGTGTGAGTGTGTTGGAAGAATAAAAGAGACAGTGACAGAGACTGTGGGGGCGACAGGCAGGTAGGTTCTGAGAAGGCTGAGGGTTTCACAGGTGACTGGTAAGGGCCAACTGAAGTGTTCTAGATGGAGGTGCATAGGAAAAGAACGGGTTCTTGTGTGTCCGGGAAAACTTCAACCCAGAAAACCAACAAAGCTTTATTTTAACTGGGTGTGGTGGCACACGCCTGAAACTCAGGGGTCCCCAACACCTGGGCCACAAGCCAGGGCCAGTCCATGGCCCATTAGGAACAGGTCTCCCAAGCAGAAGATAAGCAGCTGGTGCGACTTCGTGACCTAGTCGGAATCTATCTCAAAATTTAAAATTGAACAAAGGGCTGGGGATGTAGCTCAGTGCAAAGGCTCTGGGTTCAAACCCCAGCACCACCAAAAAAAAAAAAAAAAAATTTCTTTTAAAAAAGCTTTATTTCATCCTGAACCCAGAAATCACGACGTGGCCTTGTCATCTGTTTTTATACTTTGGTGTTTACTATGTTGATTTTCCCACAATTCTCTCAGTTTAGGAGAGTATCTTTGAAAATTTCCAACCCTACTTGGATGAATGGACGTGCACCCATCACGGCCAACATAGCTGAGCAGAACATAGTGTCCTCAGTAGCCGGCCTCGCCGGACAGCTCAGAGACACGGGGCTGCTAGAATGTTCACAGATGGCAGCTCCTCCTGCCTCCCCAGCGGCTGGCACCCTGAGAGACCCTTCCTGGGTCGGTGTCCAGCAGATTTCCTGGGGGAGCACCATACATAATCACGCTGCCTTAAATGTACTGTTGAAAGCGGAGGGTAGTCTTCTCACAGGCATTTTTATGCATAGATTCACCTGGGCATGTACATTAGCTACTTGATGAGCTATCTAAGGACAGGATAGTAGCTGGTATTTTTGTGTCTCCCGTGCCCAGCACAACGCCAGGTACAAAAATCGGCGATCGGGAGCCGGGCGTGGTGGCGCACGCCTGTAATCCCAGCACTCGGGAGGCTGAGGCAGGAGGATCGTTGCGAGTTCGAGGCCAGCCTGGGCTACAAAGTGAGCTCAAGGTCAGCATGAACTGCATATGGAGACCCTGTCTCAAAAAGACAAAAAAAAAAAAAAAAGGGCAATCAGGAAACATCCTTGTGCAAACTTTTCAGCAAGGCAGGGAGTGTTTTACAAGATCTGCAAGCCTGCCAAAAAGCCCCTGAGGGGAAACATTATGAGCAGGTCTCATCCAAATTACACGACCATGGGCAGCCCTTCTGGTGGGAGACGTGAGCCTGAGGGGGAAGTGAAACTTGAAGAGGGATCTGCTTTTGCTTCATCTCTTCTGAAAGGACAAAGCTCAAGAGAAGCCTCCTTGTGCCCAGGTGGTGTGGGTTGCGGGGGCAGCCACAGGGACAGAGTGAGTGCCCATGGGAGGAGAACCAGGGTCACATTTCCTGCTGAGGGTGAGCTAGTGGGACACTTACCCAGCTGTGCCTCCACTTCCTCATCTGTAAAGTGGGACTAACAGACTCTGTCTCATAGGGTTGTTGGGAGAACTAAGGGGGCTCATATACGCGAGCCGCCCACAGAGGTGGGTGGTGTGAGGTAAGGCTTTGGGCGTGCAGCCGTGAACTCCCATGCTCCCCACCTTAGAGTGCCGCGTTCCACGCAGTCCACGTGGACAGCTTGGAGTTGGGCAGACAAGACACTCGGGGACCAGAGTGCCCGCCCCTGATCTACCTGCTTCCCTCTCTCTCTCTCACAGGCAGAGGGAGGGAGCCCCCCGTTCACGGCGCGGGTGCCCAGCTCTGCCTCTGCCTATGACCAGAGAGGACTGGCCCCCGGTCAGGAGTACGAGGTCACTGTCCGTGCCCTTCGAGGGACCAGCTGGGGCCCCCCGGCCTCTAAGACCATCACCACCAGTGAGAGCCGGGCCCGGGGACGCGGCCCTGGGGAGGGCTGGGTTCCGGAGGGGCTGGGACTCTGCCTAGGGAGGCAGGGCAAGGAAGGGGCTGTGGCGGGGAGCGGCTAGGCTCCCGGGAAGAAGCCCATGGCCTGAGCCCTCCTCTCTGACCCGGCTAGTGATCGATGGTCCCCAGGACCTCCGCGTGGTGGCAGTGACGCCCACCACACTGGAGCTCAGCTGGCTGCGCCCCCTGGCCGAAGTGGACCGATTTGTGGTGTCCTATGTCAGTGCTGGCAACCAGAGGGTGCGGCTAGAAGTGCCCCCCGAAGCCGACAGGATGCTGCTAACTGACCTGATGCCAGGCGTGGAGTATGTGGTGACTGTCACAGCGGAGCGGGGCCGGGCGGTCAGCTACCCGGCTTCCGTCAGGGCCAACACAGGTATGGCTGGCCAGGTTTCCAAGAGTGCTGGTTTCCAAAGCCAGGAGCGCGCGGGCTCCTCTGACCTCTTTGGTGGGGCACGCGAAGTTGGGGGCCCCCGCCGTGCTCTGCCATGAGGGAGACAGAGCCCTGGGGAGCTCGCAGTCCTCTGGGAAGGCTTTGGGGTGGGCTGAGGGGACCTGCCCGTGGGGAGAAGAAGGAAGCAGTTGTCCTCGCCACCCGGGGAGGGAGAGGCCCGCCCCACTTAGCTACACAGACAGCCCGCAGTCAGCGCCAGCGCCCGCGGGCATGGCCGTGGCCTCGGGATCCGCGGGCCTGCAGGCTTCGGGACTGGGCTGCGGAGCTGGGTCTCACCAGCCACTAACCCCCAAGGTCTCTTAACAGACGCCGGGACCTTTGCTTTCTTTTCCTGTGACAGAGGGACGCCCACCCGGCTGCAGCATTCCCGCCCCACCCTTCTCTCTCCACCAGGCGCAGGGCCGGCCGCTGGCTTTTCTCTTCTCTTTCCTTTAGGGCCCCGACGGTGGTGGGCTTGGCGCGGGGCGCGAGGCTCCCGGAGCCGGCGCGCGGCTCGGTTCTCTTTCCAGGAGGGCCCGGCCGGGGAGAGGCGTCGGCGCTGGCGTGGGGCGGGTGCCGGGACCCTGCGGGGCGCT
>NW_004955437.1:538583-553856 GCF_000276665.1 Chinchilla lanigera | reverse complement strand
GCGCACCGTGCGCCTGCCCGACCTCAGGCCCGGCACCACCTACCACGTGGAGGCGCACGGGGTGCGGGCGGGGCGCACCTCCAAGTCCTACGCCTTCGTCACCACCACAGGTAGCGTGGCTGGGGCGCCGGGACCCCCACCCCGCCCAGCGTCCCTGCCTCGGAGCCTACGCCGCGCCGCCCCGCCCCGCCTTTCTTCCCTCAGACCCCCGCCCCAGGCTCCAGGGGACCCGGTCAGCGAGCCCCCCACCCCGGGGGTCCTGGCAAAGCCGGAGAAGCCCGCCTTGGGGCTCGCTGCTCGTCCGGGTCCCAGGACCCGTGGCCAGGAAGCTGTTCCGGGCCAGGGAGGGCGCTGGGTGGCGGCGTGGGTCGGAGCCTGCAGTCTCAGGCTGCGGACTCAGTGGGCGAGGCTGCAATCGGCCCCCAGCTGACTCACCGTGGTGAGCGCCCTGGTGGCTGTGGTCGCTGCCCACGGGCCGGCCTTGCCCTCGGAGGGACACCTGGGGACTGCTGGGGGTGGCCCGGCCGCGGGCGGCTGGTGTGTGGCTGGGGCCGAGCCGCTGCGCCCTGGCCCTGCTGGCCCGCAGGCTGCGGGGCTCTCAGGGAGCGCTGGCCGGGCGGGCCGGGCCTTCTTCCCCCCTAGGGCCGGATGCCGCCCGACCGGATGTCGCCCCTCGCCCTTGCCTGTCTGCCGCCCTGCCCTCTGCGCCCTCCCGCCTAACACCACGGCCCCTCTCTTCCAGGCTTCTCACTGTAGCACTAATGGAAGCGGACCCCACCGGGGCGGGCGGGTCCGGAGGCCTGGTGGGCTTCCTTTGCGTCTGCCCTGCCCCACGCTCAGGTTTTCTGCTCAGGATCGGTAGACGGGTGCTGGGGGGCCTGGGCGGAGCTGCAGCAGGACGAAGGGGGGCTCCAGGCCCTCAGAGGCTGGGGTCGAGCCGGGGGCTGGGGAGTCCCTTCCGCCTCTCTCACTCTCCTCTCTCCTTTTTCTCGCCCTCCTGCCTCTTCTCAGGGGACACCCCAGTGGGGGCCACAGATGAGCCTCCTCCTCCGGGCCCCTCCACGACTCAGGGGGCCGAGGCCCGGCTGGTGCAGCGCCCCCAGGAGCTGGGGGAACTGAGGGTGCTGGGCCGAGACGAGACGGGGCACCTCCACGTGGCCTGGACCGCCCAGCCGGACACCTTTGACCACTTCCGGCTGCACCTGCAGGTGCCGCAGGGGCCCGGGGCACACGAGGAGCTGCTGCCGGGGGATGTCCGCCGCGCTCTGGTGCCCCCACCCCCGGCTGGAGCCCCCTACACGCTGTCGCTTCACGGCATCCTTCCGGGGGGCAGGCCCTCCGTTCCTGTCACCTTCCATGGCACCATGGGTACGTCCTGCAGCTCGGTCCCGAGAAGCGGGGAGCTGGGGCTGTCAGGACTGCAGAGCCGGGGGGCCTCGCATCCCCTCCTGTCCTGTCTGAGGGAGCAGGGGCGGTGGACGCCCACCCTTTCTAGGGCAGGCCGACCACTGAGAGAGAGGGAGGCAGGGAGAGCAGCTCCGGTCGGCTGAGCAGTGTCCGCACTGCTCTGAAGCAACAGTGGGGAGGCTTAGAACCGCCAGGCAGGACGTGGGGGGCCTGAAACTCTCCCTGAATCCTGATGTGCAGAGGAGCCAGGACCGGGTGGAGGCAGGGGCACCGTCCAGGGCCCCCTTGCTGGGGGAGGGCAGGCCACAGGGCTGAGGAGGGCAGGACGATGGAGGCTTCCAGGGAGAGGAAGTCCCGGACGGATGGGGTCGGAGCAGGAGAGGAGCGGGAAAGGGGGCAGGAACGGTTGAGGCCACCGTGATGTGCTTCCCCCCAACCCAGACGAGGAGAAGGAGGCGCCCAGCGAGGCCCCGGGCGCACCCCGCCTGGGGGAGCTGACAGCGACCCCCGGCGTGAGCCCTGACTCCCTGCTGCTGCGCTGGACGGTCCCCGAGGGGGAGTTCGACTCCTTCGTGGTCCAGTACAAGGACAGGGCGGGGCCCCGGGCGATGCCGGTGGAGGGGCCCCAGCGCTCAGCCCTCGTCACCTCCCTGGAGCCGGGCCGCAAGTACAAGTTCGTGCTGTACGGGCTCGTCGGCAAGAAGAGGCACGGCCCCGCGGTGGTTGAAGCCAGGCTGTGTGAGTGGGCGGCGGCGGCCCTGCGGGAGCGGCCTGCCCGGGGCGCTGGGCGGTGTGGGCAGGTGGAGCGGCCCCCGGGAGAGGCTGGGTCACTCGCTGTTGCCCGGCTCTGGCTCTGCGTGGTGCTGAAGGGCCTGGACTCCGCTGCAGGGCCCCAGGAAGGAGTGACACGTTAGATGATCACCTCGCACGCAGCACAGCGGCTGCAGGGAGGCTGGCAAGAAGCGAGGGGAAAGCTGGACGGACAAGACGGCGGCCTGGCTGGGCGGCGGCTCGGGCGGGGTGTGGGAGCTGAGGGCGAGCGAGGAGGCCCAGTGAGGGAGCCCGGCTTCCCGGGTGGGACAGTCCTGTCCCCAGGGCAGGGAGCAGCGAGGGCTGGGCCGTGGACAGCGGGGCGCGAGCACGTAGACGAACACGTTCTGAGCGTTTACCGAGTCAGAAGCGGTGTGCTGAGTGAGTGACCGCGTTACTGTGGGCAGCGGCCCGCTCACAGGGAGGAGAGGCGGGGCCCGGGCAGAGGGCACCGAGCGCAGGGTGGCGGGGCCCAGCCCGAGGTCACACTGCCTGCCGGCGGGGCCCTGCAGAGCTCGGACCCAGGCCCAGGGAGCAGCGTGAAGTGGGGGTGCTGGTGAACGGGAGCCGGGGAGGAGAACGGAGCCCTGGAACTGGGGCGGCACCACTCAGAGCAGGGCCAGAGGCAGAGGAGCCCGTGGGCGGCCCTCCAGGTGGCCGAGAGCCGGGTGAGGAGTCAGGGTGGAGGGCGTGGTCAGCCATGCGGATCCGGGAAGAGCGATCCAGGGGTCCCGGGGCGTCCATGGCCTGAGCAGTGGGGGTTGGGAGGGCGGCGGAGGTGAGGCCACGGCTGCAGTCGGTGGAGACGCTGCCCTCTGGACTCCCGGCTGGGAAGAGAGCAGAGGGCAGGCAGGGGCTGGAGCTTGTCTGTGCCGCCAGGCCAGCCAGCTGGGCAGTGGGGCGCTGTCCTCTCTTGGAGCAGATAGCAGCTGGAGGTCAGGCCTCCGAGCGGGGAGGTCGGGAAGCTTTCCCTGGCGCGGGAATGTGGAAAGGCCTGGCTGGGCGCCCCTCTCCACAGCCCCTCCCCCGCCGCCGTGGATGGAGTCGGGGCCACACTGTCCCGCTTTAGCACCATTTGGGGTTCACTCTGTGGGCAAAGCGCCTCAGCGGGGCGTGCCGCTGGGCAAGCAGAGTGCTGGCCAGACTCGCGTGGCTCTGCCCTCCCTTGGCCGCGCGTCGCCGTGCAGTGAGCGGCCCGCGTGGGGCTGGGTTCTCCTTCTCGCTCATCTCCTGTGTCGCGCTTCCTTTCCCAGCGCACTGGAAGGAACCCGGCCCAGAAACGCCGCCCCGCCTGGGAGATCTGTGGGTAACAGACCCCACTCCAGACTCCTTGCACCTCACCTGGACGGTCCCCGAGGGCCAGTTCGACTCCTTCATGGTCCAGTACAGGGACCGTGATGGCCGGCCCCAGGTGGTCCCTGTGGAAGGGCCCGACCGCTCGGTCACTGTCTCCCCGCTGGACCCTGACCACAAGTACAGATTCTCCCTGTTTGGGGTGGCCAACAAGAAGCGGTACGGCCCCCTCACGGCCGATGGCACTACGGGTGAGTGGCTGCCCCAAAGTCCCCGAAGACCCCCACGCACTCCCGCACACTTGTCCTTAGCCAGGGGCCGGCAGGTCCACCCCGCTCCCAGGCCCAGGGGCTGGCCTCCCCCACGCAGGCTCCTGCATCCCATTCGGCTGCTCCGAGGTGCAGGTGTGTCCCACCCCGGCTGTGCCCGACTTCCCAGAAGCCCAGCAGAGGGTCCCCCTCTCCAGGAAGCCCGTCCCAACCCCAGGCCCCCACGGTAGGCAGTGCCTGGCTGACCCCTCCTGTTCTAGCCCCAGCTAGGAAGGAAGAGCCGCCTCGTCCGGAGCCCCCTGAGCAGCCCCTCCTGGGGGAGCTGACGGTGACCGGCGTGACCCCGGACTCCCTTCGCCTGTCCTGGACGGTGGCCCAGGGCCCCTTCGACTCCTTTGTAGTGCAGTACAAGGACGCCCAGGGGCAGCCCCAGGCGGTGCCCGTTGGGGGCGACGAGAATGAGCTCACCATCCCCGGCCTGGAGCCCAACCGGAAGTATAAGATGAACCTCTACGGGGTTCGTGGCAGGCAGCGTGTGGGTCCGGCCTCTGTAGTGGCCAAGACGGGTGAGTCAGAGCCGCGCGGGCCTCCTTCCTCGCCAGGCTCCGAGCGCCTGGCCGGCCTCCACCTTCTCAGCTGCTATTCTGCCAAAGCCGCCAGCTCTGCCCCTGCCCCACCGCGCTCCTGTCCACCCTGCCAGGGACCCCGCTGCCATCCTCCAGCTCTGCACGTCTTCCTCAGCACGGCCCCCAGCCGGGCAGCAGGCCCCATTCCTCCGCACCCGGGCTCCCCCAGCATGCTCACAGGCACGCGGGTGCACACGCAGACTCGGGGCGGCCCTCCCTGCCGAGTCCTCCCTCCAGCCACCACGTCCTGAGCTCCTCCCTGGCTCAGACCCCGGTCAGCTCAAGCCTCTGTCACCCACACCCTCCCCCTAGCCGCCTCGGTGCTCTGTCCGGAGGTGGCAGACCCCGGGG
This sequence comes from Chinchilla lanigera, assembly GCF_000276665.1. NCBI lineage: Eukaryota > Metazoa > Chordata > Mammalia > Rodentia > Chinchillidae > Chinchilla > Chinchilla lanigera. The sequence goes on along the minus strand of NW_004955437.1, from coordinate 549,100 downwards.
ACAAGGGCACCCCTTTCTCCAGTGTCCTCCCACGTGGAGAGGACCTTCGAGTTCAGCCCCGCACCCGAGCCCCAGCCCCACCCGGCCAGGCGCTGTGTCCACCGCCGAGAAGCCCTGCCAGGAGCTAGTGTGGACAGCTGTTAGGAGTGTGGACTCTGCAGTTCCACCCGCCGCTTACTGCTGGCCGCACAGCCCGCTGCCCAGGGTCCCAGCTCTCCCACCATCGAGTGGGGTGACAGTGGCGGCCACTTCGCAGAGCTGTTAGAGTGACTAAGGCTGTGTGTGTCCAGCCTGGCGCCAGGGCCTGGCCCCCCACAGCTGCTCCCCATTCTCCCGCTCTCGGCCTCCCGCGACCTCTTCAGGCCCCGCACCTCCCTGCGCCTCCACCCCTGTGGGGACGGTGCTGGGAGCCCTGGGTGCCATCGTTCCGAGCGGGCGCTTAGGGTTAGTCTCTCTCCCCCTGTGCTGGAGCCCTGCCGCAGCCTTCATTCCTCAGGGTTCTTGGAGGGCCCGGCTGCCTGGCAGCCTCAGCGGCAGCACATTCCAGGGGCCCAGCCTGGTAGGGTGCAGCCACCCACGCCCTGGGAGGGGCACAGGGTGGAAGGAGGCCTCCTGCCCCTCACTGCCCTGAGGTCACTGCTGCCAGTGACACTGTGGCAGAATCTCCGAGGTGTCCTCTCCTCCTGTGGCAGCTCCCGCCTCACTCACGAGGGCAGACCCCACGGGCCGCTCGGTGGACAGGGCGGGTGCAGGGCTGGCCCGGCCTGTTCACCCTCAGTGACCCAGTGACAGACACCAAAGGCTTCGTGTGCCCGCAGCACTCACACTCAAAGTGCCTATCTGCTCACGTGGCTTATCGTCCCCAGCGGCAGCTTTACAAAGCGAGTCACCCTTAACGTCCACACCCCCTGACTTCAGCCCCACAGGAGACCCCGGACCCCACAGAACCCAGCGCAGAGGCCCTGAAAACCCTTGAAGAGCCGCGCCTGGGGGAGCTGACGGTGACAGGCGCCAGCCCGGACTCCCTCAGCCTCTCCTGGACGGTCCCCGAGGGACACTTTGACCACTTCCTGGTCCAGTACAGGAACGGGGACGGCCAGCCCAAGGCGCTGCGGGTCCCGGGCCATGAGGACGAGGTGGCCGTCTCGGGGCTGGAGCCCGACCACGAGTACAAGATGCACCTGTACGGCTTCCACGGCGGCCGGCGCGAGGGACCCGTGTCTGTCACCGGGGTCACAGGTGAGGGGAGGGCGGGAGACCCCGTGGGACCCAGTGGGAGGCCACCCTCTTGTCCTTTGGTGACGCTGAGCAGGCAGCAGGGAGGCCGCTCGTGGCTGAGGCTGTGGCCCTGTGTCCTCCCTGGGACAGCCTCCGTCCCCGGGCAGGGAGCAGCCTGGAGGCCTTGGCCGTGCTGCTGACCGCCTGGTGTCCCCCGCTGCCCCAGGAGCTCCGGCCAGGTTGTCAGCTGTCAGCCAAGCGGGACGCCCGGCCCAGGCTGGCTCCTGTGAACCGGGCCCAGGTCCCCGGCGGTGGCCCCAGCTTCTTCCTCTTTGTCCCTGAGCCCGAGGACGTCCCCTGGGAGCCCCCTCACCCTGTCTGTCCCCTTCTCAGAGCCAGAGGAGCCCCCCAGCCCCCCAGAAGCCGGCACAGAGGCCCCGGAGCCCCCCGAGGAGCCGCTCCTGGGGGAGCTGACGGTGACAGAGGCGTCCCCAGACTCCCTGGGCCTGTCCTGGACGGTGGCCCGGGGCCACTTCGACGCGTTCAGCATCCAGTACAAGGACGAGGCGGGGCGGCCGCAGGTGCTGCGAGTGGGGGGCGAGGCGCGGGAGGCCACCGTGCGGGAGCTGGCTCCGGGGCGCAAGTACAAGCTGAACCTGTACGGGCTGGGCCCGGCCGGGCGCGTGGGCCCGGTGTCCGCCGTGGCCGTGACTGGTGAGTAGGGCCAGGTGTCTGGTTCTGTTCCCTCCCCACACGGACCCCCACCTTCTCCGTGGCCCGACACTTTCTTCTGTCCTAGGGGAGGCAGGAGGCCTGCCCTGCCTGTGAAGGCCTAGTAGAAGCCTGGCACTGGGACTGGGGTGACAGCCAGCTTTTGTGAGCCTGAGCCAGATTTACACCCTCCATGCTTTTGTTCCTTGGTCTATAGCAGGAAGGTGACTGCTGCCGCACAGAAATATTGTGCCAATTAAATGCGTTAACAGAGTTAAAGCACCGGGCCTGGGACAGGGCAGACACGCTGCCAGGGTTTGCCGCTGGTAGTTATCCTTGCTGTGAGGCCTCTTTGCCCCCTCTGGCTCAGTTCCTCCGTGGGTCAGAACGGACGTCAGACCATGGCTGTCATCAGTGCAGCTCAAAACCTTAATGCTCACCCAGTGAGTGACTTCACGGTAACAAACCCTTCCTGCCCCTCTCAGGCCACTTACAGGGCCACCTCGGCCCCACCAGGGACTCGGCCTGACTACCTTCTCTCAGGTGTGTGTGTGCCTCAGTTCTGAGCTCCTCTTGCTGACAGGAGGAGCTTGGTCACAGTGAAAGACATTTCCTTTGCCCTTCGGCCACTGAAACAAAGACAGTTGTTTCAAAAACATTTGCTACAGGGCCGGGGATTTAGGTCAGCGGCACAGCGCCTGCCTGGCAAGTGCAACGTCGTGAGTTCGATTCCTGGTACTGGAAGAAAAACAAAACAAAATCAAAAACAATAAAAAACATTTGCTACAGGGCCGGGGATATAGCTCAGCAGCACAAGCACCTGCCTGGCAAGTGCAGGGTCCTGAGTTCAATTTCCGGTACCCAAAAAAAAAAAAAAAAACAAAAACCTTGCTACAAAGGAAAAGATTAAAAGCACAAGGGGAAAGAAACAGGTTTCCAGAACATGGTTTCTATACCTCCACAAAGCCCAACTTCACTGTGACTTGGTTGGCTTTGTTTCCAGAACCTTCTACCCCTGATTTTTTTTTCCTTGCCTCAGTCAGCTCTGGGAAGAGCGAGACAGGAAGGCCACCCTGAGTCACCATTTCACAGCTCGAGGTCATAGGGTGGAGGCTCATCTAGGCCTAGAACATGCTGCCAGAGTCTCTCCGGGATGACCCTGGGTCTGTCCCAGACAGCCACAGTGGGCTGTGTCCCTGGTCCCCAGGATAAGGATGGGTTCTGTCAGGTACTCATTCAAGTGGTGCTGAAAATGAAAATTCATAAGGACATTTCACAAACCAAGTAGTCCCGAATTCCCCCATTCTTAGTTACAGCTTCTCCCAGAACCCCGACTTCCTCATCTTCAGGATGGGAGCAAACGGGAAAAGTAGCGATAGAACCCGTCTGGCGTTCTCGGCCCTCTTGACCTTTGCTGAGCCCCTCCTGTGGAGGGATCACTGCGTACCCAGACTCTCGGGCCAGATATTTTGAAACATGTGTCGGACGTGTCCGGGTGTAATGGAAATAGCCCTTTAAGAAAGGAAAGAGCTGCATGTTCACTCCCAGGGCGTCGAGCTGGAACAGCTGGGCCTGGGCCACGCCTGGCACATCGCATGTGCTGTGTCGTTGCCAGAAGGGATGTGTGCTGACGGTGAGCCGCGCTTCCAAACTGGAACAGGACGCTCCCTGCATGGTGTGGGGACTGTCGTAACCCCGAACAGTTACAGTCTCACCTTTTCCAGTGAGGCCAAGCCCAGCACTCAGGCTCGGTGAAGAGGGAGTTTCTGTCCCTTGGAAGGAAATACAGAGAGCGCAAAGCAGGCAGGAAATGGATGCTGTAGGAACAGGAAGTTAGAGGGCAAAGGGAAGGAAGCTCCAGCCCTAGGACCCACTCAGTACGTCACGGCCACTTGAGTGACCCTTGAACCCCTTCAGCTAACCCTGTCCCTTCCCACCCAGATGCATTTCTGTCAGCAGAGGCCTGGTCATCGGCCAGTTTTAAGCAGGGGTCACCTGTCTGGAATCTGTCCTTACCCTCCCATGGAAGTCAGAGCAACTCTTGGGAGCCCCACCCCTCCAGCTACCCCCTCTGCCGTTTTTATCTCTTGTAACTTCCTGTTCCACCGCTAATGAACGAAGCGCCTCCCGCCCAGACTCTGCTGTCCCTGAGGCAGCGGGGACCTGGCCCCTCATGTACTTAACGAGCACTTGCTGGGGACCCACCGTGTGCAGGGCGCGGGGACATGCAGTGGATCAGGCAGTGCCCTTGCTGGGAGCTCATGTGCCCGTGGAGGGAGGCAGGGACAGGGTCACACAGGTAATGTCCGTGCTGCCGGGTGTGGTGGGGACGAGGGCTGTGGAGAAGAGCAAAGCCAGCAGGTGGGCTGGCGAGGGCCCCGTCAGAGGGCAGCGTCTGAGGGAGGCCTGGGGGGACACTGGGTCTCTGGGCAGGGCCCGTCCCAGGCTCAGGAAGGAGCACGTGTAGGGGTCAGCAGGACGGAGAGGCTCGGGGGGCGAGCGTGGTTTGGAGAGGAGGAGGAGGAGGGCAGGATTGACCTGTGGGGCCTCAGAGGCCACTATAAGGACTTGGCTCTTGCTCTGAGCAAACAGGGAGCCCTCACGCGGGCCAGGGTCTGCCTAGTGTGGCCGCAGGCCGCAGGCCCGGCAGACCAAAGAGGTGAGGGCGGAAGGGAGGGAGGGAGGAAGAGAGAGAGGAAGGGGTGACGGGGGACTCTGGATGACCCCGGAAGAGCTCGGAGGCTGTGGAGGCGGGACGAGAGGCCAGGTCTTGCAGGAAGGCCGTAGGACTTAACTATGTGGGGGTTAAGAGCGGATGCAGGGATGATTCCGAGGGTTTTGACCTAACAGCTAGAAAAACGAGGTGTTTATTTTACTGAGGCTGTGGGGTGCAGGGTCAGGCAAAGCCCAGGAGCTCAGTCTTGGACTGGGTGAGTTGTAGACGCCAACTGGGGGCCCAGGAAGATGTTGATCGACGTGGAGCCTGGTATCGGCGGGGAGGTCCGGTGGGCATGAGCTGGGAGCCCCGAGACAGACGGAATTCCGGGCTCTTTCCCAGGCTCTTGGTGACAGGGACGCCCTCCCCGCAAGGACACCCGACACCCACAGGCACTTGGGGGAAGGGACGCTGGACAGACAGACGTTGCTGATCATGCAGCTTTCTGTCAGACCCACCGGTGGGCACAGTACACGGGCACAGTTGCTACCAAGGGAAAGGCCCTTCTCTGACAGCCCCCGCCATCTCTGCCCCAGCCCCACGACCAGAAGTGACCGCTCCAGCCGCCGAGCGCCCCCCGGAGCCGCGCCTGGGGGAGCTGACAGTGACAGAAGTGACCCCCGACTCCGTGAGCCTCGCCTGGACGGTCCCGGAGGGCCAGTTCGACTCCTTCGTGGTCCAGTACAAAGACCGGGAGGGGCAGCCCCGCGAGGTCCCTGTGGCCTCAGACCAGCTGGAGGCCACCGTGCCTAACTTGGAGCCTGCAGAAACGTACACGATTGACTTATACGGGCTGCACGGCCACCAGCGCGTGGGCCCCCTGTCCGTGGTGGCCGAGACAGGTGAGTGAGGGAAGCCCCCCCAGTGCCCCGGAGCTCCCCCCGGCGCTCTGGGAGGTGAGGCAGGAGGGTTGTAAACTCGAGCCGTCTCCCTGCGCTGGCTCCCCGGCATGGCCCTTCCCAGCTCACAGACGTGTCAGTCTGCTCCCCAGCTCCCGGCTCTTCTTGGGGCTGGAACTTTCTCGCCCTCGGGGTCTTCCCCATCCCGCCCTCCCCTGGCCAGGCTGGAGTTCGCCTCCATTCGGCCCAAGTCCAGCCTGGAGTTCGCCTCCATTCGGCCCAAGTCCAGCCTGTCTCATCTCCATTTCTGTCTTTGTCTCTCTCTGTCTCTGTGTCTCTGTGTCTTTGCACCCCCGCCACCTGGCCCCCATCGTCCACAGCTGTTCCCTGCCCCCCTGTTTACAGCCCCCCACTTCCAACCCCTGAGCCTCCTCGAGGTCTCACCTGCCTGGCCAAATTCCCTTCAGCCCATGCCAGCGTCTGCCCTCCAGGGGGCGCCCTTCTCCCCCTTCAGCCCATGCCAGCGTCTGCCCTCCAGGGGGCGCCCTTCTCCCTCGCTCCTGGCTCCTTCCTGCCCCTCACTGTTTCCTGGGCCTAAGTTTTCCATGATTTTTGTGCCAAAGCATCTGATGAAACCCCATTCCCTTTCAGAGCAGTGATTTAAGGTCTAGAAAATAAAATGTGTCTCATTTCAGAGGACCCTGGGTTATACTGGCACCTAGCCCTCCATATCCATGGCCCTCCACAGTCACAACCAGCTGTGGTTAAAAACACTTTTTAAGAAAATTGGGTCTGTGCTGAACAGGTACAGACTTTCTTATCACTGTCATGGCGATTACCCCTGCAGCATCGCATAGCACTGGGTACTAGAGGGTCGGTTTAGGGTGTGGGAAGGCTGCATGGGTCACGCGCAGATGCTGCACCATTTAACAGAAGGGGCTGGAGTATCCTTGGATTTTAGTTTATTTATTTATTTATTTTTGTCTTTTTGGGGACAGGGTCTCGCTATGCAGTTCAGGCTGGCCTTGAGCTCACTTTGTAGCCCAGGCTGGTCTTGAACTCGCAACGATCCTCCTGCCTCAGCCTCCCGAGTGCCGGGATTACAGGCTTGCGCCGCCACACCTGGCAAATGTGCAATTTTAAAAATACTTCTTAGAAACTTGAATTTGAGACTTGGTAATAGCCTTGGCAGCATATTTAAGAAGCTGCTGCTTTTAGAAGTAGGGACAGGTGTAAATGCTGTTAGGAAGTTTCTGGAGTGGCTCCAAGGTGATGCGGAAGCACCTCCGCTTCCGAGCAGTGGCAGGCCGCTCACTCCGCGGGGGTCGGCTTCTCCCCGCACCTGTCAAGGTCAGCGAAGATAACGATGTGGCTGTTCCCTGTGTCATCTTGGTTCCTGGACCCCTAGGAGCCGGCAGAGCCCAGGGTCCTCCCCTTAGAGACCTCAGCCTTTTCTTTGTGCTCTGGATTCCAGATCCGCTCCCAGCAGCCCCAGCCACTGAGCCCCCACTGGAGCCGCGCCTGGGGGACCTGACGGTGACGGATGTGACCCCTGACTCCGTGGGCCTCGAGTGGACGGTCCCTGAGGGTGAATTCGATGCCTTCGTGGTCCAGTACAAAGACCGGGACGGACAGCCCCAGTTGGTGCCGGTGATGGCAGACCAGCGGGAAGTCACTGTCCCCGGCCTGGAGTCCTCCCGCAAGTACAAGTTCGTGCTGTTCGGCATCCAGGACGGGAAACGGCGCGGCCCAGTATCTGTGGAGGCAAAAACAGGTGAGCTGGGGCCGTCTTCCCGCCTTGTCCCTGTCCGCTCATCCGCTTGGGTGGAAGAGTCACACTGCCAGCAGGTGCAGTAGTACACACTTGTCATCTCAGCTTTCTGGGAGGCTGAGGCAGGAAGATTGTAAATTTGAGCCCAGCCTAGGCAACTTAATAACTTAGGGAGCCCCCCTCCCGAAATAGAAAGTTTTAAAAGCTGGGGATATAGTTCAGTGCAGAGATCCTGGCTGGGGTCAGTGTAGTACCAAAAAAAGAAAGAAAAAGCCACACTGCCTGCCCTATTTCAGAAGAGACCAGGACAAGGGCGTTTCTCGGCTGGCCTCCTGTCCCCTAATCATTTCTGCTGTTGGAGGCCAGGCAGTTGGGGACCGGGGCTGCTGGAGGAGGGGCGCAGGGGTCGGAGAGCCCTGCCCGCCTCCTTGGGGCCTTTGGGCTCTTGCCTTCTCCCCTCTGCCTCTCACCCCTCCGGTGCTACCTCTGCCTCTGGGAGCCTGAGGGGCTGGGAACCGGGGAGCTCGGGCTAGCTGCACCTCTTTTGGCTTAGCCCAGGCCCTCCCCTGCCCCTGGGGGCTCTGGCTTGCCAGAAACCTTTCACAACAACAATGCCGTCAGCGCCTCCACTGTCCAGGAGGGCAGTAGGCCAGCTCCTTCCCAGGCCCGGGGTGGCTCCTTTGGCAGACACCACGGCCCTTCCCGGCTCGGCTCCCCCATCACCGCCCGGCAGCGCCCACTTCTCCGCCTCACTTCTCCCCATCCAGCTGGGGCAGAAGTGGAGGGCACCCCGCCCCCTCCTAGCACCCTGCTCCCAATCTCCGACCCCAGCAAGCCAGCGCCCTCGGGGGTCCCCTGGGCCCATGGGCCACACGGTGCGGGCTCCAGGCAAAGGAAATAGACGGCCCAAGTCCCTGACAGGCTGTGCTGTGGCCTCCCAGAGGTGGGGCGAGGAGGGGGCAGGTGGGGGCAGGTGGCCTCTCTCCCCGGTGACTTGGGACAGGAGACCCCTCCTCGGGAGGGGCACAGCGCAGCCCGAGAGGGTGGCAGGGACGGAGCCAGTGGAAACACTGGGACACTGGGGCAGCAATGGCCATTTGACCACTTCTGGGTTTTTCCAACCCTAGCAGGAGGCAATAAAACAAAAATCCTCTTTTTTTTTTTCTTTTTTTTTTCCCAGCAGGCTGGTTTCGAACTTGAAACAATCCTCCTGCCTCAGCCTCCTGAGTGCTGGGATTACAGGCGTGCGCCACCACGCCCGGCTCCAGAAAACCATTTTGTTTTTTTTTTTTGGTTTTTCTCTGGTACCAGGAACCGAACTCACGACCTTGCGCTTGCCAGGCAGGTGCTTTGCCACTGAGCTAAATCCCCAGCCTCTCAAAAAAACATTTTGGAAAAAAATAAACAGGAACCTTTTCTCTCTGTCAGCTGCCCGAGGTGACACCAGCCAGGCGGCTCTGCCCCGCCTCGGGGAGCTGTGGGTGACGGACCCCACCCCGGATGCACTGCGCCTGTCCTGGACGGTCCCCGAGGGCCAGTTCGACTCTTTTGTGGTCCAGTTCAAGAGCAAGGACGGGCCCCAGGTGGTGCCCGTGGAGGGCCACGCACGCTCCGTCACCATCTCCTCGCTGGACGCAGGCCGCAAGTACAGATTCCTCCTCTACGGCCTCCGGGGCCGGAAACGCCTCGGGCCCCTCACTGCCGACGGTGCCACGGGTGAGGGACAGCGCAGCCCGGTCCCCACCCCTCCCTGCCTCCCTCCCACACCCCAGCTACTCGGAAACACTCAGCCCTCTCTCCTGTGTCCCCCTCCCAGAACCCCTGAGTGTTGTGGACGCCCCTGGAGCACAGCGCCCCCCGAAACCCCGCCTCGGGGAGGAGCTGCAGGTGACGAGTGTGACCACAGACTCTGTGGGCCTCTCGTGGACGGTCCCCGAGGGCCAGTTCGACTCCTTCGTGGTCCAGTACAGGGACAGGGACGGGCAGCCCCAGGTGGTGCCCGTGGACGGCAGCCTCAGGGAGGCCCACGTCCCAGGCCTGGACCCTGCGCGGAGGTACAAGCTGCTGCTCTACGGGCTGCACGGCAGCAAGCGCGTGGGTCCCCTCTCCGCCGTCGCCAGGACTGGTGAGTGCGCAGTGACCGGGACACGGGGCCCCTTCCTACCTGGTCCTGCCTTCGCCTTGGTCCTGCTGAGCCATCCCTGGCCTCAGTGTCTTTCGGGGGAGGAACTTCCTTGACTGAGGCATAATTTACTCCCAGTATTGATGAGTTTGGGAAAAACCTATAGGTAAAAAAAAAAAAAGTTGCCATAGGGAGATAAAAAGAAATCTCTACTGCTAGGTGTGGTGCCACATGTCCATAATCCCAGACCTGGGGAGGCTGAGGCAGGAGGATCCCCATGAGTTCAAGGACAGCCTGAGCTACACAGTGAAACTCAGTCTCAAAAACACTTCCATGAAGTTTCCCTGTGCTGTTCCACGTTCAGTCCCCCAGCCCCAGCCCCTGGCGACCAACCGTCTGCTTTCCGTCACTTTGCGTTTCGTGCGCCTCACAGAGCGCAGTCACGGGATGTAGCACCGCTTGTGCTTGGACGCGCGTACACTTCGCATAATGCGTTTAAAACCCAGGCCTTCGCCTCCCCCACTCCGGCACAGACGCTCACCTCTCCCTCCCGTCTCTGCGCAGCCCCCAGGGAAGACACCGAAGCCGGACCAGAGGCCCCGAGCGCTGGGGGGGCCGGGCCCCTCCTGGGGGAGCTGACGCTGGAGGAGGCCTCGCCGCACAGCCTGCGAGTCTCCTGGCTGGTGACCGGGGGCGACCTGGACTCCTTTGAGGTCCGGTACACAGACGGGGATGGACCGCCCCAGGTGGTCAGCACAGAGGGCCACCAGCGCGGAGTCACCCTCAGCGGCCTGCAGCCGGAGCACAGCTACCTGGTGACGCTGTACGGCTTCCACGGGGGGCAGCGTGTGGGTCCAGTCCGCCTCGAGGCCCTGACCAGTGAGTGAGAGGACGCGGCACTCTGCTTCTTGCGGGTGGCTGGGAGGGCCCAGAGCGGGCGGCCGGCGCCCTGGACACAGCCACACCTCAGACCCTTCTCTCTCCATGTCCAGTGTCACAGGAGGAGGAGCACCAGCCCCGGGAACCCCCCGCCACCACCCCCGAGCCCCCCCCAAAGCCGCGCCTGGGGGAGCTGACGGTGACAGGCGCCAGCCCGGACTCCCTCAGCCTCTCCTGGACGGTCCCCGAGGGACACTTTGA
>NW_004955437.1:533621-537743 GCF_000276665.1 Chinchilla lanigera | reverse complement strand
CACCGTGCGGGAGCTGGCTCCGGGGCGCAAGTACAAGCTGAACCTGTACGGGCTGGGCCCGGCCGGGCGCGTGGGCCCGGTGTCCGCCGTGGCCGCGACCGGTGAGTGGGGTAAAGGCCCTCTTGGGTGGGTTTCTGGGAAGTGCAGCCTCCCGTGTCCTTTCTGCTGGTGGCCAGGGCTGCAGAGCCGCAGTCTCCTCCCACCTTGAGGGACCGGTAACAAGGGCAGGTGAGGGCCAGGCCCTTCAGGCGGGGGCCGGGAGCGCTAACGCACTTACTTGATGGCTGGGTTTTGACTCTGCCTTTCCAAGAAACTAGAGAGAAATCTTTTATGGAATTGAGGCAGATTCCGTAAAATAGTAAGTGATTCCTTCAACACAAATTTGTTGAATAAAATCCAAATGTATACGCGGAGAGAAGAACCTTCCGCCGAGTGTCATGTTCTGTCCGCCAGGCTCACCTGGGTCCTCCCCTTCCACTGTCCCCCACCGAGGCGTTCATCGCTAGCAGCCTTATTGCCGCGTAATCCATGTGCCGGAAAATTGACCTCAGTGCAGAACTTCCCCATTCTAGTGTGTTTATGTAGTGAGCAACATCGACACAGTTTAACTTAAAAACTTTTCTATCACTACAAAAAGAAGCCAGGATTCTAGATCCCTTTCTATCCTCAACCCTGTTCCCCCACTTATCTACTTTCTGCTTGGTAGGTTTGCCTTTTTTGGCTATTTCATATAAATAGAATTACGCAGTTAGTCTTCTTTTGTGTCTGGCTTCTCTCACTGAGTCCAGTGACTTTGAGGTTTATCCATGTTGGAGCGTGGAGCAGTATTTCACTGTTTTTTTATTGCCAGATAGTATATGCTTTTTTTTTTTTTTTTTTTTTTTTTTTTAGACAGGGTCTCGCTATGCGGTTTAGGCTGGTCTTGAGCTCACTTTGTAGCCCAGGCTGCAGTATATGCTTTTATCACTGCAAGGGTGCAAGCCTGTCATCCCAGCACTCAGGCTGAGGCAGGAGGATCCCCGAGAGTTTGAGGCCAGCCTGGGCCACATAGTGAGTTCAAGACCAGCCTGCACAACAAAGTGTGACCTTGTGTCAAAAAAACCAAAAACAAATAAATAACCACTTTGGAGAAACCAAAATATAGTACAACAACCATTGATAATTTCCTGCCATTGTTGTCTGTAACTCACTATTATTTGTCTATTTGTTTTCCTGAGAAACTATCTTGAAGATGCCAATAGGTAAAATAACAACCATTGATAATGTCCTACCACTTTGTCTGTAATTCGGGGAATCTCCCTATTGCTATGTTGCCCTTCTTTTGCTCTTTAAAATAAATTTTTAAAAAATAAGCTTAATCCCAGACATACTATACATTTATCAGTGTTTAAATATATTTCTTTTTTTAAAAAACTATTTTTTGTTGTTGATCTTTGAGACAAGGTCTCATTATGTAGTTCAGGCTGGCCTTGAACTTGCAGCAATCCTCTTGCCTCAGCCTCCCAAATTCTAGGATTATAGCATGCGCCACCATGGCTGACTTGTTTTGCTTTGCTTTTTGTTTTTTGAGAGAGGGTCTTGTTATATAGTTCAGGCAGGCCTTGAACTCCCTGTGTAGCCCACACTGTCCTCAAACTCACAGTGATCCTCCTGCCTCAGCCTCCCAAGTGCTGCGATTACAGGCATCCAGCACCATGCCTGGCAAAAAAGGCTGTTTTTATGGGCGGAGGGCGTAGAACAGTAGTAGAGCGCTTGACAAGCATGTGCAAAGCCTGGGTTTCAATCCCTCGCATCACTAAATAAACAAATGTTATTTTTAAAATAGCCACCATGCAGCTACCATACTTAGAAATGAACACTCCTTCCTTGCTGTCATCAAGGGTGCAGAGAGCGTTGCCGTCTCCTGCTTGTCTCACAGTTGTTTTGCTGGAGCTAGCTCTGAGTAATTTGCAAGCTATTTTGCAATTGAGGAAGTTGGGATTTTGAATAAAGCTTTCAGGAAAGCCCCCCAAAAGATGGTGATATTTGAGCGGAGACTTGCAGGAATCCTGGGCGTGGGCCGTGCAGGGCCGTAGGGGAAGGGCGCGAGGTCACGGGAAGGTCCTGCACAGGCCCTGGGGCGGGAGGCTGTGGCATGTCAAGGCCAGCACGAAGGCCACAGAAAGCCCTGATGATCCGGTGACACCTAGGTCCTCGGTTAGGCTCAGGGCCAGCCCGCCTGTGACTGGCATCCGAGCTAACTGCGGTCTGTGTTGCTCTCTCCCCAGCCCCTGAACAAGCCCCTCCTGATGCCCCTCTTCTGAAGCCGCGCCTGGGGGAGCTGACGGTGACAGGCGCCAGCCCGGACTCCCTCAGCCTCTCCTGGACGGTCCCCGAGGGACACTTTGATCACTTCCTGGTCCAGTACAGGAACGGGGACGGCCAGCCCAAGGCGCTGCGGGTCCCGGGCCACGAGGACGAGGTGACCGTCTCGGGGCTGGAGCCCGACCACAAGTACAAGATGCACCTGTACGGCTTCCACGGCGGCCGGCGCGAGGGACCCGTGTCTGTCACCGGGGTCACAGGTGAGTGAGCAGGAGGAGCCTGGGCCCCGCGCCAAACTGGGCTCATTTTCCCTTTGGCTGTGAGTATCCAGGCGTCTCTTCCCAGACCCTCTGGGCTCATGGGGACCGCTCTGCCCGTGTCTCTGCCCGGGCCTCTGTGTCACCACCCAGTCTCCTGTGTGTCCCTGGCGGGTGCGTCTGGCCTTCAGGCAGGGAGCCCGGAAGTGGCAGACTCTGGTGCCGGCCTCGAACCTCAGCCTGAACGACCCACACTCAGCCTCCCTGAGAAGACGGGGTAACACGCCTGCCTCAGAGGGCGGCTGCGTGGGTAGAGCTCACAGCCAAGGAGCGAAAACTACAGCTCTCCGCCTCCGAGGCCACGGCATCCTAAAAACCCTTTAGGGAAAATTCTTCCAATGACCTGGGCTCCCCAGGCTCCCCGACGGAGGCCTGTGTGTGCTCCACCAACACCGGATCCTGGCACCAGGGACCCCAGTGCTCCGGAGTTCACAGGACCCCCGCCCCGGGCGGCACCTGTGTCCCAGCTGTGGACACTCAGGCTGTGTTGCTGCTACCCCCATCCCCACAGAACAGACCAGGAAGCGCCATGGTTTGTGACTCAACCGGAAGGCAAAGTAAAACCCTGGAAAGAAAGAAAACACCAAGGAAATCAGTGGAAACGAAGCACCCGGTTTCCCGGGGCAGAAGGACCTGGGTGCGGTGGGGCAGATCTCTGCTCTAAGTTAGTGCCGTGTGTGAGGTCTGGGAACTACCAACCAGAGAGATGACCTCGGTCCACTCAGCTCCTTACCCTCCGCAGTGATATCAAAATTGGGCTCTAAAAATGTTCACAACGGGGCCAGAGATTTAGCTGAGTGGCACAGAGCCTGCCTGCCAATCATCAGGTCCTGACTTCAATTCCCAGTACCAAAAAACAAAACAAGTTCAGAAAATGTGACGTGGTCTTGCACACCTGTCATCCCAGCACTCAGGAGGCTGAGGCAGGAGGATGCGCTCAAGTTCTAGGCTAGCCTGGGTTACGTAGCAAGACCCTGCCTCAGAACAAAACAAAACAAAAAATGCTCAGAAAAGCATTCTGAACCAGGAGGATTTTTTGTTTTGTGTTTTGAGATAGCATCTCACTATGCAGACCAGGCTGGCCTTGAACTCACTGTGTAGCCCAGGCTGGCCCTCAAACTCCCAGGGGTCCTCCAGTCTCAGCCTCCCAAGTGCTAGGATAGCAGGCATGCGCCACCACACCCAGCCTGAACCGTGTGATGTTAAAGGAAAACACTGTAAGCTAGGATCCCTGAGCCCGTGTGTGTGCGTTTGGTAACGCCCCTCCCTGGTTTGCTGTTGCTAGTGTTTCCGTCACCCTAAACAGATGCATTTAGCAACTCGCAAGGGGTACGGGCAGTTCCCATGGAGAAATCCCAGGGCCCCACCGGCCGTCCTGGCCTCAGCCCCAGTGGGCGCGCTTCCCCGGGAGTGGGGCACTCAGGCCAGGGCCCAGTGACTTGAGGTGTTGAAGAGAAATCCCAGACACCTCTGTTCAGAGGGACCTGACCAGACACAGCGC
>NW_004955437.1:529320-532556 GCF_000276665.1 Chinchilla lanigera | reverse complement strand
GCCGCGACCGGTGAGTGAGGCCCGGCCCTTGGGATTTCTTTGTCCTCTAATGGGTACCTGGCAGCTGTCCTGTTCAGTCACCAGCCGGCTCTCTATCCCGCCCCAGCACCTCGGTCCTTGGCCCTGGTCCACGCTTCATGGCTTGGTCTTGTCCACCTGTACCCTCTTTTTCCACTACAGGGGACCCTCTCTGATGCTTACTACTGCCCACCTCCAAGACGCACACCGAATACAAGCCTAGCTGGACCTAACAGGATTTTTTTCTTTCCTTGTTAATCAAGGGATTCTTTGTTATGTAACCACAAACACACAGGCGCACAGGAAGTTAGGGTGACTGCATAAGGTACACAGCACCTTTAAAAGGAGCTATTGTGCTGCCTTTGAGAATGTTTTCACGTAAAACAATAACTTTGTAATGTTCCGTAGGAAAAAATAACAGCCCACAGTCTGTGCCAGCGTGCTGATCACAACCATGTGAAAATAGCAGACACGGAGAGCACGTCCCACGGCCGTGTGGTTAGAATAGAGTGTTCCAGCATGGGTTTTTTAAAATTTTTTTTTTCTATTTTGTTCTGTTCCTCATTGTTCAAACTTTCTTAAATGGCAAGCATTTCTTATGTTTCCTCTGTTTCTTTTATAATCAGAGAGAAACAGAAAAACGCAATGTCTTCCCCCTACCTGCCATCTGTCCTCCCAGTTCCCCCAGCAACTTCCTTCATTTCTGATCGTGAGGAAGTGGCAGTTGCCCCCTCTGGGTTTGTGTTTGTGTTTTGTCTTTTTGAGACAGGGTCTCCCTGTGCAGTTCAGGCTGGCCTTGAGCTCACTTTGTAGCCCAGGCTGGTCTCCAACTCACAACAATCCTCCTGCCTCAGCTTCCCGAGTGCTGGGATTACAGGCGTGCGCCACCATGCCCGGCTTTTTTTGTTTTTGTGTTTGTGTTTGTGTTTGTGTTTAGTTGCCCCCCCTGGAGATGGAGGGAGCAAACCGCAGGCAAGCCCAGCCCCGCACATGCAGTCGGGCCGCCTTGCTGAGCCCTTCCCTTCTGCGGCCTCCTGTGCCTGTCTCACAGGGGCCCTCAGCGCCCTGCAGATGTGGAGAGGCCCGCCCTGAGGGTCAGCCTGGGCGCCAGCTGCCGAGGGGCCCCATTCAGTCCTGGCCGTCGCCCCAGAGGGGAGCTGTCCCCACCCAGGCCCCAACTCCATGGCCATGCCTGGTTTCTGCATGCATTCAGGGTTCCCCACAGAAGCACAGAAACATTCACACCCTGGG
The DNA here is from genome assembly GCF_000276665.1 of Chinchilla lanigera. NCBI lineage: Eukaryota > Metazoa > Chordata > Mammalia > Rodentia > Chinchillidae > Chinchilla > Chinchilla lanigera. The sequence goes on along the minus strand of NW_004955437.1, from coordinate 531,287 downwards.
GGTGAGCTGCTGTTTTTATCCCCCGCTCAGCTATGTTTTCCTCATGGTGGGTCGCAGGTGAATCTTAGCGTCCACTACACAAAAAGGGCAGCAAAGGGGCCTGGCCTCACCTTCCTCTCTGTCAACTTTCTCTACCCTCCCTTCTCACACCTTTTCTTTGTTACTTTGCTTTTTTGTTTGTTTGTTTGTTTGTTTGTTGGTCTTTTTGAGGCAGGGTTTCTGGCCTTGAACTCACTGTGTAGCCCGGGCTAGTCTCAAACTCATGATGATCCTCTTGCCTCAGCCTCCCAAGTGCTGGGATTATGGGCATGCGCCACCACGTTTCGCTCATCTGCAACTTTATTCATGTTTATCATCCAGAATTTCTTTTTAAGCCCATTTTGTTTGGTTTTGAGACAGGGTCTTGCTATGCAGTCCAGGCTGGCCTTCAACTCACTATGTAACCCAGGCTGGCCAGGACTTCATGGCAATCCTCCTGCCTCAGCCTTCCAAATATTACAGGTGTGTACCAGCACTCCTGACTTAAACCCATATTTTTATAGTGAAATGAAATATAGGTATGTTATGGAAAGTTTCCTGGAAAAACTAGAAAAAAAGAAAAACCTGAAAACCCCATCTTTTGACCCAATGAGGACCATTGTTTATAATGTGGGCACTTGCTGGCATAGCTGAGGCCCTGGGCAAAGTCTTCAGCACTGCAGAGCGAAGCAAAGCAAGAAACCCCCGACATACGAAGCACACATCCCCTCCCTGCAGCTTGAGTGCGTGTGTGGCTCAAGGCTGTGGTCAAGAGTGGCTGCAGAATTCTTTTCCAAAACTGGGCGTTGGACCTAGGGCCTCATTCATGTCAGGCAGCCGCAGAATTCTTGGCTGTCACTTTCCTGTATCCAAGTTACGCTGTGATCCTTTACCTTGTGGCCGCGCAACCTGCCCAGTTCCTCATTTTAATGGTTATTTGATGCTTGCTGGTGAAAGCGCTGTAACAAAATTAATCATCCTTAACGGGTCATTTGGGTTCCTGACACATTTTACTGTTGTGAATAATCCCGTTATGAGTTTTTCCATGTTATAAGAGTTTCCTGCTTTTAATAGTTTTCTTAGGAGAGGCGCCCAGGGGAGATTATTAGGTCAGAGGAAGGAGCACTCTCGGCCGCTGGTGCGCACTTCCCAGTGGCCGCAGAGCTGTGGCAGCCGTGTGTGCTGCCGGCCAGCAGGACAGCACGGGCCGGGCTCTTCTGCACGACCCAGCGGCCTGGCTCCTATGGCCTGAGGGGCTCGTGAGGGCTTTTGCTTCTGTGATGACAAAAGCAGAAGGGCTCCTTCAACCTGTATGTGCTCATCTCTTCTCCTAGCACCCCAAGAAGTTGAGAAAGAGGAGCCCCCCAGCCCCCCAGAAGTCAGCACAGAGGCCCCGGAGCCCCCCAGCCCCCCAGAAGCCAGCACAGAGGCCCCGGAGCCCCCCGAAGAGCCGCTCCTGGGGGAGCTGACGGTGACAGAGGCGTCCCCAGACTCCCTGGGCCTGTCCTGGACGGTGGCCCGGGGCCACTTCGACGCGTTCAGCATCCAGTACAAGGACGAGGCGGGGCGGCCGCAGGTGCTGCGAGTGGGGGGCGAGGCGCGGGAGGCCACCGTGCGGGAGCTGGCCCCGGGGCGCAAGTACAAGCTGAACCTGTACGGGCTGGGCCCGGCCGGGCGCGTGGGCCCGGTGTCCGCCGTGGCCGCGACCGGTGAGTGAGGGGCGGGCGGGGAGGGAGGGAAGACCAGCTCTAAAGCAGAGTCCTGAGCCACACAAACAAGGAAATGCCAAGACCCCAGTCAAGGGAGGGCAGGGACAGTGTGGCTCATGGCCATGCTCAGAAGCTGGAGCGTGGGGGGTGAGAGGTCATGTGGGCATGGGCAGGGTCAGGGTCAGGTGCAGGAATGGCGGGCAATGCCAAGGAGCAGAGGCGGCGGCAGCGCCCCTGTGG
>NW_004955437.1:526581-528107 GCF_000276665.1 Chinchilla lanigera | reverse complement strand
GGGGAAGCCAGCTCCTGCGAACACCCATCTCCTCCGAGAGCTGCTGCCCAGGTTGTGCCCAGCCTGCACCTCTGTGGGCCAGAGGGGCTGCGTGCTGATAGTTTGGGCTCCCCTTGAGGTCACAGGTTCCCACTGTGGCCTACTCAGCCCTGAGGACCAGCACAGGCTTCGTGCTCGTTCAGAAGTTGTCTGCTGCCTCTGCGTTGCTCACCAAGCCTCACTCTTGCCTGAGAGCCTGGGGCCTTTTGCACGTGGAAGGAGTAGAGGTGCAGGGCCTTAGGAGGCCCTTGTGGGACCTAACAGCGCTTACTCCTGGCCGGTGCTAGGTGACAGGGGTTTCAGAGGCAGCTTCGTCTCCCAGTGGGACGATGTCTGGCAGAGGTCCAGCTGCAGGGTGAGCTCTTTTTAGAAGGAGGCATTTAGGGAGAGGCCAGGCTGCGGTTGAACTGCCGCCACCACGCAGAGTCCCTGCACGGAGGTGCCCGGGATTCGGGTCGTTCGGAAAGTGTTCCGATCGATCACTGCGTGGAACACAGTTATGGCTGGGGTCACGGTGACAGATGGGCTGTCTGGCAAGGATGTGCCGGGACACAGTCTCTGCTCTCTCCCACACAAGACCAGCTGTGCCAGGCAGGCCCTGAGCACAAGGCCCAGCGGAGAGGCCCGGGTGGCAGGGCTACCTCGTCTCTGTCAGGCTGGAGGTGTCAAAGTGACACATGGAAGTTCACCTTGTCACCGGCTCGCAGATGGGGGAACAGGCAGAAAGCCACAAGCAACGGCAGAGCAGGACAGCGTGGGGAGCCCTGCGCCGGCAGGACCAGGCAGGGAAGCCCAAGCAGGCCTTCCAGGGGCACCAAGCTGTACCTTAGAGCGGGCCCAGTGGCATCGGCTTGATGACAGCTTTAGAAAGAAAAGCCCAGCGGACACCAGGAGAGGGCTGGTGTCCGGAGACCGGAGAGGGCTCCGTGGTGGCCTGGGCAGGGTGGCAGCCGTCTGGGGAGATGGTGGAGAGGTAGGGGCAGCTCCGGAAGCCAGGGTTCCCGCTGAGGAGCTCTGTGCTGACCGCTGAGCAACTGCCCAAGACAGGGGCCCCCAGGGTCCTGGCCTGGAGCAGAGGGACGCGAGGTGACCGGGAGGCCTCAGGAAGGAGGCTGGGCTTCTCTGAGTGTGGCGGCGGCTGTGAGAGGCACCGGGTCGGCTCAAAGGCGGGCCCCAGCCTGGTGACAGGAGAGGGAGGCCCAGGGCCGGGGCCTTGGGAAACTGGCCGGGAAGAGGTCAAGGGCAGGGGCCACGTGGACACTGGTGGGAGTGGGCGAGTGGACGGGTCGACTGGCTCAAGTGCAGGAATGGCGGGCAATGCCAAGGAGCAGAGGCGGCGGCAGCGCCCCTGTGGCGGGCGTCACTCTGCTCTTCGGTGCTCACTTCTTGCAAGTGCTCCTTTATTTGGGGACCTGACGGCTGCCTGACCTCACCTGTCCCCCTGTGTGTCCAGCTCCAGAGGAGGAAGCTACGACCACCCAAGCAGC
>NW_004955437.1:511962-525674 GCF_000276665.1 Chinchilla lanigera | reverse complement strand
TCCTGGACGGTGGCCCGGGGCCACTTCGACGCGTTCAGCATCCAGTACAAGGACGAGGCGGGGCGGCCGCAGGTGCTGCGAGTGGGGGGCGAGGCGCGGGAGGCCACCGTGCGGGAGCTGGCTCCGGGGCGCAAGTACAAGCTGAACCTGTACGGGCTGGGCCCGGCCGGGCGCGTGGGCCCGGTGTCCGCCATGGCCGCGACCGGTGAGTGAGGCCCGGCCCTGGCCCCTGGCCCCCCCTGCATTGTCTTTCCTTGTTCCCCGGTGGTCTCAGTGCTTTAGCCCAGGACCTCCTGGTTCTGGCTTCCTTCGGTGGTGCTCATGGCCCGCTGGGCGCTCCCAGGCTCCTGGGTCAGCAGCCCCATGGTGCACATTGCCTGCTCCGTTGCATCCTCGGCCTTCTGGTTGGGATTTCAGTAACTCAGGCTTCGCTCTAGATTTGGGCTGTGACCTGATTTCCCCAGGTGCTAACTGGGCTTTTGCCAGCTTGTCCCTAACCCCTGCGGCCTCAGGTCCCACACTTGGGGAGGTGGTCGTTGGGCAAGAGCGCCGGGCACTGCGCTGCGAACTCCTGCCACGGTGCCCCGGGCAGAGCTTGTGACCGTCTGCTTCCCAGCCTGGGACCGCGCCCCCCAGGTCCTGCATCCCCTTAGCCCGCTCTGTTCTGTTGCAGACCCCCTGCCCACGCAGCCCCCCCCAGAGCTCCGCCTGGGGGAGCTGGCTGTGGCCGAAGTGACCTCAGACACAGTGCGCCTCTCGTGGACCGTGGCCCAGGGCCCCTTCGACTCCTTCCTGGTGCAGTACAAGGACGCACAGGGGCAGCCCCAGGCGGTGCCCGTGAGTGGGGACCTCAGCGAGCTCACTGTCCCAGCTCTGCACCCGGCCCGAAAGTACAAGTTCCTGCTCTTCGGACTCCAGGATGGAAAGCGCCATGGCCCGGTTTCCGTGGACACCAAGACCCGTGAGTGAGGGCCCTGGCCCTGGGGCTCTTGGCCAGGCGTCACCCTTGTGGCAGTTGGTGGGATTTCATGTTTCTGCCCCGACTCGCGGACTGCAGGACCGCGGCGCGGTGATGCACCTGTTTCCTGGGTGCGCAAAATCCACACCTGAGCCCCCTTCTCTCACACTGCCCTGCCCACTACGTCCCGGGACACTGGTTTTCTTTGCTGCCTCCTCCCTGCTCCCCCCAAGACCCCAGAGCCACAGCCCTGCTGCAAGAAGCGACTGTGCTTTCGTTGCCGTGGTCAGGCTCTGCGCCTCCCCCTGTTTTCCAGTCCCCGACGTGAAGCCCTCTCCCCGCCTGGGGGAGCTGACAGCGACCGATGCCACCCCTCACTCCTTGGGGCTCTCGTGGGCCGTCCTCGAGGGCGACTTTGACTCCTTCGTGATCCAGTACAAGGACAAGGACGGGCAGCCCCAGACGGTGCCGGTGGCCGCAGACCAGCGCCAGGTCACCGTGCCCGGCCTGGAGCCGAGTACGAGATACAAGTTCCTGCTCTACGGCCTGGCGGGCAGGAAGCGGCTGGGCCCCGTCTCCGCCACCGGCACCACAGGTGAGCCCAGCGCCTGCTACTTCTGTCTTCGGCCTGCCCGGACATTTATTCCGTCTCAGTGTTGGCAGCATGCTCACACAACAGAAGCAAGTCCCTCCGATGTGCGGGACGCGACCCTGAGCCTGCAGGGAGCACGGTGTCCTTCCCCTGGGGACGCGAGGAGGGAGGGCGGAGCCCAGGCTTTGGGCCAGGCAGAGCGCAGTCAGACCCCACGCCCGGTGGTGTGGCCGTGCCCTCCGCCTGGCCTCCCCCCCTGTTTGGTGGCGATGAATAACCGCACCCCACCCCCACCCCCGCCCTCAGCCTGCCCATCCCCCGCCTCCACCCCAGCCCGGGCGGGGTGGAAAGTGAGGCAGAGCTTGGCTGCAAGGACTGCGGAAAAATCCGCTGTCCTCTTGTGCCTGGACTCGGCCCCAGCAAGGGGTGGGGCGGGTCACTGACCCCCGCGCTCCCAGCACCGTGAGTCACCTGGGCCGGCCGGGCGGGGCTGGGACGCTCGCTCCATCCTCCTCTCTCTGCCCTGGATCTGTACTTGGGGCCTGCATGCCCGGCCCGCAGCCCCGGCCCCCAGCTGTGGACCCCCCACCCCACCCTGGGGGGCGTCTCCCTGCGTGCCCCTCCCACCTTCCCCCTTGCACCCCTCCACACCTGGCCCAGTGTTAGTGCTGGCTGGGGAGGCAGTGGCGGCGGGGACCATGTCCCGCTGGGCGGCGGTAGGCACCCGCCCCTGGCCTCAGCCCCGCTCGCCTCCTTGGGGTGTGGCTGCGGGAGCCTCAGTTCTGGCCACAGCTGTGCTCAGAGACTGAAGGTCAAAGGAGATCAGGGGTCTCTCTGCACCCCCGCGAGCCCCTCTCTCTTGTTTTTCTCACTACCAAGGATTAAACCGTGGCCTCCCTAAGGAGCTACATCCCCAGCCCTTTTTGGTTTTTTTTTTTTTGGTTTTTTTGAGCCTAGGTCTCACTGTGCCGTTCGGGCTGGCCTTGAACTCACAGTGAGCCTCCTGTCTCAGCCCCTCAGCCTTTATTTAATTTTTTTTTTTTTTTGGTACTGGGAACCAAACTCAGGACCTTGTGCTTGCCAGGCGGGCGCTGTGCCGCTGAGCTTGATCTCCAGCCCTCTCGGCCCTTTCAAAAAAATCATTCCTTAGACATCTCTCATTAGCGAGACGATCCTTTATGAATTCACTGTACCCTTGATCACAGCGGGAGCGGCTGGGGCAGGAAGGGCTGGTCAGCAGCCTCGGGAGGGAGGTCTGGCTGTGTTCCCAGGCCCTCCAGCAGGCAGCCCTGACCGGGAGTCTCCCCGACCCTCTTCACAGCTCCCCTGGAGGAGACTGCGCAGCCCCCACCCCGCCTGGGGGAGTTGGTCGTCAGTGAGGAGACCTCAGACTCCCTGCGGCTGGCCTGGACGGTGGCCCAGGGCTCCTTCGACTCCTTCCTGGTCCAGTACAGGGACGCAGATGGACAGCTGCAGGCAGTGCCCGTGGCCGCGGACCAGCGTGAGGTCACCGTGGAGGGCCTGGAGCCGGGCAGGACGTACAGGTTCCTGCTCTTCGGGCTAGCCGGCGGACAGCGCGCGGGGCCCGTCTCTGCCCTGGGGGCCACAGGTGAGGCTGTCTGCTTGGCCCCGGCCAGCGGGAAGGCGCAGAGGCTCTCGCGGGCCTCCAGGCGGAGCGGGCAGGCGGGAGAAAGGAGCCGCAGGCAGAGCCCGGGGAAGGAGGAGGTCCCTGCCGCGTCCTCCGCCGCTGCTCACTGGTTGGCCAAAAGCGGGAGCCAGGCCAGACCCCACCGGCCGTGGGCCCCTGCTCCCCAGAGCCCGCCCTGTGCCCACCGTGAGCCTCCTGCCTCCTCCGGTCGCAGCAGCTTTGCCTCTAGCCGCGTGGCCTCGCCCAGCAGGGCGCACACACCCTGCATGGTGAGGCGGGAGCAATTCTCACGTGGAGAACACTGCGCGGGGGACACAAGCCCACCGGGCGGCTGCACGCGGGGAGTGGGCTTCGCTTCTGGAAGCCGCGCCGAGCCCGGGGCGTGGGCCAGTCCCAGTCCCCAGCCAGCTCTGTCCTCAGGAGGGGCACCGCGTGCCCCAGCCCAGCAAGTGCCAGGCCCACCCTGGATGGGCTGGGTAGAGCCGCATAGACAGCCGGGGCCGGGGCCTAGGGCACACTCAGCAGGAAGGGGAATCAAGTGTGTGATCCAGATGCAGGTGCTGCGGAGGAGCAGGAAGGAAGCAGTAAAGGCTATGGCAGGGCCCTTCTGAGGGGAGACCCCGGGGTGGCAGGAGTTCATGCCCGGGCAGGTGTCTTAGTCACGTTCTTGTTGCCAAGACACAACACCCACTGACACCCACAACTCAAAAGGAGGAGGGGTTTATCTTGGTTCGCGGTGTGTAGAGGCTTCGGCCCATGGCCGGCTGGCTCCAAGGCGGGGCGGCATGGCAGAGGGCAGACAGCTCCAGGCAGGGCGCTGGGAGGCAGAGAGGGATCAAGGGAGGAGGAGGGAGAGGCCCTTCTTGGCCACGCCCCTAGGGACCACCTCCTCCAGCCTGGCTTGACCTCCTGGTATCAGGTTTAGCTATAAACTCGTCCATGGACGAATCCACTGGCGAATATCACGATCTGTGATCCATTCACCCCTCAAAAGTGCCCGCTGTGATCGCATGAGGCTTTGAGGGGCCTTCCAGACAGAAACCCTAACAGCAGGGACACAGCCGGTTCAAGAGAGGGGAGGTCCTGGAAGCACCTCAGCGTGCTGCTGTTGGGGGAGGAGCACCATGCCCTGCTGTCCAAGCAGCACCCCCGGATTGAAAACTCAGCCTCAATAAACAACGAGAGGAACAAAGTTTAAGGAAAGGAAAACACTTTATTTGTAAAGAGGAAAAGAAAGGGGCGGGGAGGAGAAGGCAGAAAGCCATTCCAATAAGAGGGAATCGGGGGAGCGGCTCTGGAAAGGTGGAGGACTTGGGGCCCTTTGCTGTGAGATGCTTTTGTAGGGGGTGAGTGACCCTTCACCCGGAACTTGTAACCAGACTAGCTTCCGGGCATCTCCGCCTCATGTCAGTTCTTCTGGTGGTCTACATGTAGCTCCTTTTTTTCTGCTGACTTGTCCTTGATGCATATTTTAAGGCTTTATCTTTGGGGTGGGTGGGTGTCTGTTCGCGGCTGGCTTAGTGTTAGGGTGTGTGGGTGTCTGTTGCACTCTACAGCGGCCCTGGAGTGAAGAGTGACCCCCGAGGGTCACGCGTGTGGATGGGTGTGTCTGTCTGGGCGTGGGTGTGAGCGTACAGGGTCTTACAGGCAGCCGGCCCCCCTTGCATCCCCTGTATTCTATTGGAGGTGGTGGTGTAGCACTGGGCCCTGGCTTCTCTCTGGGTGCTGCCTGCCAGCTCTTTTTCTGGTCTCTTGGTGCAAATCCCAAGGTCCTTCGGTGCCATTCTTTACCTGGTTTTTCTCTTTTCGTGCCTGTCCTTGAATCTCTGGTGAAGTTCGGGCCCTGCTGTTTTCTGGTCTGCAGACCCTGCCCCTCCGGGTCGCTCCCTTCTCTCCCCGGCTGCTGAAGCCCTCCCCCGGCCTTGGGCCATCCTGGAGCCCTTCTTTGGGGGGCAAGAGGGAACAGGCAGAGCCCCCTCCCCTGCTCACCTTCTCCCCCGGCCTCTCCTCACAGCCCCGGCGGAGGACACCCCCGCCCCGGAGCCCCCTGAAGCCCCTCGCCTGGGGCTGCTGGCCGTGACGGAGGCCACGCCGGACTCCCTGCGCCTCTCGTGGAGCGTGGCCCGGGGCCCCTTCGACTCCTTCGTGATGCAGTACAAGGATGCAGACGGGCAGCCCCAGGCGTTGCTCGTGGATGGCGACCAGAACAAGGTCCTCATCTCTGGCCTGCAGCCTGGCACATCCTACAAGTTCTTGCTCTATGGGCTGCGTGCAGGACAGCGCTGGGGGCCCAGCTCGGCAGAGGGCACCACAGGTACCAGGCCCGGGCCGTCCCCGTCTGGGCTTGGGGAGGCGAAGGGGGCCACGGGGGCGAGAGCAGGAAGGGTGCTCGGGGAGGCGGCACCCGCACCTTGGCCCTGGACACAGCCCTGCACGTCCTGTCCTCCGTGCTGAGGGGGAGGGACCGGGGCTGGGAGGTGTGAGGCGCCGGCCCCCGGCCACCGCACTGCCGCGTGTCCGTGTCCAAATCCTCCTCTGGCACCCGCTCCGCACAGGACCCCCTCCTGCCGGCCAGACCCCTGGGGACCCGGGGCCACGGCTGGCCCAGCTGTCGGTGACTGACGTGACCACCAGCTCCCTGCGACTCAACTGGGAGGCGCCCCTGGGGGCCTTCGATTCCTTCCTGCTCCGCTTCGGCGTGCCGACGCTGCCAAGCACGCTGGCGCCGCACCTTCGTCCCGCGCTGCAGCGGGAGCTGATGGTGCCCGGGACCCGGCGCTCGGCCGTGCTCCGGGACCTGCGGCCCGGGACCCTGTACAGCCTGACTCTCTACGGGCTGCGCGGGCCTCACAAGGCGGGCAGCATCCAGGGCACCGCCCGCACCCTGAGCCCAGGTAGGCGCCGAGCTGGCACAGGCCCGCACCGCAGATCCTTGGGGCCGGGGGTGGGGCGCCTGGAGGAGCCTGGAGGCCCCTGGGAGGGAAGGGGCGCTGGCCGCTTCTGGAGCCGAGGGTGGGGGCCCAGGGAGGAGGAGGTGTGGGAACCCCTGGGGCAGCCACCCCCTGCCCCTGCGCCCACCATCCTTCCTTGCCCCTGCGCCCAGTTCTGGAGAGCCCCCGTGACCTCCAGTTCAGCGACATCCGGGAGACGTCAGCCAAGGTCGGCTGGACGCCGCCGCCGTCCAGGGTGGACAGCTTCAAAGTTTCCTACCAGCTGGCGGATGGAGGTGACACCTTCGGCCCCGCCCTTGCTGGCTCCGGTTTCTCCACCCCGGCGTCCCACCCACCGTCCAGCTGCCCTGGGACCCGGGGTGACCTCCAGCTCCCGCCTCATTTCCAGGGGAGCCGCAGAGTGTGCAGGTGGACGGCCGGGCCCAGACCCACAGCCTGCAGGGGCTGACCCCAGGCGCGCGCTACGAGGTGACCGTGGTCTCCGTCCGAGGCTTCGAGGAGAGCGAGCCCCTCACGGGGTTCCTCAGCACGGGTGAGGGCCGCCCGGGGCCGGGGAGGGAGAGCCGGGCACAGGCGGGGCCGGAGGGAGCGCAGGGGCGGGAGCCGGTGGGGCTCAGGGAGGCTGAGGCAGGGAGACGCCCGCTCTGAGCCTGGCTTCCCGCAGTGCCCGACGGCCCCACCCAGCTGCGTGCGCTGAACCTGAGCGAGGGCTCGGCCCTGCTGCACTGGACGCCGCCGCAGAAGCCGGTGGACAAATACAACGTCCGGGTCACGGCCCCGGGGGGTGAGCGGCCGAGGCTGCCTCTGGAGGGGCTGGGGCGGGTGTGCGGCGGGGCGGGTGAGGGGCTGCGGGACTGACGGTGGCCACCTGCCCCCAGCCCCGCCGCTCCAGGGCTCGGCCCCGGGCAGCGCCGTGGACTACCCGCTGCACAGCCTGGAGCTGCACACCAACTACACGGCCACCGTGCGCGGCCTGCGCGGCCGCAACCTCACCTCGCCCGCCAGCATCACCTTCACCACCGGTGGGGCCCGGGGCAGCGCGGGAGAGGGCAGGCGCGAGGGGGCCGGGCCGGGCCTCACCCCAGTCTCTTCCCACCTCCCCTCCCAGGCTTGCAGGCCCCGCAGGACTTGGAGGCCAAGGAGGTGACGCCCCGCACGGCCCTGCTCACCTGGAGCGAGCCCCAAGTGCCCCCCACAGGCTACCTGCTCAGTCTGGACACGCTTGGCGGACAGACCCAGGTGCGCCGCCTCACGCGCTCCCGGGGTTGACGTGGGGGAGCTGCCTGTGGCTCCCTGGTGCCCCCTCCCTGACCTGCGTTCGTCCACAGGAGATCCTGCTGCCCGCTGGGGTCACCTCGCACCGGCTGCTCGGCCTCTTCCCCTCCACCCCCTACAGCGCCCGGCTGCAGGCCGTGTGGGGTGCCAGCCTCACGCCCCCCGTGGCCGCCTCGTTCACCACGGGTACCAGGGCCGGGCCTCGGGCGGTGGGGCGGCCCGGGCCGCGCGGCTCAGGCAGGGACGGCTCCCGCTTCCCGCAGGTGGGCTGCGCGTGCCCTTCCCGAGGGACTGCGGGGAGGAGATGCAGAACGGCGCCGGCGCCTCCAGGGCCACCACCGTCTTCCTCAACGGCAACCGCGAGCGGCCCCTGAGCGTGTTCTGCGACATGGAGACCGACGGCGGCGGCTGGCTGGTGGGTAGAGCCGGTGCAGCCCGGCGTGGGGGGCAGGGCCGAGACTGACGCCGCCGCCCCCCAGGTGTTCCAGCGGCGCATGGACGGGCGGACGGACTTCTGGAGGGACTGGGAGGACTACGCCCACGGCTTTGGCAACATCTCTGGAGAGTTCTGGCTGGGTCGGTGCCTCCCCGGGAGGGCTGGGGACCCGGGGGGGGCTGCGGACCGCGGGGCCCTGACGAGGCACCCCCCGCAGGCAACGAGGCCCTGCACAGCCTGACCCAGGCCGGCGACTACTCCCTGCGCGTGGACCTCCGGGCCGGGGATGAGGCCGCGTTCGCCCAGTACGACTCCTTCCGGGTGGACTCGGCCGCCCAGCACTACCGCCTGCACCTGGAGGGCTTCCACGGCACGGCGGGTAAGCGCGGTCCCCGGCCCCGGGCGGCGCGGGCGCAGGGCGCCGCCTCACTCCTCCCGCACGCCGCGCAGGGGACTCCATGAGCTACCACAGCGGCAGTGTGTTCTCCGCCCGCGATCGGGACCCCAACAATCTGCTCATCTCCTGCGCCGTCTCCTACCGCGGGGCCTGGTGGTACAGGAACTGCCACTACGCCAACCTCAACGGGCTGTACGGCAGCACGGTGGACCACCAGGTGAGGGCTCTGCTGCGCGGGCGGGGGCTCCGGGCTCCGGGCGCCGGGCGGGCAGGTGGGAGCACGGACGCCGGCCGTCTCTGGAAGGTGGTTTATTGGGTGGACGGGTCGGCTTGGGGGCTCAGCACCCGGGGGCCGAGCGGTGGGAAGGCACAGGGAGGCAAGCGGTGCGTTTCCGAGAGCCGCCCCGGAGGGGACCCCGGTCTGACCTCGTGGCCGGCTTCCCCAGGGCGTGAGCTGGTACCACTGGAAGGGCTTCGACTTCTCCGTGCCCTTCACGGAAATGAAGCTGCGACCGAGAGGCTACCGGCCCCCCGCCCGGGGAGGCTGAGCGCCCGCCCACCTCCTGCACCCCGGTAGGACTGCCGAGCACTGAGGGGTCGCGCCCGAGAAGCTCCAGGAGGCCTCTGCCCGCGATCTCACAGCACCATGTTTACAGGGGGGAGGGATTTGTATGGGAGCAATAAAGGAGACTTGGAGGCCCCGGCTGCTCTGGTCCTGCGCGTCACTGGCCCTGGCCCGGGCCCGGGGCCCCCAGACCCCGGGGCTGCAGCTGTACCTGAAAGGGCTGCATGAGGAGGTTGACGCCGCTGTGGGGCTGAGGCTGCAGAGAGGGCAGGGCGCCCTCCAGCGGCAGCACTGTGAAGGCCTGGAGCAGGTGGCTCAGCACCACGAAGAGCTCCAGGCGCGCCAGGGGCTCGCCCAGGCACACGCGCGCCCCGCAGCCAAAGGCCAGCTCCCGGGGGCACCTGCCCGGCTGCAGGAAGCGGTCTGCGGGCGGAGAGGAGAGCAGGCTGCTGGTGGCGGCGGCGGCAGGACCGCCCGCACCGACCCGCACCTCCCGCAGCTCCCCACGTACCGGGCCAGAACTCGTGGGGCCTTTCCCACACCGCCGCGTCCAAGTTGGCACCTTGGATGTTAGGGATGATTGTCGTGTCCTTGGGAATGTCATAGCCAAAGATGCTGAGGAAAAGTGGGGTCAGGGGCGGGCCAGGACCCGTCAGGCCTTCCTCAGCGCCCCAGGCCTCGGAGTCACCTGCTGGGCCGGGTGGTACGGTGGGGCAGGGCCAGGGGCACCACGGGCCGCAGGCGCAGCACCTCTGCTATGGTGGCGTTGAGCAAGGGCAGCCGCATGCGGTCTTTGTAGGGGAGCTGGGAGGCAGAGCAACCAGGCCCCAGCTCGAGGTCCAGCTCCTCCTGGAGACGTCGCTGCATCTAGGAGCGGGGCCAAGGCTGGAGTCCAGGGCCCAAGCTGTGCCCAGCCACCCAGCACCCCAGCCCCAGCCCGGGCAGAGCAGAGCAGGCCGGGCCCCTGCAGCCCTGGCCAAACCCGCAGGAAAGAGCCCCGGGCGCACCTCGGGGTGGTGGAGCAGGAAAGCCACAGCCCAGGAGAGCGTGGTGGCCGTGGTCTCCGTGCCGCCGATGAAGAGGTCCACCATGGCCATGTGCACGTGTCCTTCCCTGAGCTGTCCGGAGCCCCAGTCCTTTCTGGACTGCCCCAGCCCTTGGAGCATGTAGTCTAGCATGTCCCTCCACTGCCCGGCCACCAGACTCTCCTGCGGAGGGGGACGGGCCGAGTCCTCAGCCCGCGGGCGAGGGCGAGAGCAGCAGGCCAAGCACAGCAGGCCAGGCCCTCCAGCTGCGGCCCGGGGGTCCCGGTCCCTGCGCGGGGCTCACTTTGTGCTGCCGCAGCTGCTGCTGTACGATGTGGTCCCTGGCCTCCACCACCTGCTTCAGCCTCCGGACACCTGGGTTGGGGAAGAACTGGGAGGGGCGGTCAGCTGCCGCAGGGAGCCCGTTCCCAAGCCCGCCTCCCCCAGGGCCCAGGGGCATGTGGGCTCCGCCTCACCCTGAGAAAGGGGACGATCTCCAGAATTTGGATGGACCAGTGCTCCCAGGCATTCATCAAGTCCTGGACACAGCTGTGTATGTTCTGGACCAAAGTGTCCTCCTGCCCGGAAATAAGGCTTTCAGTTCTGGACCGGGAAGGCTCGGGAAGGCTCTAGGGGTGCAGGCTGGCCTGACCTTGCTTCCAAAGGTGAGGTAGCAGATGATGCCACAGGTGAGCAGGGAGAACTCCTTGTGGATGTCCACAGGGGCGCCGGCCCGGGCTCCCAGGCGCTGTGGAAGGAACAGGAGCTGCACGGGCCGGGAGGATGGAGGGGCATGGCGGGAAGAGTCGGGCAGGACCGGGGCGCTCAGCCTCACCTCACAGAACTCCTGGGCCAGCTGCTGCACCAGCGGCTCCATGGAGTGGCGGGTGCCCAGCAGGAGGGCCGAGCGCGAGAGTTTCTTGTGCGCCTTCCAGAGCAGGGAGTAGTCCCCCAGCGACAGGTCCGGGCAGTGCTGACACACCATCTTGGCTGCGGACAGGGGACACGCCCGGATGGGACAGGGGCCGGGGAGGGCCTCCTGCAGTCCCCTCCTCCCTCAAGAAGCTGCCCGGCCCTTACAGCTCAGCAGCTGGGGTCTGCCGGCAAAGTCCACCCACTTTCTGAGCATGGCCTCCTCGATGGACTGCTGGGAGTTCAGCACCACCACATCTGCGGGAGAGTGAGCCGCGTCATGCGTCTGTCACAGGGCGGGACTGCCGCTGGCCTGCAAGCAGGCGGGCACACGGGCAGCGGGCGCTCACCTTGCAGCCCGTAGCGCAGCCTGTAGATGGGTCCGAGCTCGCGGGCGAGGCTGAGCAGGTGACTGGGGAGGTTGGGATGCAGCAGGTGCAGGAAGCCGGGGGCCAGAGGCGGGAGGTGCAGGCCCCTGCGCGTCCACTGGCCCCACAGCAGGCGGGCGCCAGCCAGCAGCGCCAGCAGCAGCAGCCCGAGGAGCAGCATGGCCCGAGACCCAGCCACGGCCCTGGGCCACCGCTTTTATCCTGAGCCCCGCCATCCGTCTTCCGCTGGGGCTGTCGTGGGCCCTGCTTGATCTCTCCGTCAAGTCCCGTCACATGTCCCAACCCACAGGGTCGGCCGTTTCGGAAATGCACCGGTCTGGCTGGCCTTGGGGAGTTCGCGTTTCAAAGAGCAAGAAGACATCCATCAAGAAAACGGGGGCCCTGACCTTTCTGCAGTCAGAACCAAGTCTGTCAACCTGGGACAGCGGGTCCCTCGCCAGCCCAGCTGAGAGGAGCTCATTGGAACGACTGTGTCTCCAAGAGGAGCATGCCAGTCCCTGCCTGATACGCCCTCTGGGACCGCCGAGGACCGAAGTGAGGCGGAAGTGACTTGCTCGAGGTTTTCGTTCCTTTTTGGGGTGGTTTCACTTACAGGTAGGGCGGGCTGGCCGGCCTGGAGCATCCAGCAGAGCCTATGCCCTCCTTCCGAGGACCAGTCCCCGCCAAGGCTGCAGAAGGTGGAGGGGGGGTCCCCGTGTGGGAGCACCTAGCGTCACAACACTGTTCTGACTCAAGCCCCAGTGGCATGGTAGGCTCAGAACGCTGCTATCGGCTCCATTTCACAGATGAGAGCCCAAGGGAAGAGGCCAAGTGGCTGGCCCAGAGCGCAGCTGGACGGCCGCAGAGGACCTCTATGGTTGCGAGGAAAGGGGGCCAACTTGAGCTGGCTTGTGATAAAAACAAGAATTCTCATATGAGCCAGGCACAGCGGCGCACGCCTGCAATCCCGGCCCTGAGGAGGCTGAGGCCAGAGGACCACTGTGAGTTCAAGGCCAGCCTGGGCTCCATAGCGAGACCTGACTCAAAAAGGAAAACCCTGCGCTCTGAGTTCAGGGGTGGCTCCAGAACCTAAGGACAGGAATGCAGAGGAGGGCCTCGCAGGGGAGGACAGAAAAGGCCCAGGCAGCGGCAGCTCCCTTCTCTGTCACCCCTCCTCTCCCAGCGCCTCCTGACCGGGCAGGACAGGGCTGCCCTCAGGGCACAGCCCGGGAGAAGGTGGCTTCCCAGCACAACTGATGTGACCTCCACCCCAAGTCCTCTGTAAACAGCTCCGTAGCCATGTTCTGCAATCAGACAGCAAGCAGCTGTGGCCACAGCTGGCTCAGGGCCCAGCCCTACTTTACAGCTGCACACAGGAGTGGGGTACACTGGGCCAGCTGAGGCAGGGACCCTCCGGTAAGGGGGTAGTTAAGGGTTTAGCAAAGGGAGTTGGAGCCGGGTGTGGTGGCGCATGCCTGTAATCCCAGCACTCAGGAGGTTGAGGCGAGTTCGAGACCAGCCTGGGCTACACAGTGAGCTCAAGGCCAGCCTGAACTGCACAGGGAGACCCTGTCTCAAAACAGACCAAAAAAAAAAAAAAGAAAGAAAGAAAAGGGATCTGGGGAAAGGCCCTGAAAAGAGGGGTGCAGGGCTCAGGAGAGGCAGGGGTTCTGGGAGGTGTGTGAGAGCTTAGGCTGCACCCGATACTCCGTCCATGGTTCTGTATACGGACCATGGCTAGGGCCCCGCTCCCCTCCGAGCTTTACTCAGAGGTCAGGCTGTGCCACATCTGGACAAGTTGTCTACTGAAGAGGGTTGGGCTTTTTTTTTTTTTTTTGTACCAGGAATTGAACTCAGGACTTCGCCCTTGCCAGGCAGGTGATTGTGCCACCGAGCTGTATCCCCGGGCCTCAGGCTTGCCCCGAATCTGTGCCCATCACTGGGATGGAGAAAAGTGGGGTGCAACTTCTGGGGCCGGGTAGTGACAGCTCCATCCTCTTTGGGGTCAGTCCTCAGGCCCAGGCGGGGGACCCTGGGTCCCAGGCCTGAGGGATGGGTTCATGGCACCGTGACACCAACTGGCTTTGGGGAAGGAGACGCCATGGGAGCAGTGGAAAGCTGGGACTGGGAAGGTCAGAGCTTCACGAAGCTGCACAGGAGGGAAGCCTGGAAGGCGGATGTGGTAGTCAGGGTGTGCAAGGGCAAACAGGACAGGACAGGACACACACTTTATACGATTATTTATAATGGTCACCTGGAGTCGTATACAAGAGAGTGCGGGAAATCTCTCCACACACTAAAGACCAAAGAATCCAGCTGAGGGCCTGGATCCCACGGCAATGTCCTGTGTGAGTCCAGCTGAAGACCTAGAGCCCGTGGCAATGCCTCCTACAAGACCAACTGCAGGCCTAGAGCCCATGACAGTGTCTCATGCAGGCCTGTTTCATGGATCTGTGTTGGGAAGCCCCAAAGGTCAGTGGTGGAAGCAAAAAATCCGTGCCGGGGGATGAAGGATCTGTGCTAGCAGGCTGAGGGATCTGCAGTGGAGCTGGGAAGCAATATGCAAAGTAAGAAGCAGAGCTCCC
>NW_004955437.1:507497-509067 GCF_000276665.1 Chinchilla lanigera | reverse complement strand
TACACCACCGCGCTGGCCGGCTGCACCAGCCCCACGGCCACCTCCTGCACGGCGCCAAAGCCCACGCACTCCCGCGAGGTGGGCACCTGGCACCGGGAGGGCAGGGAGGTCAAGGCCCGAGGGCTGCCGGCTGCTGCTGATCATCTCCGGTGGCCTTCACGTTCTGGCCCACGCCTGCCCCCGAGCTCTCGGGAAGCTCCCCAAGGCCCTCGGTGGCGTCACTGCCCAGTGGGTGACCTCGCCTCGGCCTTGCCGCCCCAGGGCCCGCAGGGGGACCGGGTCCTGCTCCTTCCCCACGCCCTTCCCCCTGCGCCCCCGCCTCACCCAGGCTGCGCTCGGCCTCAGCTCACAGGCCCTCAAATGTCCCGACGGCCTTGTCCTTGTCGCCGACACAACGGGCGCCTGTGTCGTCCGCCACAGCCTGGGGGGTCTGCCCCGCTCCGCCCCCAGGCCACCCTCCTGGCCCAGCCTTACTATGTCACAAGCTCACAAGAAACCTCCTCACACAGAGCCCTAACCCCGGGCCACCGACGCCCTTCCCGGGCCCGCCCCACTCACCGAGTCGAAGTAGAGCAGGACGTGCGGCCCTTCGGTCTCAAAGTGACTCACGTAGCGGTCGGAGAGGGAGGTAAGCTGTGCGAGGGGGAGAGGCGGCGGGTCACCTGGGCCGCGCCTGAGAGCCTGCGGGGACCCCGGGCCAGAGGGGAGGAGCTGCCCTGGACAGCCCACTGCACCTTCTCCAGGTCGGAGTGCAGGGCGCGGAACCCGCTCAGGAGGGTGACGTCTGCGATGGCCATGCCGAACAGCCCCACCTTGCCTTCCCGCCTGTGGAGAGACGAGAGCAGCTGTCCGCCCTGCTCCCAGAGCCTCGCCGGACGCTGCCCGGGCGCGGCACGCACCAGATGCAGACGGTGTAATGCACTTTGGATTCCTGCTCCTCGGCCACCTTGGGGGCCTCCCTCCTGCGGCGGTTCCTCCGTCCCTCGAACAGCTGCAGGGGCGTCACAGGCCGCGCGTGGGCACCTGGGTCATCCCCGGCCGGAAACTCGTCATACTCATAGTCCTCTTCGTAGTCCGCATTTGCCTGCCCTGCACAGGCAGCAGCGATGTGACGGGGGGCAGGGAGGCCACCCCAGCCCCGCAGGACCAAGGGCTCCCGATCCCAGCACTCACTCGTGTACTCCACGTAGCCCATGACTGTCACCGTGATCCGAAGGTCCTGGCAGGTCGTGTTGTCCATGTTCAGGACGTGGTAGGCCCGGAGCACCTGGCCCGGCAAGGGGCAGGGGAAGTGTAGAGCGCATCTGGGGCCCAGAGCCCGGCTACTGGCTCCGTCCACCCCGGAACAGGCCAAGCATGTGGTAGGCACCGGAAGTGTGATGGGGCGAGGGAGCAAGGCCAGCCCTGACAGGTGCATAGAGGAGACCAGCACCGGCATCTGGCCGAGGCTTGAAGGAGCAGAACGAGCTTGGCCCATGGGCCGGCAGGCAGGGAGGACGTGCTGAGGCTCTGAGCGAGCAGGAGGCAGCGGGCCTGACCTCCTCCCAGGCCTGACCTCCTCCCAGGCCTG
>NW_004955437.1:504478-506942 GCF_000276665.1 Chinchilla lanigera | reverse complement strand
GACAAGCTTCTCCAGGAGACTGAGCAGTGCACCGTCTTCCCCTCCGGAGCCAGGAAGCGATGCTCAGAGTGAGGACCAGAGCGCCCCCAAAGTGAAGCCATTCTCAGTGACAGTATGGACAGAGCTCCTTCCACGGTGACAGCAGCCAAGTTCATCGGGAAAGCCAGCACGACAAGCTCCTCCAAGGGAACCAACAGCAGCCCCAGGAAAGCCAACAGCTCCCTAACAGCTCCTCAACAGCTTGTAAACTTCTCCGGGTCTGCCTCTTATGCTGCCGGCAGCAGTCCTCAGCTGGGCCTCCCACACCCAGCACCACGCTGGTTCAGTTCGGCGGGGTGTTACAAGCTGACCACCAGCTGTCCAGCCACCCGAGTGCGTGTGCTTGTGGCCACCCCTTCATGAAGCCACTGTGCTTACCTGCCACCCCCACTTTCTCCACCCCACCCGCAAAGCCAAATTCTACGCATGACAAATTACACACAGTGCCCCCAATGTGCTCCATGCCGCCCCAGTATGAGCAGTCTCCTCTGCCTCCAATTCCCTCTGCACCCTCTCTTTACGCCTTCTCAGCCTTCCGAACACAACTTAGACGTCACCTCCTCCAGGAAGCCTTCCTGCCTCCTCGGGCGCCCTCCCTCACCAGGTTCTGGGCCTCACGGGCCTCACAGCACCCTGTACCCACACTTCCCCCTGGACCTGCCTCGTCTCTCTCCCCGTGAGGAGGCCTTGGGCGCGCAGCTGTGTGGCTGGCAGCTGGCACAGGACATGGGGCGGGAGCTCCGGGAGTCTCTGCTGAATCATTCACAGCAGGCTGCTCAGCAGCCTCAGGGCTCATCCAAACTGACCTCGGAAGATCGTCTTGGAAGGGTTTCTAGGTCACCCCTCAACGCGCCACAGGTGCCCGCGGGTGGGGAGCTAGGCGGGCGGGCGGGAGGGCCGACCCAAGCAGATGTCGCCTCCGGAGGGAGATTAGCAAGCCGGCAGCCTTCAGCCTGCTTAGAGTAAGTGTCGCGGTGAAGGCGCGAGACCCGGGCTTGCTCAACTCCAGGGGTCACCCGTCCCCACTGAGAACGGGACCTAGTGCCAGTCGGCGTCCATGGGCCGAGGCTCAGCACCGCAGGCCGCGGGCACAGGGCCGGCAGGGCGCGGCTCACGGGCAGAGAGCTGCCAGGGCCGAAGGGAGGCCGCGGGTGGGGCTCAGCCCCCGGGCGCAGGCCGCGGGGGTCCTGCGATGGGCTAAGTGCTACTGAGCCCTCGGGAAGCGTCAGGGCGAAGCTGGACAGCCCAGGGGCCCCCGAGGCTCTGCGTCCAAGGTTACGCCAATCCGGCTGGGCTCCCCGGGCCGGGCCGGGCAGCAGAGTCCACACGGTCCCGGAGACGCACACGGACACTTTGGCAAAGGCTTTTATTAGACTCCCAGCCCGGCTGAGCACCCCCTCGCCCCGCTCAGGCTCCTCCGGTGGGGCGGCAGCGCCTCACACCTGGCAGCCGTGGGTGCTGTACTCCTGGAGGAAGTCGCTGAGCTGGGCGCAGGCTGCCCGCTGGCGCGTGGTCCGGCACAGCCGCTCCGAGGGCATCTCCTCGATCCAGCTCTTGGAGTCCAGCAGGTACTGGGGGCTGCAGGGGACAGTGGGCGCTCAGCAAGGTCAGGAGGACGGGAGCAGGGAGCGGGGAGCAGGGGGCACCAGCCCGGGCACTGGGCTGGGCAGCCGGGATCTGGCCCCCCGGGAGGACCAGTGACTCACTCTCCCTTGAGGTCGTAGGTGGCCCCATCCATGCCCATGATCAAGTACTCCCTGCTGGGCTCCAGGCGGAGCCGGCAGGAGCCTCGAACCAGGAAGTTGCGGGTCTGCCCAGCAGCGGCCTTGGTGTCCTTGGCTGCGGGGACAGAGGGTGCGGGTCAGAGGGAGCGGGCGGCAGCCCTGCTGCCCCTGTCCCGGAGGAGGCCCCACCCAGGCCCCGCCGCCCCCCGCGCCCGGGAGGCCTACTGAAGTGCAGCACTTGGGTGATGCTGGTCTCAAAGAGACGGAAGGCAGCTCTGTCCTCTTCTCGGAGGACCCGGACCTGGAAGCCTGGGGGGCGGGGGCGGGCACGTTTGTCGCCGCGCCGGGGCGGAGAGGCCACCGGGCTGTGGGGAGGCACGAGAGACTCACCGTACTCCACGCGCGGGTGGTAGCAGGCGAACTTCATCCTGTAGCCATCCTCGTCCTGCAGCCCCCGCTCCAGGGCGCGGCGCTGTCGCGGACACTTCCCTGGGCGCAGCAGGCGGCGTGAGGACAGGTGCCCGCCCCCCGCCCGCCCGGCCTGCACCCACCCGCCCGGTGCCTCACCCTCCGCACACTGGCAGACGTCACCGGAGCACAAGGTGGACAGCAGCTTGCCCTTGTTTGGTGCCCCGTAGAATATAGCACACCTGCGCTCTGAGGACAGGGCGAGGGGTCAGGGCCGCCGGCCCCCCGCCGCC